>NC_056665.1:135008176-135341509 GCF_018350195.1 Panthera tigris
CAATGATACTTTATTGTACGGATATACCACATTTTGTTTAATGTCATTTCCATTTGTTGGCTATTATAAATAATGCTGCTAGGAACATATCTGTCAACAAGTTTTTGTATGGAATGTTCATATACAAGTTTTTTTTTTCTTATTGTTTTTAATTCTCTTGCGAATATACCTACAAGCAGCATTGCTGGATGTAGCAGGCATAATAATGGCCCCCTAACCATGTCTTGGTCCTAAGCCCCAGAACCTGTGCATACATGTCCTTATGTGGCAAGAAACTTTGTGGGTAGGATTAAGGATCTTGAGATGAGGGGCACCTGGCTGGCCTTGTCAGTTGAGCGTCCGACGTTGGCTCAGATCATGATCTCATGGTTCATGAGTTTGAGCCTCACATGGGGCTCTGTGCTGACAGTGCAGAGCCTGCTTAGGATATTCTCTCTCTCTCTCTCTCTCTCTCTCTCTCTCTCTCTCTCTCTCTCTCAACTTCTCTCTCTGCCCCTTCCCCGCCCTCACTCTCTTTCTCTCAAAATAAATAAACTTTTTAAAAGATTTTGAGATGAGGAAATTATTTTGGATTATCAAAGTGGGACTAGTGTAATCATTATAAAGGAAGGGGAGACAAAAGCCAGAAAATGTCAGGTGGTGCAGCATGAGATAGACTCTGGCTGTTGCTGAGTGTGGAGACGGAGAGAGGCTATGAGTCAAGGAATGCAGGCAGCCTCTGGAAAAGGCAAGGAATTCCTTCCCAGGGCCTCCAGAAGGAACACAGCTCTGCCAACACCTTGGTTTTAAGCCAGTGAGACCCATTTTGGACTTCTGACCTCCAGAACTATCAGAGAATACATTTTTGTTATTTTAAACTGTCAGGACAGTGGTAATTTGTTACAGCAGCTGCAGGAAACAAATACACTGGGCTATAAGGTAATCCCAGCTTTACTTTCACGTTACTAACAGACCCATTGAGGGAGTCATCAGTGGATGGGATTAAGAGCACGATTTGCCAGGTGTATGGGTTCAAATCCAGCTCTGCCATTTATTGTATGTCATCCCGAGTAGGTTTTTTAGAAGTTGTGCATTTCTGGAGCACCTGGGTGGCTTGGTCGGTTGAGCATCCAACTCTTGATTTCAGGTCAGGTCACAATCTCACAGTTTGTGGGATCGAGCCCCGCGTCGGGCTCTGCGCTGGCAGTGTGGACCCTGCTTGTCATTCTCTCTCTCCCTTTCTCTCTCTGCCCCTCCCTTGCTCTCTATCTCTTTAAAAATAAATCAACATTTAAAAATAAATAAAAGTTGTGCATTCCTCAGCTTCCCCATCTATAAAATTGGGTAAACAAAAATATGTTTCTTGCATTCTGTTATGAGGATTAAATGAATACGTTGAATCGGACTTCATATAACCCCTACTAGATGAGAAGCACTACACAGAATCATTTACCCTTATCATTATTCACATGATCTTCCCCGAACAAATAGTAATAGCCTGTCCCAGAAATGAAACCAAAAGTCTGGTCAAACCTTTCAAAAAGGTGTTTTCTTCCTCCCAACAATCTTATTAAAATTTCCAAGTTCTTAAAACCAAGTTTACCCTAGAACTCAAGCTAAAGGTTTCAAGAAAGTCTCCTCCTTAGAGAATTATCTTTGAGAAGAATGCTTTTCCCTAAGTTCCTAGCTGTGGAAGACATCAGAGGCCCAAAATGCTCTTGGCAGTTCTGGTCCCGTCCAAGACATCTTGCTCAGAAATCACCGCTTAGTCCATGGACAACAATCTGGTGTATGTTTTTATCCAGTCCCTCAAAACATTGTAAGCACCTCACAAGTGTTGGCTGAATACCAAATAAATAAATGAAAGGGAGTTGAGCAGAAGAGCCCTCTAGTTCAAACTTCTAGTGATCTTCTTTCCAGAACAGATGAAGACTCTTTTATGACTTATGGATATAAAAAATGGGGAACTTGAATAACTTTGGGGGTGATATGGCACAGGACCCTAGTTTTGCAAATAAAAAAACTGAGAGACTGAAGGAAACATGCCACCTAAGAGTATCCAGCAAGTTGGCCACAAAGTAGGACTTGAACACAGCTCTTCTGTTCTCTGGCCCAGATGCCTCTCAAGATGTTGCTACCAATGAAAGGGGCTAAGACTTTGGACTAAATGGGGTGATCTCAGGTCATGCCCTCAGAATCACTTGTTGAATCAAGTTCCTGGTATCACCTTGTTTCATTTTCTTATACTTCTTCTCCCAAATAAATCTTATTATTTTTAATTTTTTCATTTTTTGATGTTTATTCATTTTCTGAGAGAAAGAGACACAGAGCGTGAGCAGGGAAGGGGCAGAGAGAGGGAGACACAGAATCCGAAGCAGGCTCCAGGCTCCGAGCTGTCAACACAGAGCCCGATGCAGGACCTAAACTCACAAACCGCGAGATCATGACCTGAGACGAAGTCGGATGCTCAACCAACTGAGCCACCCAGGCGCCCCTATAAAGCTTTTTTTTTTTTTAATTTTAGGGTTCAGTAAATCAAGGAAATGCTTTCAGTACTCTCTCTTTTCATATCACCTATCTTCAGCTCCCAATGAGCGTGAAAAGACATTGGCAAAAGCCACTATTATCTTTGGCTGGTATCCTGGGACCCATGACTTCCCCAAACCCGGCCTGAACTGCACAAATAGTAAGACTGGCTTGTGATGTTCAGCAAAACACAGAGACAATAATTAACGTGAACTCAAAAATGAAAAGAGTTAGCAGGAGGCCAGAGTTCCTCTTTTTCTTTCTTCCTGTACAACAAAGCACTTGATTAAACGTGAGACTGCTGACTGAAGAAATAAAAAATCAAAACAGGAAGTGATAAATGGCTAACAAAGCACTATATTCGAAAAAGAAGACTCTTAGATAACCTTCATGCTTTCAGAAATGAGTAGACAGAACTTGACTCAATGAAAAGTTATGCAGAGTATATGAACACATTCAACATCCATTCTCTTAGAAATACTTAATGTGAATAAACTCCCAGGGCCTCTTACTTTCCTCTTTTCAGGAAAGGGGTAACCTTATCACATGCATAGATTCATATATAAAAAATGTCAAGATACAGACCTATTTCACCAACATAAAATAAACATAATCTTAACACTATTACCACCCTAAGTAAATAATTCCTCAATATCACCAAAATCCAGTCATTATTCAAATTTCCCCACTTGCCTGCTTGCTTGTTTTCTCTCTTTTACTTTCTTGGTTTTGTTTGTTTCAATCAATATCCAAGTAACAGCCCTACATAGATACATAGGAATCTATAGGTCTCTCTCTGTGTCTCTCATTTCTGTTATAGTTTTGTTTTTTATTTTGAAATGTGTTTGTTGAGGGGGATGCCTGGGTGGCTCAGTTGCTTCAGCATCTGACTTCGGCTCAGGTCATTATCTCGCTGTTCGTGTGTTTGAGCCCCTCCGCCACTCGCACTTTCTCTATCAAAAATAAACATTAAAAATTTTTTTAAATGTGTTTGTTTTGAGGAAATCAATTTGTCTTATAGAGTGTCTCTCATTTTGGATTTTGCTGATTATATCTCCATGGTGTTAACATGTTCCACCCCGGAGGCTTAATAAGATTCAGATTCTCATTTTTGATGATAATGTTTCTTCAGGAAGCACTCCATGCCTGGTTACCTCTCTCTCTTTTTTAAGTAACAGTGTTATTGATGTACAATTCACATCCCATAAAATTTACTCTTTTAAAGTATATAATTCTATGGTTTTCACCATATTCACAAAGTTGTACAACCAACACCATTATTTAATTCCAAAATTAGATAGAATTCCATCATCCAGGAAAGAAACCCTATACCCATTGGCAGTCACTCCCCATTCTCCACCTCAACGCCCTGCAAACACTAATCTGCTTCCTGTTACTATGTTTTCCTATTCTGTACATTTCATTTACACTTGACCTTTGAAGAAACAAGGCAGGGGTTATGAGCACTGACCCCCCATGTGGTTGAAACTCCATGTATAAGCTTTGACTCCCCCAAAACGCAACAACTAATAGTCTACTGTTGACTGGCATCCTTACTGATAGCGTAAAGAGTTGCTTAACATGTATTTTATTGTTATATGTATTGTATACTGTATTCTTATAATAAAGTAAGCTAGAGAAAAAAATGTTATTAAGAAAATCATAAGAGGGGCGCCTGGGTGGCTCAGTCGGTTAAGCGTCTGACTTCAGCTCAGGTCGCGATCTCGCGGTCCGTGAGTTCGAGCCCCGCGTCAGGCCTGGGCTGATGGCTCAGAGCCTGGAGCCTGCTTCCAATTCTGTGTCTTCCTCTCTCTCTGCCCCTCCCCCGTTCATGCTCTGTCTCTGTCCCAAAAATAAATAAACGTTAAAAAAAATTAAAAAAAAAAAAGAAAATCATAAGAGAAAATAAGTTTATGGTATTGTACTGTTCATAAAAAAAAAATATATATCTGTGTAGAAGTGGTCCTGCACAGTTCAAACCTGTGTTGATCGAGGGTCAGCTGTAATGGAATCAGAAAGTATGTGTGTGTGTGTTCTTTTTAATGTTTGTTTATTTTTGATAGAGAAAGACAGAGTGCCAGTGAGGAAGTGGCAGAGAGAGAGGGAGACACAGAATCTGAAGCAGGCTCCAGGCTCTGAGCTGCCAGCACAGAGCCCGACACAGGGCTCGAACCCACGAACCACGGGATCATGACCTGAGCTGAAGTCGGATGCTCAACCGACTGAGCCGCCCGGGTGCTCCAGGCAGTATGTGTTCTTTTGTGTCTAGATTTTGTTAAGCACTTAGCAGAACGTTTTCAAGTTCATCTGCCTTGTAGCATGTATCAATACTCGTCATGGCTGAATAATATTGCATTGTATGGATATGCCACATTTTTAATCCATTCAACAGTTGGTGAATATTTGTGTTGTTTCCCTTCATCTATGAGGAATAGTGCTGCTATAAACAGTGGTGCACAGGTTTTGTGTGGACATGTTTTCGTGACTCCTGGTACACTAAGGAGTAGACTTTCTGGATCATTACTAAAACCTGTTTAAGTTTTCTTGCAGTTCTTTTTTGTTCTTAGGGTGTGTATCTATGAGAATGTGCAGTCAAATTAGTTTTTTTAATGTTTTATTTATTTTTGAGACAGAGAGAGACAGAGCATGAGCAGGGGAGGGCCAGAGAGAGAGCGAGACACAGCATCCGAAGCAGGCTCCAGGCTCCGAGCTGTCAGCACAGATCCCGACGCGGGGCTAGAACTCACAAACCACGAGATCATAACCTGAGCCAAAGTCGGACGCTTAACCGACTGAGCCACGCAGGCACCCCCAAATTATTTTGTTTTAAAGTCACTTGAAATAGCTTCTGTCTGTGTGGTAACGCCACAACTCAATACACACATTTTATTTCATTTTCGCTTCTGATTTGAGAGATTTCTATTTTTAATTTAATTTTGTTTTATATTTATGTGAAATATTCATATGGGCTCCCCATGTTCCTTCTTTGCTCCATTCCCTAAGAATCCCACTGAAAAGTGATCGGGCAGTCTCAGGTGAGGAAGACAGCCAGGTCTGGAGGTGCCCCAGCAATAGTCAGGGCTCAAAGAAGGCAAGAGGCCCAGCGGGTCAGTGGCCTGGCAGTTGGGGCCTCAGAAGGGAAGCTGGCTAAATTGGCCAGTGGCAAAGCAGAACTGGGAGATCAGGTACGTGAAGTGGGATTGAGCAAATACATAAATACGTTGAGGGTAATGGGTAATGGGAAGCAGGCTTCTCATTATCAGGAAAGAGAGTTAACCAGTCTTAAAAGGGATCAATCTAGAATGGACCTTGTGGTGTTGGATTGGAATTGGGGGCATTGCTAAACTCATGGTTTGCAAAACAAAAGATGGATATAGAAATAGACAGCAAGTAACAATGAACAAACTCAGCACTCAGATCTTGGTTTCTAAATGCCTTCTTTTCCCCCTGGCAACATGAACAAGGGACCCTTGGAGAAGTTACTGACTCTAGGAGTGAGGTACAGGAGGTATATACTGAGCCTGAAACATGCTGTGGTGTCAGAAAGCAAGGACGTGCTCTACTGAGGGTGACATCTCAAAGGGACAAAGAAGCCAGATTCTAGGGCAATTTGGAAAGCAATTAGTTAGTGAGAGTAACAGATTGCATTCCATCACCTGAAACAGGAATCCAGCAAGTGAGAAGAGAGAAAAGCACTTCCTGTGGTGGAATGGTACCTGGTAAATGTGGGAGGAGTGATAGAATCATCAAATCATCACCTGGCAGTAATTAATTCAGTCAAGAAACATGGACGGATGCTAAATCCAGCAGGTAAATGGACGAGAAACAGGATAGGGTCTTCTCACTGTGTTCTTACTTAGCGGGGAGGGGAAAGCCTTCTGGTATCTCCTCAAAGCCCACGAATCCTACTTAACAGGCCCCACTCATGGCTTCATTTGACCTCCACTACCTTCTCCTAGGCTCTGTCTCCAAGTACAGTCACAATGGGGTCAGGCTTCAACATGTGAATTCAGGGAGATGCACAATTCAGTTCTGTCGGGAAGGCACGCAATTCCTGTCCCTTACAAGGTCCTTTTGGCTGGGCTAAGATTCAACTTGACATGAGAAATTAACAGGAGAAAATTAAGTTTCATTGCATATGTATGGGGAATCCATGCAGACAAGGGAATTCCAAAGACAGTCAGGCAAAATGAGGTGTGTATTTCCATCCTAAGTAAGGAGAGGAGGGCAGGGTTCCCGGGACTTCAAGGGAAGGAATGTGCTTCATGAGGCAATAAAAAACACAGATGTTAGGTAACTAGATGTTTGCCCTGCCATATACATAGGACACTCAGATAAAATTTATCTCTGGTAATAATCTTTATTCTTGGAAAAGCCTTCAACTGAAATTCTTCTATTTAGCTAAGGGAGGGGGAAGTTTCTCCTGAGTCCGCAGAATCCCAGCATCTCAGAGCTGGAAGGCACTTGGAGATTACTTGGTGCTGAGTGCAAACACATTTAACTCCCTCAGGGCTCCTCTGGGTTATCTCAGCAGATTCTTGATGGAGTGCAGGGAATGACTGGGTGGGGATCTGGGTACCCTCTTTTCCATGCCTACGCTCTTCATCCATACTCCTTAATCAGGACTACTCCACTTTGATGTGTCTTATATATGGGTTGTAGACATAGGATTCCTTTAAAGAACGAATTCTATGTATAATGATCACTCCCATACACTTTAAAAACCACTAATGACCCATTTTACATCTAAGGAACCTGAGGCCCTGAGTGATAGAGTTGTCCACGATGCCAAAGTAAAGCACAAAATGCTGTTTGTTGATGCCCAAGCATGTGCTGTTTCCAGAGCAACTTAGAGCCTTTTCTCCACCCGGCCCAGCTGCCGACATAGAGCCATATGGGGTTTGGGGGCCTCTTAGCAGGGACAGAGACAGGTTAAGGAGGGGCACAGATGGGGGCCTAGGAAGTTTCATCAGGGGCTCAGAGCAGCTTAGCATTCCAGATGGCATGGAAAATAGAATTGGCCTGTCACATCTGAAGGAACTTCCAAAAAAGTATGGGAACATGAAGTTCCTGTGCATCATTCAGGGTCAGTTCATAGAAAGATTACATTCTGTGCTCCATAAACAAAAGAACACAGCAATCCTCCTTTTACTTGTCAATCCAGACAGAATATACATACGTACAAATAGACATATGTATATTTTAAGTACTCAGTGCCTCCTGCTGCTGGAAGATGAAAATGCACAGATTTTATCCTTCAGATCTTTTCGACAAGGACGTAGAACCACAGAACCTGGGAGCTGAAGAACACAGGACCTTTCAAGTGAGGGTCACAAAATTCCTAGGTGCTGGGCAGGTGATGGAAATGAAGAATATCATGTGATGCCAAGAGGCAGGACCACAAAGACGTGGGGAGTGCATGTAGCCTCCTACAGTACTCAAAGTTTAAAAAAATTAATGTTATTTATTTTCTTTTTTCTAATGTTATTTATTTTCACAAAATAATGGTTTCTCACGGCACAGAGGACAAAAGGTACATACAAAAAAGGATTCATCGAGGGGCCCCTGGGTGGCTCAGTCAGTTAAGCATCTGATTTTGGCTCAGGTCATGATCTCATGGTCCGTGAGTTCGAGCCCCACGTCTGGCTCTGTGCTGACAGCTCAGAGCCTGCTTTGAATTCTGTGTCTCCCTCTCTCTCTGACCTTCCTCCATTCATGCTCTGTCTCTCTCTGTCTCAAAAATAAATAAACATTAAAAAATTATTTTTAAATAAAAAAAAAGAGGATTCATCAAAGAATAAACCACCCTTTCACCCCTGATGCCCAGGCAAATTCCTCCCAGGAGGCAAAGAAAGTGACCTTCAAGAGATAGATTCTACCCTTAAAAGATATTTTATACACACACACACACACACACACACACACACACACACAAGGATATTTTATACAAATGATAGCATATGAACACACTTTTTTCCTTTCAGATTTTTTATACATTGTTCAGCTCTCACAGCTCCTTAAGAGCTTCTGTATGTGTGTGTGGTTTTTCTTTTGTTTTTCTTTTTTTTTTTTTACATTTATTTATTTTTGAGAGACATAAAGACACACACACACACACACACACACACACACACACACACACAGCGTGAGTAGGGGAGGGGCAGAGAGAGAATGAGACAGAACCCGAAGCAGGCTCCAGGCTCTGAGCTGTCAACACAAAGCCCAATGCGGGGCTCAAACCCACAAACTGTGAGATCATGACCTGAGCTGAAGTTGGACGCTTAACTGACTGAGGCACCCAGGAGCCTCGTGTGAGTGTTTTTTCAAAACAGGTGTGTAACATTCTGTCAGATGAATGTACCAAGATTTTTAAATCAATGGACATTTAACTTATTTCCAGTATTTGCTATTATATAAGCAATATTGTAATTAATAACTCTGTATATGTCATTTTGCATGTGTGTAAGCATATCTGTGGTACAATTTCCTAAAAGTGGAATTACCTTCCTAAAGAGTATGTGTATTTAAAAAAATTTTTTTTTAATCTTTATTTATTTTTGAGAGAGAGACAGAGTGTGAGCAGGGGAGGAGCAGAGAGAGAGAGAGAGACAGAATCTGAAGTAGGCTCCAGGCTCTGGCTGTCAGCACAGAGCCTGATGTGGGGCTCAAACTTGTGAGCCTTGAGATCATGACCTCAGTCGAAGTTGGATGCTCAACTGACTGAGCCACCCAGGTGCCCCTGACATCTTTATGTGTGGTCTGAGGTAGTAATATTTTTTCAAAATTTTTTTAATCTTTATTTTTGGGAGACAGAGAGAGACAGAGCATGAGTGGGGGAGGGGCAGAGAGAGAGGGAGATACAGCATCCGAAGCAGGCTCCAGGCTCTGAGCTCTCAGCACAGAGCCCGACGCGGGGCTCGAACTCATAGACTGTGAGATCATGACCTGAGCCGAAGTCAGATGCTCAACCAACTGAGCCACCCAGGTGCCCCAAGTATGTGTATTTTTTTAAATTGTTTTAATTGAGATATAACATATATGCAAGAAAAATTAACAAGTGCACAGTGTTTAATGAAGACTATTTACATGTGTATCCACACGTATTCTCAATGCCAAACTCCAGATGCAGACATTATCAGCACCCTGGGAACCTCCATCCCCACCACTCCTAGTCAATACCTGGCCCCCTCGCCCAAGGTAACTATTATTATAACTTCTGTAATCAGAGGTTAGCTTTGCCTCTCCTTGATCTTCATAGAAATGGAATTATAAATATGTAGTCTTTGGACTGGCTTCTTTTAACTCAACACCACGTCTTTAACACAACTCTGTCTGATTCATCCATGTTGTGGCGCGTAGTTATAGTTTCCCGGTTTTCATTGTACGTGTTTTTCACCAGATTATAGACTAGACCTGTAACCGAACCAACGTGTGTTTGCTCCTTGGTGAGTCACAGATACACCAGGTGGGGTTGGCGCACAAAGTAAACTTTATTTGCAGCCAAGAAGGGGGTCATAGGGAATAGCTTCCAAAGCCGTGACTGACTCCCTGACAGAAAGTGAATGGGTGCCTTTTATTTAGGGTTGGGATGAATATTTAGGTAGGGAAGACTTGTCATTGTATGTAGAGGTAGGCATAAGGTCACGCACGTGACTTAAGGAAACATGCCTACACACACATTGCATGTTATGTAAATGAGACTGAGGCTTCCTCCTTGGGGGGAGATTTTAGTATTCTAATAAGGTAAAAGTAATTGCCAATCATTCCAGGGGCCACTCCGTGGTCCCTCTCAGTAGGCATGAGTCGGGGGTTTAGCTCAAAAGGCCTGGGTGGTCTCGGCCAGCGGGAGGTCTTATCATGGCGGTCACTACCACTTGAGGGGTGGTTTCAGCTTTCATTTGCCTGAGTTTAGAAGTAAGCCAGAAAGAAGTTTACGGAAAAGTGTAAGACAAAGGTCAGTACCAGCAGGTGGGCAGTAAAGGTCAAGTGTTGGGGTCTAGCTGGTGACAGACCTATGTTTAGCTTTAATAAACAGAGGCCAAGTTTTCCAAAGAGCTTCTATCACTTACGCTCCTGTCAGAAATGCCTGCGTGTTCTAGCAACTCCATTAATTCATCAGTACTTGATATTTTCCATCTTTTTACACTTTAACCATTCTAGCGGCTGTATAAAGATATTTCACTGTGATTTTTCTGATGACTAATAGCTTTTTCATGTGCTTTTGGCCAATTATATATTTTCTCTTGTGAAGTGCTTAAGAGATTAGTCTGTTTTTGTTAGGTCGATTGCTCCTTTTTATTGGTTTGTAAGAGAGCTTTACGTATTGTGGGATACAAATCTTTTTCAAATATATGTGTTGTAAATATCTCCTCCTAATCTTTGGCTATCTTTTTGCCCTCTTAATGTTTGATGAAAAGAAATTCTTAATTTTAACAAAGCCCAAATTATCAGTATTTTCTTTCATAGTATTTTGTGTGTGTGTCTTATAAAGGGTTTTTTTGTCTGCCTCAAGATCATAAAGATATTCTGTTTTCTTGTAGAAGCTTTATTATTTTCCATTTCACAGTTTGATCTATAATCCTTTTGTAACTGATTTTATTTATTTATTTATTTATTTATTTATTTATTTATGTTTATTTTTTAGAGAGAGTGAGAGAGCACGAGCAGGGGAGGGTAGAGAGAGAGGGAGACACAGAATCTGAACCAGAACCCGATGCAGGGCTCCAAACCACAAACTGCAAGATCATGACCTGAGCCAAAGTCAGATCCTTAACCAACTGAGCCACCCAGGTGCCCCTTTTGGAACTGATTTTAAAAGTAGGAGTGTCTTAGTCCATATGGACTGCTATAACAAAGAAACTAAGATTGGGTGGCTTATAAAAAACAGAAATTTACTCTTGACAGTTTTGAAGGCTGGGAAGCCTAAGGTCCAGGCACTAGTAGATTCAGTGTCTGGTGAGAATCTGCTCTCGGTTCATAGGTGGCTATCTTCTTACTATAATCTTACATGGTGGAAGGGGCAAGGGGACTGTTTTATAAGGTCAATAATTCCATTTATGAGGGCTCTGCTCTCATCACCTAAAGGCCCCACCTCCAAATACCATCACATTAGGGATCAGAATTTCAATATATGGGGGCCTGGGTGGCTCAGTCCGTTGAGTTTCTGATTTCTGCTCAGGTCATGATCTCGCAGTTTGAGTTCAATCCCTCCATCAGGCTCTGTGCTGACAGCTCAGTCTCTCTCTCTCTCTCTCTCTCTCTCTCATTCTCTCTCTCTCTCATTCTCTCTCTCTGCCCCTCCCCCTGCTGTGCTCTATCTCTCAAAATAAACATTAAAAAAAATAAGTTCAATATTTGAATTTGGGGGGTACACAAACTTTCGGTCTATAGAAAGGGGATAAGAGGGGCACGTGGGTGGCTCAGTTGGTTAAGCGTCTGACTTGGGCTCAGGTCATGATCTCACAGCTTGTGAGTTCATCAGGCTCTGTGCTGATAGCTCAGAGCCTGCTTCAGATACTGTGTCTCCCTCTCTGTCTGCCCCTCCCCCACTCACACTGTGTCTCTTTCTCTTTCCTTCAAAAATAAACATTAAATTTTTTTTTTTTAATGGGGCGCCTGGGTGGCTCCGTCAGTTAAGCATCCAACTTCGGCTCAGGTTATGATCTCACAGGTCAGTTTGTGAGTTTGAGCCCCGCATCGGGCTCTGTGCTGGCAGTTCAGAGCCTGGAGCCTGCTTTGGATTCTGTGTCTCCCTCTCTCTCTGCCCCTCCCCTGCTCATACTCTGTCTCTGTTTCTCTCAAAAATAAATAAACATTAAAAAAAATTTTTTTTAAATAAAAAAATAAAGGGGATAAGATTCATTATTATTTTTTTTTTTTTGGAAGAGAGTGTACATGCACGCATGTGTGCACTCATGTGCCCCCGCAAGCATGAGCAGGGGAGGGGCAGAGGGAGAGAGAGAGAGAGAGAGAGAGAGAGAGAGAGAGAATCTTAAGCAGGTTCATGCTCAGCACAGAGCTTGATGTGGAGCTCCATCCCACGACCCTGGGATCATGACCTGAACCGATATCAAGAGTCGATGCTCAACCAACTGAGCCACCCAGGTGCCCCCAGATTCATTTTTTTCCCAGGTGGATATCAAACTCTATAAGTGGTTCATGCATTTTCAATTTTGACATGCATTTCCACATTGCCTCCCCCCATAGAAGTTGTATCAATTTACATTTCTGTTAATAATATGTAAGAATATCTATTTCTCCACACTCTCGTTAACACAACATGAGTGTATGTTTGTGGGATTTTCAATTAAACATTTGGCTTATGGCCCAAACAAAACAAACAAAACAAAAGCAATTAATTGAGGTTGCAAACTTAGGACCACCAATCCCGGTTCAATTATTCATCTCAAAAATGAAGCCTGGGAAGTGGGACGGTCTGCTGAAGCTCACACAGCTAGGAATAAAACTATGATCAGAACAAAGGTCTTCTTACGTTCAGCCTAAATATATTCTAGTTCATTATAGTCTGATACAATTATTTTCTGATAAAATTGAGAGAGATTAAGACACTTGAAACTAATTGATAGCCACGTGAGAATCCAGATCATCCCATTTCTGCCTCTTTCCCATGCTGTCTCAACTCGTACATTATTATTCATTCGTTACTCAATATGTCAGACCATCCACCATGGTCTGTACTTTCCTAGGCTCTGACGATACAGCCACAGACAAGACAGACACTCCCTGCCCTCCTTCACGTAACCACTCTTGTGTAAATGCTATGAAGCAGAAGAATAGGGTGGAAGAAACAGCTGTGTGATGCTAGTCAGGTGGGAGACACAGAAGGGGAGTCACTCCCCACAAGGAGCTTATATTTTTACATCTGGGGGAGGCAAACACTCTGAGATGTTAGCGTATCCAGTTTATTAGGAAATCTTAACCCACTTGGGGCACCGCAAGGAAATAAATTCAATTTCTTCCATTCATTCTCTTCAACTACACTTTTGATTTGTAGGAGATCCCACTTTTTCTTCTGAATGATAGTTTCTTTGAGACGATCTTGCCTGATTCTAGAACTTATTAAGACAGAGTTGTCCTAGTATTTAACATTCAGCTCTGTTTAATTTCTTCACTTAGATTCGAGTTATCACCTGGTATCATTCCCTTTGGGTTGCAGGATTTCCTTTAATATTTAGTATATATTATATATTATTATGTAGTATTTATTTCTCTAAGGCAGATCTACTAGCCACAAATTCTCTCAGTGTTTATCTGGGAATGTCCTCATTTGACTTCATTTTTGAAGGGTAGTTTTGTTAAAGAATTCTTGTTTGACAGTTTTTTTTCTCCTTTGGCCCATCAAATATGCCATCCCACTGCCTTCTGTCCTTTATTGTTCCTGGCATCAACCTTTATTCTTATCCCCTGTATGTGATGAGTCACTCAAAAGTCAGGCAGTTTACAGGTCTGCCTTCCCCATCTTTTATTCTACTGGGCTTTCTAGTGTCTCCTCTGTATCTGTGCAAGGCTTTGTATTGAGCCAGGATAAGAGAGCCAGGCTCCCTCAAGATTCTCCTGAGCTTACACAGCCTTGCAAACAGCCTCCTCCCAGACCCCCAGAGTATGTGGGAGCTTATCAAAGTCCGTTATGGCTGCCTCATTACCTGGATCTCCATACTAAACTTCTAGGAGGCTTTCTTGTCAGTTGTTGGCTCAATCAATATTGCAACCTTGGGCAGCTGCAATGTTGGAGTTCCAAACGGAGGCTTCCCCTGGGTCATGAGGCCTTTCTGGCTCCACTCCAAACCAAGTTGCCCTCTCCTGCACAAAGCTGCTGGTTTCCCAGCTTTCCCAGCCCTGGTAGAACAATCTCCATGGACCTTTGGTGGGAGTTTGGGCATCTCTCTGGGCTAAAATGTCATACACCCTCACTCTTCCTGCCAAAAGTTTAGTGACTTTTCTTGAATAAATACTTCTTAATTTGTGCTATGCCTTTGATTGATTTCCAGGGAATTGAAATGATTTTTGTCACAGTTTTGTATAATCTCATCATTGCCAATGATGGGGACGGGATTTGCTGAGTGCCTCACTCTGCCATTCCCCAAGTCACAATACAGCTCTGGTCATTTAAAACTTTATTCTTAAACTCGATTCCAAGTCCTCCTCCCTGGAGGAGCACCCTCCCTGCTCCCCCTAGAGAAGACTAGCTTGGTTGCACTAGAGGCTTAGAGTGGAGGCTGAGGTCTCCGTCCGGTCCTCACATGCCTTCTCTCCCTTCGGTTTTGAGGAGTTAGCTCCTCTGGTGGCATGAGGACAGGGAGGAAGGGAAAAGAAAAGAGCACACTTTCTTACCTACTGGACAAGGCTGTGACCTCTCTCTCTCTTGGTTGTGCTGTTGCTCTGGCTAACCCAGCCTGGTTTCAAGGACTTCTGGGTGGCAGGTCTCTATATGCTGACTCTCTCAGGGAGTATATGTAAAAATTCTTGAAACATTCTTCTGGGGGGCCTGCCTGCTGCTAATATATTTGACATGGAGATTTGGCTCTGCTTCAGCTTCTTTTATCCTCAACCCCTTCAATGTTTAAAAGCACTAACCTGGCTTCAGTCCCAGACATACTACTCACTCCCCGTGTGACCGTGCAGCTGCACCCCAGCAGACTCTAAGCTTAGGGTAGGTGATGGTCTGGTGAGGTCAGAGGAGAGACCTGGAGACAGCGATTGAGACACAGGTTTACTGGGGTACTTTACATATAGGGAGCCCAGGAGCAGCCGACTGGACAAAGCATCCGCTTCTGGGATCTACATGCAACAAGTTTTTACATCACAGCACCTTAACTTAGCAAGTATCAGTGGCCCTTCCCCTCCTTGGATGGCCAGAGTCTCAAAGAGATCAAGCAAGGCCTGCCACCTAGACAATCTTTCTGTGTGTGTGTATGTGTGTGTGTGTGTGTGTGTGTGTAAAGATTGTTACTTTTTTTTTTTAATTTACATTGAAATTAGTTAGCATCTAGTGCAACAATGATTTCAGGAGTAGATTCCTTAGAGCCCCTTCCCCACTGAGCCCATCCCCCCCTCCCACAACCCCTCCAGCCACCCTGTTTGTTCTCCATATTTAAGAGTCTCTTATGTTTTATTCCCCTCCCTGTTTTTATATTATTTTTGTTTCCCTTCCCTTATGTTCATCTGTTTTGTCTCTTAAAGTCCTCATATGAGTGAAGTCATATGATTTTTGTCTTTCTCTGACTAATTCACTTAGCATAATACCCTCCAGTTCCATCCATGTAGTTGCAAATGGCAAGATTTCATTGTTTTTGATTGCTGAGTAATACTCCATTATATATATATACCACATCTTCTTATCCATTCATCCATCGATGGACATTTGGGCTCTCTCCATACTTTGGCTATTGTTGATAGTGCTGCTATAAACATGGGAGTGCGTGTATCCCTTCGAAACAGCACCCCTGTATCCCGTGGATAAATGCCTAGTAGTGCAATTGCTGGGTCATAGGGTAGTTCTATTTTTAATTTTTTGAGGAACCTCCATACTGTTTTCCAGAGTGGCTGCACCAGCTTGCATTCCCACCAACAATGCAAAAGAGATCTGCTTTCTCCGCATCCTCGCAAACATCTGTTGTTGCCTGACTTGTTAATGTTAGCCATTCTGACAGGGGTGAGGTGGTATCTCATTGTGGTTTTGATTTGTATTTCCCTGAGGATAAGTGATTTTTAGCCTTTTTTTTCATGTGTCGGTTGGCCATCTGGATGCCTTCTTTGGAGAAGTGTCTATCCATGTCTTTTGCCCATTTCTTCACTGGATTATTTGTCTTCTGGATGTTGAGTTTGATAAGTTCTTTATAGATTTTGGATCCTAACCTTTATCCAATATGTCTCCCATTCTGTCGGTTGCCCTTTAGTTTTGCTGATTGTTTCCTTCGCTGTGCAGAAGCTTTTTATTTTGATGAGGTCCCAGTAGTTCATTTTGGCTTTTGTTTCCCTTGCCTCCGGAGACGTGTTGAGTAAGAAGTTGCTGCGGCCAAGATCAAAGAGGTTTTTGCCTGCTTTCTCCTCAAGGATTTTGATGGCTTCCTGTCTTACATTGAGGTCTTTCATCCATTTTGAGTTTATTTTTGTGTATGGGGTAAGAAAGTGGTCCAGGTTCATTCTTCTGCATGTCGCTGTCCAGTTTTCCCAGCGCTGCTTGCTGAAGAGACTGTCTTTATTCCATTGGATATTCTTTCCTGCTTTGTCAAAGATTAGCTGGCCATACGCTTGTGGGTCCATTTCTGGGTTCTCTGTTCTGTTCCATTGATCTGAGTGTCTGTTCTTGTGCCAGTACCATACTGTCTTGATGATTACAACTTCGTAGTATAGCTTGAAGTCCGGGATCGTGATGCCTCCTGATTTGGTTTTCTTGTTTAAGATTTCTTTGGCTGTTTGGGGTCTTTTCTGGTTCCATACAAATTTTAGGATTATTTGTTCTAGCTCTGTGAAGAATGCTGGTGTTATTTTGATAGGGATTGTAGATTTGATAGGGATTTGATGTAGATTGCTTTGGGTAGTATTGACATTTTAACAAGATTTGTTCTTCCTATCCAGGAGCATGGAATCTTTTTTCCATTTGTTTGTGTCTTCTTCAATTTCTTTCATAAGCTTTCTATAGGTTTCCATGTATAGATTTTTCACCTCTTTAGTTAGATTTATTCCTAGGTATTTTATGGTTTTTGGTGCAATTGTAAATGGGATCAATTCCTTGATTTCTCTTTCTGTTGCTTCATTGTTGGTGTATAGGAATGCAACCGATTTCTGTGCATCGATTTTATATCCTGCAACTTTGCTGAATTCAAGAATCAGTTCTAACAGTTTTTTGGTGGAATCTTTTGGGTTTTCCATATAGAATATCATATCATCTGCGAAGAGGAAAAGTTTGACCTCCTCCTGGCTGATTTGGATGCCTTTTATTTCTTTGTGTTGTCTGATTGCAGAGGCTAAGACTTCCAATACTATGTTGAATAACAGTGGCTAGAGTGGACATCCCTGTCTTGTTCCTGACCTTGGGGGGAAAGCTCTCAGTTTTTCCCCATTGAGGATGATATTAGTGTTAGGTCGTTCTGGACAATCTTTGTTATAAGGGAGACACTCTGGGTTGGCCACCCCCAATGCCCCTGACCTTGAACACTGAACAACACATTCTGCTGCACGTTCTGCTTGATAGGAATATGGACAGAGGAAAAGATTTCTACATTTTCAAGATAGTGATTAACAGGGGCATTCAGGGTATGCTTGCACAAACAAGCTATCCAGCAGGTACCATACAGTGACCGTGGGAAAGTAACTAAATCTCTCTGAATCTCAGTGTCTTCGTCTATAAGAGGGGGTTATGTGTTAGTTAAGGCTCTCTGTCTTAATCGCTCTCTTAATCTCATTAGTTAAGGCTGTGTAAGATACAGTGCCAAATCTCAGTGCCACCTAAAAGCAAAGGATGGGGCACCTGGCTGGCTCAGTCGGTTAAGTCTCTGACTTCAGGTCAGGTCATGACCTTATGGTTCATGAGTTTGAGCCCTGCGTCGGTCTGTGTGCTGACAGCTCAGAGCCTGGAGCCTGCTTCGGATTCTGTGTCTCCCACTCTCTCTCTCTGCCTCTCCCATGCTCATCCTGTGTCTCTCTCTCTCTCTCAAAAATAAACATTTAAAATTTTTAAATAAATAAATAAAAGTGAAGGTTTATTTTTCACTCCTGTAATGTGTTAGATGTGGGCTGCTTCGCATCTTTTTCTTTCCAGGTCCCAGGGGGAGGGAGCAGCCCTAACTGGACTAGCCATTCTCATGAGAGAGGAAAAGGATCAAGAGAGCTGATAGAAATATAATGGGTCTTAACACTTTTGCACAGATGTGGTGAAAGGCCTTCTGTTCACATTTCATTGGCCAAAGCAAGTCACAGGATCAGGCTTGACCTCAGGGAGGCTAGAAAGGACACTCCTCCTACAGAAAACATTGCAACCACCTGGCAACAGGTAGTGATGTATAATCCTTACCAGGAAAAGCTACATAAAACCTGAGAACAAGACCACCTATCACAGGATAACAACAGCACCTTCCTTACAGTTGTAAGAATTAAATGAGGTGAGTGTTGGTGGTATAGTGGTGAGCATAGCTGCCTTCCAAGAATTAAATGAGGTGAGGCACATCCGATGCATAACCGTATTCTGCACTTAATAAGGGCTCAGAGGGGCGCCTGGGTGGCGCAGTCGGTTAAGCGTCCGACTTCAGCCAGGTCACGATCTCGCGGTCCGTGAGTTCGAGCCCCATGTCAGGCTCTGGGCTGATGGCTCGGAGCCTGGAGCCGGTTTCCGATTCTGTGTCTCCCTCTCTCTCTGCCCCTCCCCCGTTCATGCTCTGTCTCTCTCTGTCCCAAAAATAAATAAAAATAAATAAATAAATAAATAAAAATAAGGGCTCAGAAACTGAGCCCTTATTATTATTACTTCCAGCTGCTGCTGAAAGTGTTTCCATTCGCTAGACTGGGCTGAACCTGACTTGGGAAGAAGAGAAACAGGAATTGTAATCACTCCCAATATTCAATTGGAGAATATAAAACACTGAGTCTAAGGACACAAGCTTTCGAGAACTGTGGACTCCTCATTAAGACAGATGATTTTAGACGAGCTACTTAACCTCTTTGAGCCTTAGTTTCCTCAACCTGAAAATGGGGATGTATGGGACTATGTTGTAGGCTTGTCCACAATTAGAGCCAAATTAGCCCAATCCTGTGCACCATAGCAGGAGCTGAGTATTTAATTATTGAGTGTGGATTTTAGACTATTTTCAAGTATTCTAGGAACTGTATGCATAACATAACTACAATATTGCTGTATGGAAAGACCCATTATGGGTCTTTTCCATCGTTTGGGTCTCGGCTTAAAGGTCACCTCTTCAGAGAGATCACACCATTTAAAGTGTTTCCTCCACCTCCAGTCACTTCTCCCTTTTTGTCTGTACAACTTTGATAGCGTTCTTAAAATCGTCTTGTTCAGTCATTGGTTTATTTAAAATCCGTCTCTGCCACTAGAAAGGAATCTCCAGGAACTCAGGGATCTTGTTTTCTGTATTCCCATCTCCCGCCCTGGGTCCTCAGCATCCTTACCCTAAAAACTGGCAGGCGAAGAGGGAAAGGTGAAGGCTGGGGGTCCACCTAGGTCTCACGCCCCGCCCAACTCAGGCCTCAAATTCCTTCTAGGCGGGGTACCGCCTCAGTCACCCCGCGGTGCCGCCCAGGGTCCCGCCCCCCTGGGGGGCGTGGCCTACAATGTTATGCCGGCCGCGTGCAGACCGTCGTCCTCCAAGGGAGGAGAGCTACGTCACACGCACCAGGCGGAAGAAGGGCGTGGCCAAGAGCGAGGCCCCCGCAGCCGCCGGCGCCACCGCCTGAGTCGCCTCCAGGTGGCTGTTGTCGGTCCCGGGCCGCTCAGGCAGCTCGGAAGCCACTCTGTTTTGGGGTCCTCGCCGCCCTTCCACGTCTCCCGGAAGAGTAGCGGGGCCGCGGCCGGGCCGGGACCAGGTTTCGTCTGCCTGGCCCTCTAGCCGCCGGCTGCCGAGGTGGGGGGCGGCCCTGGCGGGCGACGAGGCCGCGGTGCAGCCGCTCCGGAGTCCTCAGGTGAGGCGGCAGCTGAGCCCAGTGGGCCGGACGGGTCCGCCTAGGGCGTTAACGGCCGTAGGTGCTGGGTTGGCGTCCCCTAAGCGGAGACTCTGGTCTCTGCGCTTTTGGGGGGCTGAGGGAGAGGGCAGGAGAGCCCCCTGGGGCCTCAGCCGGCATTGTTGAGTGCCCTGCCCTCTCCTCCCTCCCCGCCCCCCGCCCCCAGCCGGGTTTGGCAGCTCCTCCCCCTCCAGAGGTTCAGCCTGGCAGGTGGGGAGCGAAGCGGGGGTCTGTACTCGCCTACCTGAGATCTGTTGACGACAAAGTCCCTGGGACCGACCGACTGACCCCCAGCCTCCCTTCCTCTGTGTTGACACCTGGCCTTCGAAGCAGACCCTGCCACTGCTGTCTGCGGACCCATCCCCAGCCCACGCACTGTCACCCTCTCTTCATCTCCGTCCCTGTGGGCCATTTCCTGGGGCAATGCCTGAGAAATTAATTACTTGGGGGCACTGCACCTCTGAAGTCCGCTGGAGTTGTCAGTGGGGCAAGTGCCCAGGACCGCTGTTTGTATTTAATTGGATAATCAACATTAAGGCATGGGGTTTTGTTTTAAAACCCCATTAACTTTAAAAATAGGAGGCGAGATATAGGGGGTTAATAAGTATGCTTTGACTCCTTTAATTAGTAAGGATCATTTGCCGCCCAGTCGCCACCAATGTCTGCTTGAGAATAATACTTGACATCTGTAAAGAGTTTTACGTGTTACAGAGCACTGCACCTCCATTTTCATTTGAGGTCACATAAACTGTGAAATATACAGGTATATAATAGTCCCATTTTGTAAGGAACAGGTTTAGAGGGTGAGTTTCTTCTTGAGGTTATTCAGTTACTGAGAGGCTAGATGGGAAAGGCAGCGGTTAAAAAAAAAAACTGGGTTTGGCTGACTTAGATTTGAGTTGCTAAGCTGCCATCGAAACTCTGGGATCTTTCTAAATCTTTTCCCCGTTTGTGAAAAAAGAATACTGCTACTTACTACGTAATGTGGTTGTGAAAATTATGTGTGATAAAGGTAATGATTGTATGGCATTTGACATACAAACTACATTCAGCAGTATTTACGGATGCCTGCTGTGTGCTGAGAATTTAGTGGTAAGCAAAACAGACCTGGCCTTCATCCAGCCACTTCCCTCCTCCTCTTTCCAATAGGAAGAGACAGAAAAAAAAATCATATAAAACATGGAAGGTTGTGAGAGTAAAGCCTAGCATGCGAACAGAGAATGATAGAACCTAAGCTAGATGGAGAGAAAGAGAACTGTGTTTTGGAGCTCATGACATTCAGGTGAAGTTTAAGAACAAGAAAGAGTTAATGACGAAAGAGCGTGCCAGGCACAACAATGTGCACATTCAAGAAATGGTTGTTGACTTTTTTAGTACACTTCTGTATCTGTAAGGACTAATTACTTCATCATTCTAATTCATTCTGGCACACCAAAAAGTACTCAGATCTATTTATCAAATAAATGGCCGTGCAGTCATTTTTTTTTATTCTGAACTTAGCCAGTGTGCACATAGTAGGTACTGAGAATGTAAATTATTGTAACTGTACTTTAGACAGATTATATATGTGCACATCTAAATTATCCATAATACTGCTGCATTTAAACATGGAGATTTAGTATCAATCAGAAGTTTCTTCAAGTTTTAGCACCTTAAAACAAACTTCAGGGAATTCTTTTTATTTGGTTGAGCTGGAATTTTACTATATTGATTATTTGCTACTTACGTTTGCTACAGTAACATTTGCCTATTGTTGAAATAGGAGTTATAACAGTAGAGATAGCTGTAATTATTATGGTAATAGCAACTACTAAAATGAGTGTCTACTGCGTGTTAGGCCTTTTGCAGAGTTGTTTTTATAGATTACTTCATCTTAAAGCCGTCCTATAATGTGAATACACTTATTTTCCTCATTTTCCAGGTAAAGATTCTCAGTTTCAGTGAAGTCGTTTGCTCAAGGTTACATAGCTAGTAAGGGGCAGCGCTAGGCTTTTAGTCCAGGACTGCCTGACTGCGGAGCCTGGTCTTCACTGCTGTGCTCTGCTGTTATGCCATACTGACCACTTTATGTCCTTTTCACAGGTTCACCAATAGGATTATTCTGCTACCATCATGTCCTGGTTTGCTGATCTTGCTGGGAAGGCAGAAGATCTTTTAAATCGAGTTGATCAAGGGGCTGCAACAGCTCTCAGTAGAAAAGAGAACACTGGCAATATCACATATAACAAAAATGCTGACTATCCTGAACTTCAGCAAAATACAGATTTGACTTATCAGACTGGATCTAAAGCTGCTTATATTTCCTCAGCAGCTGATAACATTAGAAATCAGAAAGCCACTCTCTTAGCTGGCACAGCAAATGTGAAAGTAGGATCTAGGACATCAGTGGAGACCACTCATTCTGTTGAAAACACATCTGTTCCTAGGCCTTCATCCCAGTTTGTTCGAAGAAAAAAGTCAGAACCTGATGATGAGCTGCTGTTTGACTTTCTTAATAGTTCACAGAAGGAGCCTACCGGGAGGGTGGAAATCAAAAAAGAAAGGAGCAAGACACCTGTCCTTCAGAGTTCTCGGACAGCAAGTGTCGGTTCTGTGAACACCAGCGTGACCACCGTCAAAACCGTTGAGGAAAATCCTTCTAGGAGCCAAGGCGATGGTAGTTAATCAGCCCTCTGGTTTCTTTTAGAGTTAAGCAAATGGGACGTGTCATAACCTGAAATGTTCTGGTAGTGTTTCTCATCCTCTGTTATGTTACCTTTCCCCACTGGTGTAAAGGCAGCTTCTAAAATGTGGAATGAACGTGATAGACGACACGGAAGCCATTAGTCAGTGTACAGTTATAATAGGGACCTTTGAATGTTGTCTGTTGGGTACCTTTACCCAGCCTAGGATCTAAGAAATTCTGCCCAGGATGATTCTCTAAGATATTTTAAACTACAAAAAAAAAAAAGACAATTTTGAAATCTGAAAGAAAACATAATTTTGGACTTGGAACTATCTCAATTCATTTCTTTTTGGGATGATAAAATAGGAGGATGTCCTTCACATTTATTCTGGATTGTGAGGGCTTTTTCTGTGTGTGTGTGTGTGTGTGTGTGTGTGTGCGTGTGTGTGCGTGTGTGTGTGTTTACCCCTTGCATCCCTCAGAAATGAAGCTGAGAGACTGAACTTCGATCCGAGTTGAAGGGTTGAAGGCATTGACCTGGTCATGAAGTAACAGTTTAGAATTCTGGTTTTCATTGCTGTGAAATTACCTGTATATATAGATCTTCTCACCTGCAAAAATGAGGTTAACGTGGTAATATGGCTGATTCAGGTACCTACTAACCATTTTAAAATAGCAAACACATGGTAGGTTCTTGCAGAGATTCTTTATAAAGTTGGTGATTATTGGAAGCTTGTTATTTTCTTAAATATTAAAGCTTCTCCCGTAGTCCTGGCTGTTGGTGAATAAAATCTGTCAAGATAAAGTGGTAAAGAGGCAAGTGTTTGGGGCTTTCAAGACAGGATCATGCAGTAACAGTTGACTATGTACACACACTCCTAAATTTCTTTTTAACAGGGTCGAGAGGGCGAGAGAGACATGTAAACATAATTTATGGGGCACCTGGGTGGCTCAGTCGGTTGAGGGTCTGTCTTCAGCTCAGGTCATGATCTTACAGTTCGTGAGTTTGAGCCCCTGCATCAGGCTCACTGCTCTCAGTGCAGGGCCCACTTGGATCCTCCGTCCCCTTCTCCCTCTGCTCCTCCCCCCCCCTTTCTCAACAACAACAACGACAACAAAACTATAGTATATTAGTATATAGTATAGTAAATACAGAAATTGAAATACGGTTAGAGTATTGTGGAGCCATTAAGGAGAAAGTAAGGTATTCAGGTAAGGATTCACAGGGGGTCTGTGGTTTGAGTTGAGTCTCAAAGAATGAGTAGAAGTTTCCAGGTGAAAAAAAAGAGGGGTTGGAGACAGCATTCAATGCAGAGATTCTGTACACGTTTGGTAGAGTAGTTGTTGTGGGCACAGTGTGTAGGAGACAGCAAAAGAAAACGAAGGTAGCAAAGAAGGTTGGGAGCTGTTTGTGAAGGCCCTTGTATGCCTCCGTTTACATGTTTAAAACCATTATTCGTATACATCATCCTCTCTTAAAGAGTGGTCCCTGGACAACATGCGTTAGAAGCACTTGTGTGATTAATAAAAGTGAATTGTGTGCCTCCCCAGACTTCTTGAATCGGACTTTCCGGGGCTGGAGGTAGGGCATATGATATTTTTGTTGTTGTTTTCCAGGAGATTACTAGGGCCAGGTAAATTGTAAGTGCCATAGCAATGGGATGCTAATAGAGGTCTTTCAAAGAAAGTTGATGATATTTTTCTACTTTTAAGGAAAACCGCTTACATTTGATTGTAAAGGAGTCAAAGGAAACCTGTTGACAGGGAAAGGAGTTAGAATCAGTTAATACGTGGGAGTTATAATGATGAAGTTTTGTTTCTCTAGGGCAGGGTCTCAATCTTGGGACTGGTGGGTGGAATAAATCTTTGTTGTAGGAGGCACCATCCCTGGCCTCTTAATCCATTCGATGCCAGTAGCATCCCCAATTGTGATAACCAAAAATGTCTCTCTCTTCCCTGCCCCCCTCTCTATGTCTGCCTGTCTATCTATATCTATATCTATATCTATATCTATATCTATATCTATATCTATATCTATATCTATATATCTATATCGCCAAATGTCCCTTGGGAGCAAAATCACCCTAGGTTGAGAAGCAGTGCCCTAGGATGCCTAGAAACGTCTATAAATGGAATTGCTGGGTTGTAGGGTGTGACAGGGTTCCAGGTACGGTAGTATACCAGAATTGTTTTCTCAAGAGGTGTACCAATTTATACTTGAACAACTATGGTTACTATTGCTTCTGCTCTGCATTTTCACCAACATTGGATATTTTCAGTGACTGTGTTTTGTTAATCAGGTGTGTTGTTATTTTTCTCCTTACTAATGAGGTTGAGCATCTTTTCAGATATTTAACTATGCAGGTTTCGTCTTCTGGGAAGTGCTATTCAAGTCTTTTGATCAATTTTTTCCAATGGACCATTTGTCTTTTTCCTTATTGATTCATAGATATCCTTTATATATTCCAGATGGTGATTCTTTCTACACCTCCTTCTGTTTTACCTTGGTTTTCCCCCACTTCTCTCTGTGGTATCTCAGTAGAGTTCTTAATGTACATGAATTTAGCGTTCTTTTCTTTGTGGTATGTTTTTTTGTGTCTTAGAAAATTTTTTCCTGTCTTAAGGCCATAAGGATATTTTCCTGTATTCTAAAGGTTTTATAGTTTTGCCTTTCATATTTTTATGTTTATTTAAAATTTGGGGGTTTTTTAGATAAACGGTGTAAGGTAGATGCCTATCTAGTTCCATTTTTCCCCCCATACTGTTATCTCAGCATTAGTCATTGAAAATATTTCCTTTCCCTGTCAATCTGCAATATCACCCCTGGCATTTTGTGCCAATGCCACGCTGTCTTAATTCATGTAGTTTTATAGTGTTTTGATATCTCCTAGAGCAATTTCTCCCATCTGGTCTTTCAAGAATGTTTTGGCTATTCTTGGACTTTTTTGTACATCCATATTCATTTTAGAATTTGCTTTCCAAGTTTCACAAAAATTCTTATGGCCTTTTTATTGGGAGTCTATTGCTTCCGTTTGGGTGAGAATTAGCATCTTTACAAAACTGAGGTTTCTCACCCATAATAACATGGTACAATTTCAACTTAGTTTTTAAGTGTCTTTCTTTAAGATTTTATCATTTTCTTCATGAAAGTCTTGCATATTTTTTGTCAGATTTATTCCTGGTAGTTTATATTTTTTGAAACTTGTAGATGGCATCCTTTTTAAAGTTTTACTTTCTGTTCCTGATGTATTGGCTTTTGATACACAGCAGCCTACATAGCTCTTAATCTTTTATTTTTCTGTACATTCAGATTTTCAACAACACAGTATCTGTGGATAGTGACAGTTTGGTTCCTTCTTAACCCTTTAATCTTTAAAAAGAATCTCTTTCTTGCCTCACTGCATTGGCTTGGGCTGAGAACCAGTATCTTGTTCTTTGTCTTAACCATGGTTTGACAGTTTAACCAAATACAATGTCTATGTTAGTTTTTTTATAGGTACTTTTTATCAGGTGAATACTGTATCTATGTGTATCTAGTTTGAGTTGTGTTTTCTTAAGTTTATTTATTTTGAGAGCGAGAGCAAGCGGGAAGGGGGACAGAGAGAGGGAGAGAGTGAGAATCCCAAGCAGGCTCCGAGCTGTTAGCACAACATAGGGGTCAAACCCACAGCTGGTGAAACCGGTTAACCTACTGAATCACCCAGCCATCCCTCTAATTTGAGTTTTTATGTTGAATTTTTACAGTGTTTTTTCCTGTATGTATATCATATGATTTTTTAATATGCTTTTTGTTCCTTAATATTAATATGGGATACAAATCAATTGACTTTTTTAAAACCTAAAACCAGACTTGACTTTGAGTTTGCTAATATTCCAGTTAGGATTTTTGCATTTATTTCATAAGTGAGAGTGACCTGTAATACTGTTAGGTTTTAGTGTTACAGTTATGTTAGCCTTATAAAATGAATTTGAAAGTGTTCCCTCTTTTTCTGTTGTCTTAATTATTTGATGTAAAACCGAGATTATTTATTCCCTGAATTTTGCTGGAACTCACTGGTAAAACCATCAGGTCTGGAGTTTGAACTATTGATTCTATTGGTTTTCCATTTCCTCTGTTTTTGGTGAGTTACATTTTTTTTCCTAAGAGTTTGTCTATTTCATATGTACTTTGGGGGATTGTATTTATTTTACTTAATTTTAGGAAAATAGTAAAAGGGTCATAGCTGAAACCTTAACCCAATTGGACACCAACCTAATCATTCATACTAACCCTGCAGAAACCAAAGCTTGATCACAGATACTACTAGAAGAATATCAGTATCTGGCACTGTGATAAATGCCTATTTTTTTAAACAGTGTTAATGAAGTGTAACTGACGTATAATTAACTACACATACTTAAGTATACAATTTGATAGGTTTCAACATCATATACGTTTAAAAATTTATTGGCATAATGTTTGTGATATGTCCCTCAAAAGACCATTTTAATTATCTCTAGCAGATTTCTATTTTGTTAATTTCTGGTCTTTATTGTTAATTTTTGCTTTGGGGTTTATTCTGTTTTAAAATTGTGTGTGTGTGTGTGTGTGTGTGTGTGTGTGTGTGTGTGTATTTTTGAGAGAGAGAGAGAGACTGAGTGTAAGTAGGGGAGGAGCAAAGAGAGAGGGAGACAGAATCCGAAGCAGGCTCCAGGCTCTGAGCTGTCAGCACAGAACCCAATGGCACGGCTCATACCCATGAACCGTGAGATCATGACCTGAGCTGAAGTCAGACGCTTAACCAACTGAGCCACCCTGGCGCCCCAGGTTTTATTCTGTTTTTATAGCCTTTAACTCATTTTCTTCCTTTCATTTTTGATGTATATATTAAATACAAAAAATGTCTTTTTATTTATTTTTTTAAAATGTGTATTTATTTATTTATTTTGAGAGAGAGCAAGCAGGGAAGGGGCAGAGAAATGGGGAGAGAGAAAATCCCAAGCAGGCTCTGTGCTGTCCGCTCAGAGCCTAATGAAGGGCTTAATCCTACAACCCTGGGTTCATGACCTGAGCTGAAATCAAGAGTCGGATGCTCAACCAACTGAACCACCCAGGTACCCCTATAAATGTCTTTTTAAATACTACTTTATATATATCCCACAATTTTGGATATATACTTTATTTCTTTAAAAAAATTTTGATTTTGGGGCGCCTGGGTGGCTCAGTCGGTTAAGCGTCTGACTTTGGCTCAGGTCATGATCTCACAGTTGGTGAGTTCGAGCCCCGCGTCGGGCTCTGTGCTGACAGCTCAGAGCCTGGAGCCTGCTTCACATTCTGTGTCTCCCTCTCTCTCTGCCCCTTCCCTGCTCATGCTCTGTCTCTCTCTGTCTCAAAAATAAATAAACATTAAAAAAAAGATTTTTTTTTTTTAATTTTGATTTTGGAAATTTCAGATATATCAAAGTAGATTTTGATGACTCCCTCCGATAATACCTATTATCTGACTACATTATCTAAACAGTTTACAGCCGTTCTTATTTCTTTTATACCCTCCCGTTTTCCATCCCTTCCTCTACCCGCCACAGAATTATTTTGAAACAAATCACAGATCTCCTATCATTTCTTCTAGAAATATTTCATTTGATGACCCTAGAGAGATGCAAGCTTTAAAAACAAACATCCACACCATAATCACCCTAAAATTTTAATAATTCCTCAGTATCACCTAATACCTAGTCATTGTTCAGATTTCGATTTCTCATAATTTTTTTCTGTATATTGAAATGCACAAATCTTAGCTATACAGATAAATGGCTATGCCTATGTAACCCACCCTTTTATTATGATAAATAACATTTCCTTTGTCCCTTTGCCTCATGTCTCTTTCCAGTTCATCTTTCTACCCCATTTCCCCAACTACCACTGTTCTGATTTTTTTCACCTTCGTTTTTCTCCTAAAACTTCCATATAAATGGAATCATATAGTATGTCCACTCTCTTATCTTTTTCCTCACCACATTAGTAAGATCCATGGATATGTCAGTAATTTGTTCTGAGTATACCACACTTTAGTCTCTTTTATGGACGATGGATTGTTTCCAGTTTTGGGTTATTGTAAATAAAGCTGTTATGACCATTTTTGTTCTTGTCTGTTTGTGGGAAAATGTTTTCATGTCTCTAGGAAGTGGAAACCTGGGAAGGGAATTACTAGGCGAAATGGTAGCTGCATATTTAATTTCATAAGAAACTGAAACCTTTTCCCACAGTGGTTATACCATTTTGTGCTCCCACCAGTAAAATCTAGGAGAGCTCTGGCTGCTCCGTGTCTTTGTCAGCATTTGGCATCGTCCTCTTAATTGTAGCCATTTTAGTGGGTGTGCACTGGTTCTCGTGGTTTCAATCTGCATTTTTCCTTGATCACTGATGATGTTGAGAACTTTTTTATACGATTATGGGTCAGTAGTTTATCTTCCTTTCTGAAGTGTCAGCTCTTTTGCCTGTACTGTTACTATTTTCGTCCATTTTATCATTTAGCTATATAACTGTACCTCGTTTTTTTAGAGCAAGTTAAAAATGCATCTGCATCACATTTTGTAACAAAAGCAGGATGAATCTGAATTTACGAATCTCTAGCTCCTTGAGTAAGACCTTTTAGACTCAAGTTTGGTATGTAACAAATTGCTCCGACATATTATTACTCTCCTTGCCTTGAAACCCACAGCTGTTCTTTTGTGCCTTTCCAGTATTTTCACTGTTGGGACTTGTCTCTTTTTTTAAGAAAATACTTTAAAGCCCAAAGGGAGACTGAAACCCTTTTTACCTAAGTCCAACCACTTAAATCCTCTCTGGTTTTCTCCTTCCCAGAACTGTATTCTTGTGTCTGTTCTGCATCACCATTCATTCAGTATATCCAGACTTTGAGATCCTTAGAGGTCTGTAGCCTCCAAGTAGGACAATGAAATTTCATCAGAAGGAAGTCTATTGAAAATTTACCCTGTATTTTATTTAAATTTAAGCTGTCATTTTAGCTGTAGCAGTCGACTTGAGCCAAAAGGCATTCTACCAAAGTAAGCTACTCATGTGTATGCAGTGCCTGTTCTGGTGTAACAAAAGTGTATTCTTTTTTTTTTTTTTTTTTAACAGAAACCTCTAATAATTCAGATTCTGGCCATGAAGTTCAAGAGGATTCTTCAAAGGAAAATGTATCCTCAAGTGCTGCCTGCACTGACCACAATCCAGCACCTACTCCTGACGGCAAATCACATGAACTGTCTAATCTTCGGTTGGAGAACCAACTGTTGAGGAATGAGGTTCAGTCTTTAAATCAAGAAATGGCCTCATTACTTCAAAGATCCAAGGAAACTCAAGAAGGTAGAGCCTTATTTCAATTGTGCAGGGTTAGGAATTTAACATTTCAAAAATAAACGAAGATTTGATTACATCAAAACTTAGAAATATTTCAGATGAGACTTATAAAATAGCATTTTCATAGAAACAGGGCCCAGATTTAGAAGTGAGACCAGTCATCCTCCCACCGACCTGAACCAGAACATTGGCTTGTTTGGTCATTCTTTAGGAATCATGAAATTTAGGGACTGAGAACGGAACATCAGTAATCATCTGATTCATTGGATCGATTTATTCTGAGCATTCAGGGGGAGCTGCTCATGAACCAAAGGTGTGATTAAACAAAGTAGTGGGCACCAGTGGGCGAGGTCACGGTATTGCACTGCTCCTGGGGCTGTAAAGCAAACATGGAATTCAGTTTGAAAAGTACTGTCTCGAAATGTGCAGTGAAGTGGCCCTAGAGTAGAAAACCCTTGGATTCCTCAGAAATAGGTAATTTAAAAGTAAAAAAAAATCCCACAAGTGAGGTAGTGGTGGGGAATATGTTAATGTTAATGTAAGTGTGGCCAAGGGAAAATAAGACAAGTCTCTGCCCTGGATCCTGGCAGTGATTAGAAAGGAGTGTAGGGACAGTGGGAAAGTTTGGCCAAGACGTGGATGGAGGCCCAGAAGAGTACAAGAGGAAGGAAGTTTAAGACTTGGTGGGCTGACTTTAGAAAAAACTTCACTTTACCAGACTAACGTGGACATAGAAATAGAGCCTGTCCTGAGACCATGTAGAGTTTGCTTTGATGTAAATTTTGTTTTGCCGGCAGACTGTTGTTACAGATCATATGTAAGGATGTGGAAATCTTTACTGCACTGTTCTTTCTAGATTTAAAAAATAGAGGGCACCTGGGTGGCTCAGTCGGTTAGGCATCCGACTTCAGCTTGGGTCATGATCTCATGGTCTGTGAGTTCAAGCCCCGTGTTGGGCACTGTGCTGACAGCTCAGAGCCTGGAACCTGCTTTGGAGTCTGTCTCCATCTCTCTGCATCTCCCCCACTCGCACTCTGTCTCTCTCTTTCTCTCTCTCTCAAAAATAAATAAGGACGAAAAAAATTTTTGAAAAAAAAAGCATCTTTTTGGGGTGCCCAGGTGGCTCAGTTGGTTGAGCGTCTGACTTTGGCTCAGGTCATGATCTCATGGTTTGTGGGTTCAAGCCCTGCATCGGGCTCTCTCTAGTCGGCACAGAACTCACTTCGGATCCTCTGTCTCCCTCTCTCTCTGCCCCTCCCCCACTTGCACTCTCTCAAAAAATAAAACATTTAAAAAAATAGCATCTTTTTGCTACGATGATTGAGAGAAACAGATTCTTTCCTGTGTTTATCTTCAGGTTTTGACTTTGTTTGTTTGGTCTTACTGGAGCGTATGCCCTTGGTTTGGATTTGCATTCGTCCTGTCTCTAGCAGAACTCTACGAATCCACCGACCATTTTAGTGTTGTGAATTCTGCTCTATACTGGTTTTGGCTCCCAAATACTTTATGCTATGTCTCAAAAAAATTTTTTTTTGTAGAAGAGCAGCTATTATCATGCCCTGTTCCAGCCTCTTAACTGTAATGTAGATGTGAGTGTTGGCCTTGAGAAGTGGGTATCCCATTTGGAGCAGATAGTCTGAAGATACGTCTAAGCCCCCAATTTTGGCAGTCAGTCCTAAAGGCGCAGAGGAGAATCTGTGTGTGCTGTGAGAAAGGCGTGTCTGCTTGGATAGAGACATTTCTCTCTGTCTTTTTTAGAATTAAACAAAGCAAGAGCAAGGGTTGAAAAGTGGAATGTTGACCACTCAAAGAGTGATCGAATAACTCGAGAACTTCGAGCCCAGGTCGACGATCTGACTGAAGCAGTGGCCGCAAAGGACTCGCAGCTGGGTGTGCTGAAAGTGAGGCTGCAGGAAGCCGACCAGCTACTGAGCTCCCGCACAGAAGCCCTGGAAGCCTTACAGAGCGAAAAATCGAGGTAGCTCACTCTAGAAGTCATGAACGAGGGGGCTGGGAAGTTTCTTTCCAATACAAGTAATGATAAACACTGTAGTATATCCCACTTTGTGGAAACTTAGCTTTTGAAATTTACAGAGGGGAAATCTATGTTTTTTTTAATGTGAAATGTGTGTGATTAAAAGTCGATTTACTAGTTGAATCTTGAGATGCATTGTTAGCAGAGTCTGCATTTAAAAATATTTGAAGAACGTCGGGTCATTAATCTTTTGACATATGATGATATGTGCTGTGTGCTTATATTTGGATGCCTAAAAATATAGGTTACGTTCCATTAAAAAGCAGAAAGGTTTCTTTAAGAATATTTTAGTCAAGCCATCTTTTTTGTGCTTATAAGCCAGTGCTCTAAAAATTATTCTGCCTGACCACTTGTACACTGTGGAAACGAGCCTCTTCGAGTGATGTCTTGTCTTTTAGAATAATGCAGGATCACAGCGAAGGTAGTAGCCTGCAGAACCAAGCTCTGCAAACCCTTCAGGAGAGACTGCATGAAGCGGACGCCGCCCGGAAGAGAGAGCAGGAGAGCTGTAAACAGATGCAGGTTCGAGAGGAGGCATGACTTTCCTAACACATTTTCTCCCAAATAAGACTCTGCAGTGCGTTTCAGAAAATTCTCTTTCTGTGACAAAATCCAAGTATTTGGAAATTTAGCTTGATCCTCGCTAAATTTAATCCTACGTATTGAAATACATTTAAAATGAAGTTCGGTATCCTTTATGATTGACAAGGCATCGGCAGGGGGACGTGGGGGCTCTTCTTCTGAGAGGGTACTTGAAGGGACGACGCACAGGTTGGACAAGGGTCCCAGAGGGGAGGGGTGTTACGCTCTCTTGACAGAAAGCTCTGTCAGATAATAAAAGGGGAGCAGCCCCTCAGCACCCCTTAAAAAAGGAAATACAATTAAAATAGTTAATGTTCATTAGAGACAGACATTTTCACTTAATTTTGTTGTGCAACCAGCATTACCATTATTTGATTAAAAGCTGATTTGGGGCTTCTTTCTTACAACTAGATGGTGCTGAGAAGCTTTTGAATAAAACAAAAATGTTGCTGATGTGGGGCATCTTGTTTATGTTTTTATTTAAGCTTTTTCTGATTCCATTTTATCTGATTTCATTTATTTCTAGAGAGATGTACTTAATATATACTTCTACTCTTTAAAAAAACCTTTTCTTAAAATTTTTTTTTTAAATTTAATGTTTATTTATTTTGAAAGAGAGAGAGTGCAAGCAGGGGAGGGGCAGAGAGAGAGGGAGATGCTGAATCCAAAGCAGGCTCCAGGCTCTGAACTGTCAGCACAGAGCCTGACACGGGACTCAAACTCATGAGCCGCGAGATCATGACCTGAGCTGCGGTTGGGACGCTTAACCGACCGAGCCACCCAGGCGCCCCTAAAAAATTTTTTTTAAGTAGGCTTCATGCCCAGTGTGGAGCCCAGTGCAGGGCTGAGTTCAAGACCTGAGCTGAGATCAAGAGTCAGATGCTTAGGGGCGCTTAGGTGGCTCAGTTGGTTAAGTGTCCAACTTCAACTCAGGTCATGATCTCAAGGTTTGTGGGTTCCAGCCCCACGTCAGGCTCTGTGCTGACAGCCCGGAGCCTGGAGCCTGCTTCAGATTCTGTCTCCCTCTCTCTCTCTCTGCCCCTCCCCTGCTCATGCTCTGTCTCTCTCTGTCTCAAAAATAAATAAAAACATTAAAAACAAAACAGATTTCTAAGCCTAGTCTTAGAAGTGCCAATTCAGTAAGCCTGGGGAAGGCCTTCGGTGGCTGCATTTTTTTTAAAACTCCCTAATTGATTCTGATGCATTGCCATGTTTGGGAGCCAGCAACCTTAAATTCTCTATTCTTTAGTTCTTAACAAATGAGGTGGTATGTTTTGTTTTGTTTTGTTTTTAAACCTCCCTGTTGGGTTGTTGGACTGAGCTAAAAAAAAATCCCGTAAGATATCTGATTAGGTGGTTGTAAAATATATCTCAAAGGAAATGATGTAAGCAGATATAAAAATTTGTCACAGAACGAGTTTGCTGCACGCCTTAATGACATGGAAGCGGAACGGCAGAATTTGGCAGAAGCGGTGACCCTGGCCGAACGAAAATACTCGGACGAGAAGAAGAGAGTTGACGAGCTGCAGCAACAAGTCAAAGTGTTTAAGTCCAACTTGGAGGCCTCTAAGCAGGAACTCATCGACTACAAGCAAAAAGCCACTAGAATACTCCAAGTAAGCTTGAGATGTACACTGCGGATGTTGGGATTCGCCAGTTGGGAGACACTCTTTGACTCCACGTTGATCTGTGAGAGGATTTGTTCGTGTTTGGCTGGGTTGGCTCACGTCAGGTGCCTTACTCAGAGGTTTTGTAAAAGGCTAAAGTGTCCCTTGTTCCAACCACCTTTCTTTCTTTTTGCTTAAAATTCATTCTGCCACTGCCCAGGCCAGGCCCGCCACCTGTCATCTTAACCACTATATCGATGATCGTTGTTAAGCAGTCACTTCCTTCTTCCTTGCTGATCCTCCGTCGGGTTTTTCAGGCAGCTTCCCCCGCCTGGTGTCTCAGCCGACCTTCCCTTCCACTCCGCTGAAAAACACTGTGTCAGTCTCCAGCTAATGTAGTCTTCAGCTTCTCCTTCCTTTGCCTCCTATCCGAGGGAAACGTCCGCTTTCGTCAGGAGGCATTGTCAGCCTGTGCGTTGCTTCCCGCTCCACCTCATTTAGGCTCCTCCACCTGAGTCTGTCCTCTCCCTGTTTTTCCCCTCTCTGCTGCCTTCTTCTGGCTCAGCACACTCAAGAGCACATGGTCGCTTAGCGGAAGAACAGACAAGGTCTTCGAACTCCTGCCTAAGGAAAAAAACCATACTTTTGGCTTTTTTGACCACTTCGATCCATTTCCTTGTCCTTTCTCTCAATATCAGACTTACCAGAATTTTTGTAAATATGCGGTCTCTATTTTAGACCTGGTAACTTTAACTCCTTCGTGTAATTTCTGTCCCTGCTACATTTCTGAAATTGTCTTCCCAGAGGCCTTTAATGACCTGAATATGTACTTTCTTCCTTTCTTAGTTTCCACCCACTTTGATTTTGGTGGAGTATTGGACACTGTTAGCCCCCTTCCCTTCTTGAAACCCCTGCCTTCTGGTGCCACTCGCACTGCCTTCTCTCTCTCTATCCTCTCTCACTGCTCTTTCTGTCTCTGTTGGGCCCTCTTCCCAGTCTCCAAAGAGGAGAGTCCTCCCAAATTCCATCCTAAGCCCTCTCTAACTCCTTTCTTCGCGTTATCATGTATATATCCACTCTGCCTGTTTCTGCCACCTTGATGTGACTTCAGCTTGTCTCCAAGCCTAACTTCCTGACCTGTTTCTAAGTGCCTGCCGTGTTTCTCTACGTGGGGTGTCCCATCCCCCAAACCAGCTTATTCATTCTCTTATTCATTCTCTTATTTCGGTAAATATCATGCCTTCTCCCAGGCAATAGAGCGTGAACCACAATGACATTTTGACTCCGCCTTTTTCCTTTAGCTCCTGCCTCCTGTTGGGTATGAGCACCTTTTTGATTCCTCTTTCATGAGACAGCATGTCTGTCTCCTCCAAACCATTCCAATTATTTTTGCTGTGTCACTCTAATTCATTTAAAAGGGTCCTTATTGAGTACTTAACTATTCACGAGGCATTATGGTAGGTGCTGAGGGTATGTCTTCTTTCTGAAAAGAGCAGTTAAGTTAGTAAAAAAAAAAAAACAACAAAAAAAAAACCTGAGGTAATTGGTGGGATGAAGCTATCGATGCATTAAGCCCTTAAAATCTGCCGGGGGGAGTCAGGGGCAACTGGAGATGCCGTATAAAGAGGAATTGGAGGAGGAGTAGGAAGACTTGTGGGGAGGAGATTTCTGATAGGACAGCCTGTGCCCTTGCAAAGGGGGCCTGAGGGAGCATGGCATGGCATATGTGGTGGACGGCAGCTAGTTCCCTTGACCATGACGGTTAGGGATGAAGAGGCGAGAAAGAGAAGGAGCGGAAGGACTGGCCGTGATGAGGATGCGAGGGGAGAGTTGGCACGGGACCCGGCTCTTAGTTGGTGCTCAGTGAATTGCCACGGATGTTGAGGGGTGAGGACGGGATGGCGAGATGGAGACGGTAAAGAGGAGGGTATCAGAATGGATGGTGAGGAATAGTGAGGACTGGTCTAATTTGTGGTAGTGAGGGTGGCAGACGGGATAGACTTGGAGGAGGTGGGGTGTGCGACATGGAGAGATTTAACTGGAGGAGGGGGGGAATAGAAGTGCAAGGAAGGAGGACTCCGGTTTTCTGGTTTGAGTGCACAAGAGATACTCCCCTGCCGTGTGGCAGAGAAACAGGGAAGCCGGTAGGCTAGCACTGGAGGGTAGGACAGGCGATGACGAGTTTGCAAAACTGATGTGACATTGGGGTGAAAGTTTTAGGAAGGCGATCAGAAATACAGGCCTGGAGCTCAGCACAGAGGTCTGGGCCTTAGCCCAGAGAGAGACGGAGAATTATGTTTATTATAGAAAATTAGAAAAAATACAGAGAAGTTTGAAGAAGTCGCCCAGAGTTCTACCACATAAAAAGAAAAGACTATTTTTGATGGAGGAGAGTGCCTTTCAAATATTTCTATCGAAGGTGAAAGAGCTGATGGTCATTACTGCTGGCCTAGAACAATAGCACTTTTTAAACTAGTCTTCCCACATTAAATCGCTTTTTCCAACTCCTCTTTTCTACCAGGGGTTGGTAAACCTTTTCTGTAAAGGGCCAGATAGTACATATTGCAGGCTTCGCAGGCTCTCTGTGGTCACCATCACATACTCTTTATTTTTTTTATGATCCTATAACCGTGTAGAAACCCTCCTTAGCTTATGGGCTGTCCACCGATAGGCCACAGGCCAGATCTGGCTCGTCAGCCGTAGTCTGTGAATGCCTACTTTATACCCCTGCCAGATTAACCCTCCTAAAATACAGCTCTGGTCATCTCACTTCCCGGTCTACTTTTTGATCATTTGTTTTGGCCCGCCAAATAAAAGTCAAACGTTTTAGCCTGGCATCTGAAGCCCCCACAGATTGGGCCTAACATAGTACCTCAGCACATCTCTCAATACCCTGATGCTGTTTCTTGTATACCCTTGTTCACCCTGATGCTGTTGCATTTTTATGCTTTGCCCTGTCTTCTCTATACCTGTCCAAATCCTAGCCATTTTTCAGGATCAGCATAACTGCTCCTTTCCGGTAGAGCCTTCTCTTCCCCAGAAGTGGTTTTTCCTTCTTGGAACTCTGCGGGTAGTCTTGGCAGATGCCTCTCTCAACTTGCTTATTGCCTTTTACTGGATACTTGTAACGTCCCTTCTGGTTTATAAGGCTGAGGGTACCATCCCAATGGGGACATCTTCATGACACAGACACTTAGCACAGTGCCAAACCCTCTGTAGGCGTTCCGTAAATATTTGTTGAGTAGCATGTGATGGAGGAAAAAAGCATGAGGAAGGAGGAGAAGAACATATGAGAAGAATCTTGTTAATAACAAGTTCTCAACAATAACATGGGCCTGGGGACCAAAACCCAAGGACGGTCTGCGGCAAGGCTCTAGTGCATTTTCATCCCAACGTGGACTTTCTTTGGCGGAGAATGTAATTGGGCTGTTTCCACAGTGGCTTAGGTAGTGCAAGATTGATGGTGTTCAGTATACAAGCTGACCTCAGTTTTGCTTAAAGAGGTTCCTTTTTTTTGTAATAGTCTAAAGAAAAATTGATTAACAGCTTGAAGGAAGGCTCTGGCTTTGAAGGCCTCGATAGCAGTACTGTGCACAGCGTGGAGCTGGAAGAACTTCGCCATGAAAAGGAGCTGCAAAAGGAGGAGATACAGAAGCTGATGGGCCACATCCATCAGCTGAGGTCCGAACTACAGGTAAGATTCACTGCGGGTCGGCTGCACAGACAACCACCCACCCCAGCTGTCGGCAGGTGAGAAGAGGGGGCGTCTGTGGTTTGGGGGAAGACAGAGGGAGACAGAGAGTGGAACTTGTGTGGGACCAGCAGTCGCCATGTAGAAGTGAATCTAAAGCGATAGGTTTCTTGTCCACTGACTGTGAAGTTCTGGGAATAACAAACATAGGTAACTAGATTCGTTCGTTAAACAAATTCTCACCCTGCGTCCCCCGTGTGCTGGGCATCCTGTAGGCTCAGAGTAACAGCAAGGAACCACACAGAACCTTCGTATTTATGGAATTTACAATTTAGTGGTTAAAACACACATGAGATTTGGGTTTGTCAATAAAAATGGGATGTTTTCTGATACTGGAATGGACACAGGATGGTCTCTTCATTAGAGTTACAGGCATAATGTTAATAATTTATGGCCTATGTGAATTGCTGTTTTTAATCCACAAGTAAACGGGGCCTTTCATTTAGATTCAACATGGAGTCTTTGATGTAAATATCCTAGGCGGAGTCTCTGAGAACGAGAGAACATAAAGTGCTGGCTAACAAGCCTTCTTTAAAAGAAAAAAGAAAAAAAAACCATTTTGCAAAGAATACTCATCCGTGCGCGAACTCAGCAAGTGATTGGTTTGTGAGATGTGCATGACCTACAAAGGAAAGTGTGGAAGTCACAAGGGTAGGGTTTCTTGTCTGGCGTGCGGGCTTGGATATTAGACTTAGCAGATGTGTTACCCGTGCCAAACACTTGGTCTCACCGAGCCTGAGTTTTCTCATCTGTAAACTGAAGGCAAACAGAGCTGCTCTTGAGGATAAGGGATGTGTGTAAAAGGGCCTAGCATTGTTCCCAACATGGATTAGGCCCTCAGCAACTGTTAGCTGATGTTACTTCTGGATTTTTTCATATTGGCCGAGTAGAAGAGCTGATAAAGACTGTTGTCCTCATAGTCTGTAAAGTAGGACTTTTTTTTCGTGTAATTTTGAATTCCAAAAATTCAGTCCCATGAATTTAGAAATGGAGTAGATGCTAATCCTCTTCACATCTTGTCTTATTTATACATGTATTTTGGATGAGATTATGAAAAATAGGACTTGTTGTATTTAATATCTCATCCTTACCCCAGCATCACTGATGACGTTGACTATTCTCAAGAAGTTGATGAAATGTATAGTAAGGATTAAAGTATATCCATCAGAATGAGAGAATTGTTACTGGCCTACAATAGCTATCCTTCACTCAGCACTTCTGTGCCAAGCATCGCGCTGAGCTCTGAGCGTACATCCTTCCATTTGTTCCTTACCATAAACCTGGAAGGGAGGTATGGTGCGTTCTGTCTCTATAGGTTGAAGAAATCTAGTCATAGAGAAGGAGAGGAGCTTCCCTGTGACTAGTAAAGTGGCAGAGTTGGGGTTAGAACCTTAGTCTGTCCGATTCCAGAACACGTTCTTAACCACTGCCCATCCCACCTGCGGCTCAAGAATTCATTTGATTAAGTCAAATTGATGGCAAGATTAATTTACCTACTACTCACCCCGAAAACTCAGGGGTAGGGAAAAATAATTGTACTTATTGCTGTTTTCCTCTAAATCCACAAAGTTGTGTTATCTGGGAATATCTGTTATTATCTGGAAGTATCATTAATCTGCTCGTTCTTCCAAACAGTATGTGAAGTGCGGAGTTGTGGAGAGGAGTTCAAGACAGAGTGTACCAAAAGATCAAAAGCAGATTGAGATGCTGATTTTCATCTCTTGTGGGCCTGTATGAATGGACGCATGCTTAACCCATACAGGGGAAATAGAAAAACCTAGAGTTCTGTTCTTTGCCACTAGAAAATTTGATAGGAAATCTAGAAGGTGGTTTTTGAGTTTGAAGAAGTGAGAATAATGATGCTAAGTGAAGGAGTGAGAAATATAGAAAGATATAAAAACAGATAATGGTAATAAAGCTAAAAAAAAAAATGAAATAATAGACTAACCTGAGGGTAAGAGAGAACAGTTATTTCTAGGTTTCTGTTGAGTACTTAGCACACATGCAAAAACTAACTATAACCTGCATTCCCACGGGACCAGTGCAGCAAAGTCCTTTTTGATGTTATGTTTCTGTTCCTTTTGAAATTGTTAGCTTTTGATTAGAGCTGTAGGTCTCCCAGGGAGCCACTGTTTACGCATGCTCATTAAATCACATGGTTCATGTGCTGCGGCAGCTATGGTAGCCTCTTCGTGTCTCTCACCATTTGCCACATTATACAGCGAAGCGTCCGTTTATCTACTCCTTTTGGGCTGAGACCATGTCCTCTCATCTGTATCCCTCTAGTGCCCGCTGAGCCCAGGGCATGGTGCACAGTGATAACTCAATAAATGTTGAAACGAACGGTTAATTATTGCTTTCACATATAAGGCTCATCGTTTTAGGATATGGAGGCTCAGCAGGTTAGTGAAGCAGAATCAGCAAGAGAACAGTTACGAGATCTGCAGGACCAAATAGCTGGACAAAAAGCATCTAAACAAGAGCTGGAGGCAGAATTGGAGCGACAGAAGCAGGTAAAGACTTTAGATGGGAGATTACCAAGGAAGGCGCTTTGCTGGCGGTCCCGTGAGGCTACTCGTCTAGGAAAGGACCTCACTGACATTCTTGTAGGATGGGTTTGGAGTGGTGATGGTAAATGCGACCTTCTAGGTCCCTCCTGCCTTGTCACTACCCACCCCTTCACTGTTTATTTGACAGATGAAAAATAGAACCACAACACGGTCATGGGACTTGCCTCTTAGCACACAGCTAACTAGAGAACAGAATAGAACCCAGAATTCCCATCCCAGAGTTCTTTCTACTACCTCCTCTGTATTTCGGTATGTCTCCTCGTCACAGTGTGTATGTACAGAAAGCTTAAAAAACATCAGTTGATTCTCACGTTTTATTACATTTGTACTTTCTAGGAACAACAGTAATATTATTTACTAGAAATGCAAAATACATTATTGCCATATTAAGCTGTTCTTTCTGTTTGAGAAGAAATATTTATACAGTGTTCTTATAAGTCATGTTTATAATTGTATTTCTTTGTTTACTCGGCAGTCGTTTGCTCCCCAAGCCAAATTATTTTACTTTAATAGACTTACGTAATAGTTTCATTATTAAAACAGTTAAACATGCTTACAGCCACATTTTCAGAACAAGATGCTGTATCTAATGTTAATAACATCTGTAATTTGCTGAATAATGACATTGTTGTAGGCACATAGTACACATTATCTTATTTTATCCTTACAATAAAATCTGTATTTACTGTACAGAAAACTATTCTTAGAATTGTCAGTGCATCGCTTATAACATTTCCAGCCTTGTGCATTTATATTCTTAGATCTTTTTTATTAGGATTTATCATTTCTGAAACTTGTTCTAGTCTCAGAGCAATATTTGTTTTTATTATGAACGTACCACTTGGAGCTGTTTCCCGAGTAGTAAGGAAGGAAAAAAATTCACCAAGTAGCAGCCTGCAGATACATCATAGTCCGTCTTAGATAATTTAGTTATCAAATTGGCCACCCTTTCAGAAATTGCATTTTAATTTATTCAAGGGGCTATTATTATATAGTGAAAGGCAAAAATTTGATGGCCTTGATGGTTAGATAATTTTCATTTTATTATGGCAGATGGTTTTACCGCATCCACTGCCAGTGCCTGTCTTTAAAATGATATAATTAAGTAGAGGCAAGTGCAGCTGAATGTAGCTCTAGGCTGTTTATTTAGTCATGAGATGTTCTGGATGTAAGTGCTTGATCTTGGGATTAAATAGTCCTATGGTGCTCCTTATTAATTTAAGTAATTTCAGCCTTAAATTTTTGCTGGCCTAAGAGTTTAAAAGAAATCAGACCTTCTTGTAAATTGAGATTCTCCTACCCTAATTACTGCCTCATTTTCTTTATTCTCACTTATCTCAGTTTTTTTTAATCAGTAAAATGAGCAGGCTGAACTAAATGTTTTAACGTAGCCTAGCAGCTTGATCCTGTCTCACGTTTACTTCTTCATACAGCTCCCTTTATTTCGTCTGCACGGTTAAGCATAATGCTTTAGAAGGTTTTTAGTTCATTACTCTGTCTTCCCTGGCACGTGCTTTGTCTTAAATTGCAACTGACACCAACTCATCATATGCATCATACAAACCAGCACATTCGTGCAGTTGTTAATGAATCTGGAGGTATTTCTTTCTTTTAATTTTTTTTCTTAAATTTATTTATTTTTGAGAGAGACAGAGTGTGAGCAGGGGAGGGGCAGAGAGAGGGGGAGACACAGAATCGGAAGCAGGCTCTAGGCTGTGAGCTGTCAGCCCAGAGCCCGACGTGAGGCTCGAACCCACAAGCTGTGAGATCATGACCTGGGCCCAAGTTGGATGCTTAGCCGACCGAGCCACCCAGGTGCCCCTGGAGGTATTTCTTTTTTTCCCTTTTAGCGATGATAGAGCAAAACAGGTGCACAATATTGCCTGGTCCAAATAAGTCCACGAAGAGCTGCTCAGCATCATTAATCAGTAGAGAAATGCAAATAGAAACCACACTGAGATACCAGTACGTACCCATAGAATAGCTACACTTACCAAAACTAACGGTACCAAATGTTGGGAAGGATGTGGAAGAACTAGAACTCTGTCATATTGCGTGGGAATCCAGACTGGTGCAGGTGTTTTGAAAACCATTCACAAGATAATTTGGCAGGTTTTGCTCCTCTAAGTTAGACAACACTTACGTGATCAAGCAGATCTCTTCCTACACATCTACCCAAGAAGAATGAAGACACACGATCACTTACAGAATCGTGCTTGGTTATTCATCATGTACGAATTGATACAGCACGGTGGAGTACCGTTCATCAGACCCGTCCAAGTCTGTTCATTTGTTCATTCAGGATAGACACAGCGCATGTTGGCTGAGGGCCTCCTGTGTGTCAGGCACTGTTTTAGGTACTGGGGATGAAATGGGGGACACTGATAGAGCTTCTGTTTATTCATGTCTCACTTTGTAGGAATTCCACTACATAGAAGAAGATCTGTATCGAACAAAGAACACATTGCAAAGCAGGATTAAGGATCGGGAAGAAGAAATTCAAAAACTTAGGAATCAGGTATGAATGAGTGCTCACAACTTGGGAAGAGATACCATTGCAAAGCTAATTTTTTTGTAGAGGCTACAGAATGACCTTCTTTTCCCATATTTTCACCTGAGTTCTGCTGTTGCAGTAGTGAGGTGTTACTTTCAGTCTGATACAGAAATTCCTCTAATGCCATTTGAGGCTGCATTTGCTGTGTTCTGTGGCTTCTCCTGCAAGTGTCTTGTAGCCAAAGCCATCCGAGGACATGTGATTTACCTCAAATTTCATATCTTCTAACTTCAGTGATGGTTGTGCCAGTTGCCAGTTTCATAATTATGGTTGCTTTCCTGAGAAAAATCCAATGATAAATCTTCTTATTAACAATTGATATTTTTTTCATAAAGCCACCAAGACTTATGTTCAACCCTGAAAATGTAAAACATGGGAAATAACATGTGCCCACCACCCAGATTTACCCATATTTATCATTAACTGTGACAGAATCATGCATTCACTTATCCTGTAACTACATTATCCTTTTCTCCCTTATATTTATTGACTTAATAAGCAATGAACCCATTGAACATTGAAAGAATTTATATAAAGATTTAGCTGGTTAATGACTTAGTTTGAACATAAAAAGTCAAATAATTTTGGCTTTTAAGTTCTCAGACTTCATAGTAGTCCGTAACTTAAGATATTTTAGAATATTTTAATTTTTATGAGTTGAAAATAGGAGCGCCTGGATGGCTCAGTCAGTTGAGCATCTGACTCGATTTCGGCTCAGGTCATGAACTCAAGGTTCGTGAGATGGAGCCTGCATCCGGCTCCACGCTGACAGTGCAGAGCCTGCTTCAGATTCTGTGTCTCCCCCTCTCTCTGCCCCTCCCCTGCTTTGCTCTCTCTCTCTCTCAAAATAAATAAACATGAAAATAATTTTTAAAAATTAAAAAAAAACGTTGGAAACAGCTAACTGATTTCAGTGTTCTATTCTTCCCTCACCTGCCTTTGTGAAGTGCCTAAATGGTAACGTGACTTTGCTAGCAGAAAGTCAAAGAAAAGAGGAGCAGAAACCACCAATTGGTTTAATCCTTAGATAGAGATTCCTGTATTTATTAAATGTTTATTGAGTGCCTACTAAGCCCAAGATAATTGGGCTATTTTAATTAAGAATTAACTGTAGGAGGACATCTCTTAAAGATTTTTCATCTAAGTGGAGCAGAGGAAAACCTTTGTCTCATAAAAGAAAGTCAATTAATACACACTTTAAAAAGAAATCAGCATCTTAATATCTTGCCCCAAAACAACCACCCTTAAATGAGCGGCCACATAAGCACATAAGTTGGTGCTCAAAACCATCAGTCATCAAGAGAATGCAAACGAAAAGCTCAGTGGGATACACCTGTGACTACACCATCAGAACGGTGATCAGCGATCGTACCCCTACATACCGCCTACAGAGCAGTGTAGTGAGTCGTCCGAAGTCGGACTGGCCACGGGATTGCAGAGCAGAGGTGAAAACCTCAGGCTGTGGCCTTTGCGCTGTACCACAACTGCTGAGTTACGGGGGGGTTTTGAATCCAGGTGGAGAAGTTCAAACTGTCATGGATCGTGGATCGGTGCTTTCGAATATTTCTGACCACGAGGCCACAGCAAGAAGCAAAGAACACGTTGTTTCCCAGTGTTCACATGTACTTAGAAGGACAAAACTGAAACAGAAGTTTCACAAAACAGTCCTCTCACATACTATGTGCCGTATACTCTGTCCCATAAAATGTGGATTATGACCCACCAAGTTGATTTTGTGGCCCATTAATACAGTTTGAAAATCTCTTCTGTAGCAGTGAAAGTAGGATCACAGAGTTTGAGATGTTGATTAATGCCACACTTTACCTGTGGGAATGTGGATTCGATGTTGTATAACTTTAGTTTTATGTAATTTGTGAACACTTTGCCTTTCAGCTTACTAATAAAACTTTAAGCAACAGCAGTCAGTCCGAGTTAGAAAACCGGCTCCATCAGCTAACAGAGACTCTCATCCAGAAGCAGACCATGCTGGAGAGTCTCAGCACGGAGAAGAACTCTCTGGTCTTTCAGCTGGAGCGCCTTGAGCAGCAGGTGAACTCTGCCAGCGGAAGTAGCAATAACGGGTCTTCCATTAATATGTCTGGAGTTGACAATGGCGAAGGTAACAAAAACAGGAATTTCGAAAGAGCTTTTCATTGCCTTAATTCCAACCTTGCTAATTCAGACATGACTTTGAAAAGTTACAGAAAGACCATTTTTATTTGTAAAGAAGCTTCGGAGCGCGTGGGTGGCTCAGTTAAGTGTCCCGCTCTTGGTTTCAGCTCAGGTCATGATCTCGACATTTCATGGGATCAAGCCCCACATCGGACTCTGTGCTGACAGAACCTGCTTGGAATTCTCTCTCTTCTTTTCTCTCTATCCCTTCCCTGCTTGTGTGTGCACACACACTCACGCATGTGCACATTCTCTCTCTCAAAAATAAACGAACTTTGAGGGGCACCTGGCTGGCTCAGTCGGTTGAGCATCCAACTTCGGCGCAGGTCATGATCTCGCGGTTCATGAGTTCGAGCCCCACATCAGGCTCTGTGCTGACAGCTCAGAGCCTGGAGCCTGGTGCCTGCTTCAGATTCTGTGTCTCCCTCTCTCTCTGCCCCTCCCCTGCTCATGCTCTGTCTCTCTCTCTCTCAAAAATAAACATTAAAAACATTTTTTAAATAAATAAACTTTGAAAAAAGAAAGAAAAGAATCTTGATCCAGCAAAGCACCCACTTTTCTTCTGATGCGAGGCCTGAGCCATCTGTTTGACATGATCTTAGCAAACAGCACAATGGACTGGTTATATATATCCCTCGCTAGTCTGGGTCTTAGAGAAGGGAGGCCCAAAGACCGATGATCATATTGAAATATGTAGGACATTCATCACGATGTTGATGACAAGGCAGATAATTTGGCAGAGAGGGGCTTTCATGAAGACTTAAAGATTTAGTTTAATAATCTAATCTGGGGGTGCCTGGGTGGCTCAGTCAGTTAAGCATCTGACTTCGGCTCAGGCCACAATCTTGTGGTTCATGAGTTCTAGCCCCACGTCGGGCTCTGTGCCGACAGCTCAGAGACTGGAGCCTGCTTCAGTTTCTGTGTCTCTCTTTCTAAATTCTGCCCCTTAACCACTCGCACTCTGTCTCTTTCTTAAAAATGAATAAACCTTAAAAAAAATTTAATCTTATCTGTAATTATGAATATTAAAGCTAATACTTAGTCATGTAAGTATATCCATGCTCTATAATTTTAATGAAGAAATCTGTAGATTCCCAAAATACATAACTAAGAAGAATGTTAAAGACTTTAGTATAACTTCAACAGATCAGGTTTTTAATCTCAGAGCTTCATAAAGTCTACAAAGTAGTCATTCAGCAAACCTCACAGTTCTTTGGTTTTATTAAAAGTTTTTTTAAGTTTTTAAAAAATAACACATTGTTGTATGTTTATATATATGTGTGTGTGTGTGTGTGTGTATGTTTTTTAATAGCATGGTTACTGTTAAAAATATCAAAAAAAGGAAATTAAATCACCCAGTAATCTTACTCTCAGATAACATTTTGGAGTATCTCCTTTCAGACTTTTTTCCTATATATGTTTGTAGTATCTGTTTTATTGGTTATTAACTTTTTCATATAAATCAGTTTTTATTATGTATTTTCTTACAGTAGTTTATGTCTATTGCTTTATATACATCCGTTGTGGAAATGGCATCATTTGTTTAATAAATTCCTCATGGTTGGAGATTTAGGTTGCCAATTTTGTCACTAATATAAGCAGTTCTGAGGAAACTATTCTCTGTAAATATCTTTTATTTTTCTTAACATAAGCTATTAGAAATGGAGTTTGCTGAGTCCTAGGTATACACATTTAAAGGCTTTTGATTTTTGTTGCCAAAATCAAGTAATTATTAAGCACCTACTCAGTACCAGCTACTGTTCTAGGCATTGGAGATACAGTGTTTGACAAAAGAGGTCAAATCTCTGCCCTGTGGATCTTACATTCTGGTGCTGTGGGGGGAGCTAGACAGTAAATGATGTGAGATGGTGATAGGTGCTACAGAAGAAACTCAAGCAGAGAAGGGAGAGACAAGGTGCCAGGTGTGGAGATGGGATTGCAATTTAAATAGACCTCATTGGAAAGGTGGCACTTTATTAAAAGAAGTCCCAGAGGAGGTAAGACAGACTAGAAGGAGCTCTACAGGAAGAGTTTCCAGGCAGAGAAGAGCAGGTGCAAAGGCCCTGAGGCAGGAGTGGTGCTGGCTTATCAGGAACAGCACGGAGGCCAGTACAGCTGGAGAAGACTGAGTAGGGGAGGAGTAGTCTAAGGGGAATTCCGATAACTTGGAGGAGACTGTTTTGACCTGAATGAAGTCAGAAGCCATTGAAGGGCCCTGAGGGGATAAGTCCTCTGACTGTGTTTTAGTGAGATGCCTCTGGCTGCTGTATCCAGAATAGACTGTAGAGAACTGAGAGTGGAGGTGGGGGACCAGGGAGGAACCATCGTATTAACGTGTGTGAGAGATGGTGGTGGTGAGCACCTGAATGGGGTTCGGAGGGTTATTTTAAAGGTGAGTGGGCAGATCGGCTGTGGAGTTTGAGAGAAAGAAAGGAGTTTTGGCCTGAGCTGATGGAACGATGCTCTCGTGTACTGAAATGGGGAAAACAGCAGGGTGAGTAGGTTGGCAGGGAGGGCAGGACGTCAGAATCATGGTTTTGGGCATGCTAAGCCTGAGATAACTGTTAGATATCCAGATGGAAACAAAACAAGACGATTGGATGGGTCTGGAGTTGGTGGTCTGGGCTGGAGATACAGAGCCGGGAGTCATCAGCTTTGTAGAAAGGGTGTGTCTGGCCTCTCTCTTGCCCGCACAGGAAGAACCTACTCATTAATGCTGATTCTCAGCAACATGGTATTTGTAAACTTCAATTTTTTTGCTAATTTTATAGGGAAGTAATTGTTTTAGGTTTTAATTTTTATTTTTGTGGATATAGAAATTTAAGCATTTTATATAATCAAATTTATGCCCTTTCTTTATGGACTCGCCTTCTTTGGATGTAATGCTTATTTGAAAGTTAGCCTTGAGATCTGTTTTTAATACAATATATATTCAACTATAAATGTTAGGACATTGATTTTGGCGTTTGTACCTTAATTCATTCTTTTCTTGTTTAAACAGGCACACGGCTGCGAAACGTTCCTGTTCTTTTTAATGATACAGAAACTAATCTGGCAGGAATGTATGGAAAAGTCCGAAAAGCTGCTAGTTCAATTGACCAGTTTAGGTAAGCAAGGACAGTAATGACGAATGATGGATCTTCAGCTATTTTTGTACCATTTTCTGGTGGTTTCAGTCACAGTAAGTCCCATCAGGCAGAGCTGATATTTAAAGTGACATTTCCCTACTTCCTCTCATGATAGTTCATTCAGTCTCATGAAATTGCTTTATGTGCTCTGCCAGGGCCTGTATTTCATTGAAGATTATTAACCCTGATCATCTCTCTTCTTATAATAAACCCTATTAAAAACTCTTATTAAATTCCATTGAGAAAACTTCTGTCTCATGTAAATGCGTCCACTGGAATGCTTTATTTCATTTTATCGCGTGATGAGAATAAAAGATGCTATTATATATGAGTGAACAGTACGCATTTTAACGTATATTTGTATATACTGCATAAGTAATAGATCATTTATATGCATGTTATTACATATTAATAACTTCTTTATACTAGCATACATCCACCCTACAAAGAAAATGTTTTAACAGTTTATGTATGCCTTGTTAAAGTTCATGTTTCAATAACCCCCTAAAGTCTTTTGCCTCTTAGTGTTTATAATTAAACACAATTGTAATGAGTTGTTGCAAAATAGAGCGATCTTTTCTTACCTTTTTGTGTCAGAGCTATGGTGTTAAAAATAAATCAGGAGGATGATTTGCTAAGGTTGCTGAGGCCACGGGCCAAAGATGCCATAGTTGTTATCTCCAGGCTGTTAAGCACATTTATTTCAGCTACTCATTTATTCAATGTACATAATAATTTTTAGAGAAACTACATGCGAGGCGTTATGCTGATGGCAGTGAAAGACACAGAAAGGCCTAGAAGAAGGGTGTATGTGCTTGTATATGTATCCATCTTGATGGGGAAAAAGTGTTTCAAAGAGGCCTAACAAGGTCTAACGTCACGCTGCTCCCGCGTTTACTGTAGTTAAGTGTTTGCTTGAGTTTCTGTAGTTCTTTGCCTTTTAGACGCATGCGTCTGTGCAGAAGCTTCCAGATTAGCTCTTTGCAGGTATTAACCAACCAGACTCTTTCCCTATTCACGTGTTGACACTTGGCTTATATTTTGTAACTTCTTTGGTCTCTGAAAGAAAAATTATTTAGAGAGGGACCAACTTGCCTCCTGTAGTTGTAGCTGGAAATTTAAGGGAAACTACTGTGCTATATATTTAACAGTTAAGCCACAATCAATAAAGCAAATATTTGTTTACTATGATGTTTCTATGGTTATTCCAAGTAATCATTTAACAATCTACTATAAAATGGTTTTTCTGTTACGGTGGCCATATAAATAGTTTAAATGAGAGGAATCCTAAAAAGCCTCATTAGCTGTTACCACAGGAAGATGTGCTTTGAGTGTTAACTCTCTCCTCTCGTCCCCACCCTCCATTTGCACAGCATCCGCCTGGGAATTTTTCTCCGAAGATACCCCATAGCACGAGTTTTTGTAATTATATATATGGTAAGTAAACCTATTTGAAAAAATAATGCTGCACTTGATTTTTAATGAGTTTTTTTCCAGCTGCTGATCGTTTTGACCAAAAGTCTAGCAATCAATTTTGAAAGAGAATAGAACTCATTTTTGGAAATTAAGATTTTTTTCTTCAGGTATGCAAGTATACTTACAGTTCATTACATCTAAAATATAAATTGCTCGGGGCGCCTGGGTGGCTCAGTCAGTTGGGTGGCCAACTTCGGCTCGGGTCATGATCTTGCGGTCCCTGAGTTCGAGCCCCGCGTCGGGCTCTGTGCTGACAGCTCAGAGCCTGGAGCCTGTTTCAGATTCTGTGTCTCCCTCTCTCTGACCCTCCCCTGTTCATGCTCTGTCTCTCTCTGTCTCAAAAATAAATAAACGTTAAAAAAAAAAAAATTAAAAAAAAATATAAACTGCTCAAAGGCTTTTCCTACAATAAAATTAACTGTAGTGAAGTTTGATAGTTACCTCAATTTCTTAAAAAAAAAAAATGTTTTTATGTTTATTCATTTTTGAAAGACAGAGAGAGACAGAGCACAAGCAGGGGTGGGGCGGAGAGAGAGGGGGACATGGAATCTGAAGCAGGCTCCAGGCTCCACTCTGTCAGTACAGAACCCAATGCCAGGCTTGAACTCAAGAACCGTGAGATCATGACCCGAGCAGAAGTCAGACGTTCAACCGACTGAGCCACCCAGGCGCCCCTTATAGTTACCTCCATTTCTAAGCCCCTCTGATGACAAAAATGCAATGCAAAACAATCCATTTCATTTTATGTAACGTTTCTTTGATTGTTGTCATGTGTTTTGCTTTATTTTCTGAAAGGCTTGTCAGGTTGATTTCTTTCAGATTTCTTAGCTCTAATAAAATGGTCACCATAGTTTGGGATACTGTTTCATGTGTCTTGTGACCCTAAAAAGCCCTCTAACTGTTCTGAGTGAGGGCGGCTAAGAGTCATTAAGACAAGCAGTTTTCTTGAAAAAGAAAACAAGCTTACTTAGTAAAGAAATTTCTCTGTGATCCACTAGAGGGAAGAGTTACTCCTTTAAATAAAAAGTTTTTAAGGAGAGGAACCTGGGTGGCTCAGTCAGTTAAGTGTCTGACTCGATTTCAGCTCAGCTCATGATCTCAGGGTCTTGAGGCTCAGGTCAGGCTCTGTGCTGGTGGTGGGAACCGCTTGAGATTCTCTCTGTGTCCCTCTGCCCCTCCTCCGCTGGTTCTCTCTCTCTCTCTCTCTCTCTCTCTCTCTCTCTCTGTCTCTAACTAACTAAAGAAGTTTTTTAAGTGAGGGATGGAGCGAACAAGAGAAAAAAATTGATGGCATCACAGAGGCTTAGAACAGGCCTACACTGAGTCGATTCCTGGTGTCAGAGACTGAAGAGCACTGGCACCCCCGTCAGCACGAGGTGTGATGGCACACGACAGAATGGCGAGGCACGTAGCAAGGGAGGCTCATGTAACCTTAGTGCTGCCACGAGGGAACTAGTGGGAATTCATCACTGCAGGTCCTGTGCTAGACCGTAAATCAGTTCCTGAAGCTCAACACGTTATTCCTGCAGGAATGTCTTCCCATCTCCCCTTCACCAGATGATGGCTACACCCTTTTCAAAACACCAACCGTAACTCTGTTCCAGAAAGGCTTTCCAACCGGGAGCACTTGGGTGGCTCAGTTGGTAGAGTGAGACTTTTGATCTCAGGGATGTGAATTCAAGCCCCGCATTGGGCCCGAAGCCTACTTTAAAAAAATAAAGCCTTTCCAACCAACTTCATATATATCTTGCAGTTTTCATTATGCCATCTACTCTGCGTTATAATCACCCGACTGGTTATTTATGTATACCTGTGCATATTACGGATGTGTTAAGGACATTGATAACTCTCAACTGAGAATTCTTCAGGCATCACAACTATTACTGTCCATTACATTTAGCTAGTTTAGTTGCTTGCACGTTTGTTTCTTCATCATCTACCCAGTAAACACGTACCAAGCGCCTGTGATGTTGCACACACGGTGCCAGCCCCAGGAATACGGACACAAATACGACATGCTTCCTGCCCTCAGTGCACTACACAGTAGGCCTTTGGTGCAGATTGATCTCTTGGCTAATCTAGAAACTGTTTTCTTTTTCTTTAGGCTTTGCTTCACCTCTGGGTCATGATCGTTCTGTTGACGTACACACCAGAAATGCACCATGACCAGCCGCATGGCAAATGAACTGAACCCAGTTGTTTTGGTGACTGGTCGTCTGTTTTCAGACTTGGGATCTGCAGAAGGACCAGTGGCCTAAAATTGCGGAGAACGGGGTGCAAGTTCATCTCATCACTACAAGCTTTGAACTCGTTCACTTATTATACAAGTGCTCTGCTGCCTAAGTCCTCCCCCCATTTCTTTCAAATGGTAAGAGTTTCTGAAACTGACAGTAACGTAACAAGCTCAGCTCTGCTTTCTCTGAAATCCAAGATTCAGTGTGTGTGTGTGTGTGTGTGTGTGTGTGTGTGTGTGTGTGCACGCGCGCGCGTGCACACGCACACAGATGTGCTGGGCTCGTTCACCCCTGTACAGGCCAGCCTATATTTTAGGTGACATGCATTATGGGTTATAATCAGGGAAACTAATTGTATTTACTGATAGAAATAAAACGTTTTCTTTTTGATAATTCAGTCTGCTTTCATATTTTCATATATTTAGCTTTGCAAATATGGATTCGCTTCTTACATGTTAAAGGCCTGATTGGTCTGAGGCTTTGTATAGATACATAAAATTTGCTGTGCATTTTTCTTTTGTAAAATAATAGTTTCTTACCCCCCATTAAATAGGACCTTTCCGAACAGGCTTTAGTGAGAAAAGCAGAAATGAGCAGTGACGTCACCGGTCACTGATTCTTGGTGCTTTGCCCCCTCTCCGGGGACGCCCCACTCCCTCCTGTCCCAGTGTGCCAGCCCCCTCGGGTTCTTGGGCACTCGTTCACCGTCCTCTTTTCCTTTCCTCTAGCCTGGACCTTGGGTCAGTCAGCTCAGGACGTCCATAGCCCCTGCGTGTAGCGTTTAGGAATCAAATCTGTTTTTTCAACCTTTGCATTTTTAAAACACTCCACTGCAAAGACATTATGGAGTTATTCTTTGAAAAGAGATATTTTCTTTGCTTGAAGTTCAATATAATGTCTCTTTTGGCACTCCTTTTCCCCCACATGCCTGAATTCTTATTTTGTCCCCTGGTTACTGGTGGTCTCTCTTCGCATGTGATTAATTCATGTAGATCTTGGGCAGGGGTACAGTTCTATCAGGAATGTTTCCAGAGCAGTCTGCTGGTGCTTAACCAAACACCTGAGCAGAGTTTCCGTTCTTAATGACATCTGTACTATGACTTTAATTGACCTATAAATTCTTCAAAATTAATACCCTAGCAGATGTATATGTTTCTTATTTTTCATCAGAAAATGAAGCTTTAAAGGTTATCTTATGTGTGTTTGAGCTTTTTCTCAAATTAGCATGAACGAAAAAGGCCGAAATGGCACATCATCTAAAGGTGGATATGAGATACTGGGGTGGAGACACATTATTAAACCTGTAGGTTTTATGTCATAGCTCTTACCTGGATGTAATAGCTTGTCGGAGCGTGAGCTGTGAGGTCAGGTCTGAGCTCAACCAGAATAAAGTAAAGGTTTAATCTTGTTAATATCTTTTAAAGGTGGTTTTCCCTCTCTTCTAATTTGGAAATTTTTCTGGAAAATGATTAAAACCAGGTTATATACTTAAAATGGAAAACAGCACATGCTTCATCATTGTGTATTGCCAGACTTCCCGTCTCTGCGTGTCTTCCTGGCTTTCGTTGGGATGCCTTGACATCTTTTTTAAGGCTTTGTACATTCTTGGCTTTGGAAATAGTTGGACAAAGTGTTTCCAAGACTATTTTTCTGCGGTTACTTTTTAATTTGAGTTTCAGTTTCACCATCCTTAGCCACTAACAAACTGGGGAGTTCTAAACAGTGTTTCCTTTCATTTATGCTCAGATTGCATGAAACCTTCTTGACTCAAAGGATTGCATGAGGGGCACCTGGATGGCTCAGTTAAGCATCTGACTTTGACTCATGTCATGGTCTTGCGATTCATAGGGTTAAGCCCCACATCGGGCTCTGTGCTGACAGCTCAGAGCCTAGAGCCTGCTTCGGATTCTGTGTGTGTCTCTCTCTCTGCCCCTCCCCTGCTCACGCTCTGTCTCTCTCTCTCAAAATAAAGAAACATTAAAAAAATAATAAAAAAATAATGATTGCATGAGAGTCGATCTTTTTCCTTCTCAATCCAGTATATTCATTTAAAGACATTATGTGTGTGTAATACATATATAGGGTATGTTATTATATATACATTATATACATGCAAATATACATATATTATCAGAATGCTTGCATTGCTTTATATTTACAGCCATCAATTGGAAAATAAGATTGTTTTATTATTATAGGAATATTTCTCTTTCTCTAGACTTTGTGCTTACCAAAAGCCACCACTTCTGTTGAAGTTTATTCTGTAGAATAAAACCTTCAAAGGAAAGCAGGGGTTTTGTTAACACGTATTAAACAGCCTGGTCTGTGGAGGAGGGGGGAGGCTGTCAGGCTGGGCGGTCCAGCCTTAGGTTAAGAAGGCTTACATCCAACTCACCCTGTGGGGGCAAAAACCCAAACTACTCGAATTTGCCTCCTTGGGCTCCCGATAGCTGTTGCAAGAGGCCAGCTGTGTTGGAAAAAGGCCCACATGGGCACCTTGGGAGGTGGAAGTAGAAGGAAAGAACTGGAAAAGCCGAAGAGCATAGTCAGGGACCGATGGCCTAAGGCAGGCACTTCGGGCTGTGATTGGTCAGAAGAAAGAAATTACTGAGAAAAATGTCTTCGAGGTCATCCTGAACACTAGTATTCCCATTGACTCCTGGATGACATTGACCCCTGAATGAGAAGAATACGGACTAAATGAACATCACACTTGTTTTTATTTGTTTATTTTTTAATTTTCTTTTTTAATGTTTTTATTTATTTTGAGAGAGGGAGACAGAGCATGAGCTGGGGAGGGTCAGAGAGAGAGGGAGACACAGAATCCGAAACAGGCTCCAGGCTCTGAGCTGTCAGCACAGAGCCCGACGTGGGGCTCGAACTCAACGAACCGCAAGATCATGACCCGAGCCGAAAGATGCTTAACTGACTGAGCCACCCGGGTGCCCCATGAACATCACACTTCTAGTGGGTGACCTGCTTTCCAGACACAGACACCCCAAAATAGGTAAGATTTTTTTCTTTTGTCAGAACATTGGAGGGTCGAGTGTTTACGTGCAGAAGAGTTATTCACAGAAGGTTGTATTTTAAGCTATAATAAGGCTACAAAGTAATTCACATTTTCAGTGCCCGGCATGCTGGTCCCTTCTAGGAACTGGGAGTAGCCGGGTGGGGTCACATTTAAGTGGGAAGGCAGGCTGTCAACACATTCTTCACGTGACACTTGGTGTTAAATGCTGGGAAGAACCATGTGAAGGTCCCACGAAGTGCGGGAGGGGCGGGGGGAATCCTCTGCAGAAGTGACCACTGGCTGGCACAGGTTCCGAGTGCAGGGGTGGGTGGGCCTTACCCAAGGCCAAAGCCTCCAGAACGGGGAGTGTGCTTGGTGAGCCCCTGGAGGCCAGCGTGGCTGGAGCAGAATTCGGGAAGGGAGAGCCGCAGGGCCGGTGTGGCAGGGACCCGTAGTCCAAGGGAAGGACTTGGAATTTGAAATCCCTTTTTGTTTCTCCTTAGTAAGCGCCTCCGACCCTGAATCACCAATGTCTTTAACCAGGGAAAACCTTTAAAAATCTGTTAGAAATCCGCAGACTACCATTGCTCTACATACAAATGATGAATAGTATAGATTTCATTTCGTTGAGGTGACGGCAGGCTGAACCCGAGGCAGGAAGTACATTTTCCTATGTAGTTACAAAGAATACCAGATGGGGGCGCCAGGGTGGCTCAGTCGGGTAAGTGTCCCGCTTCGGCTCAGGTCAGGATCTCCCGGTTGGTGAGTTCGAGCCTCGCATCGGGCTCTGTGCTGACAGCTCAGAGCCTGGAGCCTGCTTCGATTCTGTGTCTTCCCCTCTCTCTGCCCCTTCCCTGCTTGCACTCTGTCTCTCTCAAGAATGAATAAACATTTAAAAAAAAAAAAAAAAAAGGAATAGCAGATTGACGAATTTGTTCATTTCCCCCACAACTGTTCATCCTCCACATTCACAGTTAACTCTTCATGTTTGTTCAAGTCAAGAACAAACAAAACTGAAATGAAATCCAAGAGTACAGCTGCGGACAAACGTATCCCATGTTTGACTAACCAAGCGTAGCATGACTCACTGCCCGGTGTTACGGCTGTCATGCTGTCAGACTCATAGACTCAAATGTCTTCGGACGTTTGTCATCCCCAGAGGGCAGAGACAGTACTTTTTTGATCCACTGTTGTATCCTCAGTGCCTAGACCCATGCCTGGCCCATAACTGGCCTTCTGTTGACGTTCGCTGAGCTTCATTCACTGTTATCCGGCAAAGCCCTAAGCTCTGGTCCTTCCCTCCAGTGCTCCTCAGACCTTCACTCAGCATCTCTCCTGTTCATGCAACGCATCTAGTTCCTAAAACCACAGCAAAGAAGAGAAACTGGCTGGCCAGGTACACTGACAATAGTGAGGACTCCGATAAGGCAACTTGCCAGGATTTCCCAAAAAGGGACAGACCATAAGTATGTAAAATACAGAAACAGGGGACGCCTGGGTGTCTCAGTCAGTTAAGTGTCCGACTTTGGCTCAGGTCATGATCGCATAGTGGGTGGGTTCGAGCCCCGCATTGGACTCTGTGCTGATAGCTCAGAGCCTGGAGCCGGCTTCGGATTCTGTGTCTCCCTCTCCCTCTCAGCCCCTCTCCACCTCGCACTCTGTCTCTCTCTTTCAAAACTAAATAGACATTACAAAAGTTTTAATACAAAAATAAATAAATAATATATAGAAACAAAAGGTGACCCGAGGACACTGCTGACCCAAGGTGTACATAGTGAAGAGTTTTAATCATCAGAGGAAGTTCAGTCGTGCTTCATGGATTTTCCCAAAAGATAGTGGAGAAGATTTCTGGAAGCAGAAAGAGGCTTAGGTTCAATTTCTGGAAGTTCTGCCAAGCGACACCCACATATAGTCAGGCTCTTTCCTCATATCATGTTTTCCTCTGTAGCTCACCGTACCACTCTCCTCTCGAGGAGTGCTAGTTAAGGTAAGTTTACCTAAAGTAGTAAGGTTTATGCGTGCAAATTTTTCAGCTACTGGCAGTTTGCTTTAACTCACATATTCGGTGTAAATCAATGGAATTCAAGAATTAATTCAAACCTTAAATGTAATTGCAGCTAGAACATGCTTCCTCACGGGCCGATATCGCCACCCACAGGGTAAGAATTGGTTCCTAGGAGGGCAGAGATATCTTACTGTTTCCGTCTGTAAAGCCAGGTTTGCATCTAATGTGCACCAGGCGATCTGACATTGAGATTTCATGGAGGGGAGTGGTGATAATGGAAGAGGCTGGGCAACACCGAGCTGGATGATGGAGCAGAGACGCGGCTCTGCCCCCGCGGAGCCTGCACTCCGACAAGGGGAACTGATGCAGACCGCAGCCTGGCACGGTCTGGTCCTCACCACCTCCAAGCTTCAAGCCGCTCCGCACGTCATATTCTGCACTCCGGTCTCTTGTACCGTTCCAGTCCGATCTTCCCCAATGACTCACTTCCTCTTCCTGTGGGATGATTTTACTTCCTGTCCTGCTGACGTCTGCCTTAGCCTTACAGACTGACTTCTTTGGCTGGTGGAATGTGAGTGGAGGAGGGATGTGCCATCCCAAGCAGGAATGTTAAGTATCATCCTGTGGCTTGGGCCCGGCTTGTTCCTCCGCCACGAGCCCAGCATGTTCCAGACAGTGGCTGCTCCTGCAGCCTCGGTCCTATGGGGTGAAGGCATGGAGCAGAGTCAAACACGGAGCGTATCCAAGGTGGACATGTGGCTTAAATGAACAGTAAATCTTTGCTTCTGTGGGACCCTGAGACTTGGGAGGTTGCTTGTTAGTGCAACGTAACCCAGCGATAGCTAACTAAGTGTCCACCCGTGCACCATGCCTCCTTTCAGCCTCCGGGCCTCCCCTCTGCTTAGGACACTTCCCTTCTAACCTCCTGTCCCCTCCTGCTTGAGGATGGCACATATCTCCTCCACTCACACTCCTCCAGCTTAAATGCCACTTTCTCTATGAAGGGCGAACACCTCCCTTCCCTCCCTCCGAAAAAAGAAAAGAAATACTAAGCTGGGTATCTATAGTGGGCAGGATGATGGCCCCCCAAAGATGTCCGTGTCCTAATCCCTGGAACCTGTGAACATTTTACAGCCAAAGGGACACTACAAATTACCGGTAAATTAAGGATCATGACACAAGGAGATTATCCTGAATTGCCCAGTGATCCTACGCTGGCCCTTAAAAGATGGAAGAAGGCAGAAGAGTCGGAAGGAGATGTGAGGGCAGGAGTCAGAGTGGTTCAACTGGTGGCTTTGCAGATGGGGAAGGGGCCATGAGCCAAGGAATGCAAGCAGCCTCTCAAAGCTGGGAAAGGAAAGGAAACATTCTCCCCTAGAGTCTCCGCAGAAGAATGCAGCCCTACCAAGTTCTTGATATTAGCTCAGTGAGACCCACTGCAGACTTCTGACCTCCAGAACTATAGAAAGTAATTTAAATTGTTCGAAGCCACTAAGTTTGTGGTAATTTGCTACAGTGACAGTAGATGACCAGTAGTGTCCTTCCCTGGTTACGAGCTCCCATAGCACGTAGAAATCTCTACTCTTAATACTCATGCTGAATGGAGCTGCCTCATCACTTTCCATCACCCCAACCAGACTCCAAGCTTGCGACCCCATCTTGTTCTCAGTTATATCTTCAGAGCCTGGAAGGGTGCATGGCACTTGAGTATTCAATACAGATTTCTGGAACGGATGCAATTTTAGAAACTAGGACTAAGGAGGAACAGTGATGTGTGACATTGAAGAAATACTAACCAAAAATTGGATGCTACTACTTTCTGACTTGCTTAACTAGCTGTGGCAAAGTCACTAAACATCTCTGACCCTCCATTTCCTCATTTTTAAGAATGGGGAAACTAGAAAGACTCACAAAGAAGTTCCCCATAGGTAAAAAAAAAAAAAAAAGAAAAGAAAAAAAAAAGAAACAGCAGTTTCTAGGGTGAAAATGTACTCAAATATTAGTTTTTTATTTGGTGGCATGTTTATTATTTTGTAAGATTTTTAAAAAATGTTTATTTATTTTAGAGAGAGATAGAGAGAGCACAAGAGCAAGGGAGGGACAGATAGAGAGAGGGACAGAGGATCCAAAGTGGGCTCTGTGCTGACTGCAGAAAGCCCAAGCAGGGCTTGAACTCACAAACCATGAGCTCATGACCTGAGCCGAAGTCGGGCACTGAATCGAGTGAGCCACCCAGGCGTCCCTTGTGGTATGTTTGTTTTAAAGTTGAAATGGACCAAGACAGTGGAGACCAATCCTGCTGACAATCAGTTGATCGTGTTCCCAGCAGAACATAAACAGTACCTAGAGCAAGATAATGACAAGGCCACTCTTGTGAGCACAAAAATTACTAAACACCCCCTCTTCCAACCAGCACTGCTCCTCTCTGAGCATCTGCTGCTCTATCACCGATATTAATTCAAACCCCGTTTTAGCTCTCCTTCTAGACAACTATCACTGTGATACCCAGTCACCAGGTCGCGCCTGCTCCATGATGGTATCCCACCCAGAACTGCTCCAAATCTTTAATGCCCTCACCATCATCCAACACAAGCCTAAACCCTTAAGAAGTCCCTTTCATCTCCCCTGTGGAGGCGCTCCTGAGACACATTCTCCCTTGCTGCAGCAAGCTTAGCTTCAACTTTGGGTGTTTGTGTTTTATTTGTTTTGACCACAGATATGGTCTGGTCAATTGACTCTGATATAAGACCCTCCGTATTAAATTCTCTACTTCCGCACACAAGCAAACGAGTTCAGAGACCCGTAAAGGTTCTCCCGCTAGTTACAAACACGACAGCAAATATATCTTTTGCTTGTTTGTTTCCGTATAGTCATGGGGTTAAACTATCTGGTTATGGAACATGTCAGCTTACCAAATCTGTCTGGTACCAAGTCTTCTATTTCCCATCTTGGCTAGAACCTTCCAGGAGCTTTTAGTCATTGGAGAAAACCTGCCATATTTTTTCAAAAAGCACTTAGTCCTGGGGCAAAGCCAGATATGTTCTGATGAGAGTTAATTGTTCTTTATCAGTGTGAGAGGAAGCAGGTGTGTGTTCCCTGCTGTCATCTGATTTATTTCTCCAAACTCTAGGAACAGACACTCCATCAGCCACCCAAGCAGGAAATTGCCTTTCTGCAGAAGGTAAACAAAGAGGGTTGGCGTTATTTTTAACTGTAAAATTGGACCTGAAAAACATTCAGATCACTTGGACTTCCCCCCCCCCCCCGATTATTAGAATAATATTCTTTAATTGTGAAAAACACAGAAAAGTGTGAAGAAGAAAATATTCATCCATAGGCCCACCACTCCAAACGAATGAGCCTCCACATTTTGGCCTATTTCCTTCCAGTCTTTTCTTCCCCCCACTTGCGTATGTGCAGGAAGATCCAGAAGTGGAGACAGAGCAGGTATAGTTGAAGTCATAGTTTCAAATGACTCCATGCTCATTGAAAAAAAAAAAAAATTCCAAGCAACAAGGTATACAGAACATTCTGGTGTCCTTTCAACACCTCCCCATCCAGACTCTTTGCAGTAGCAACCACAGTGAAATTAGGAAGAAATGGGATAATACACACGGTGCTTTACTGCTCATAAAGAGCAAATAAATGTTTAGTGGTGGGTAGGTGGAGGTGTGACACTCGTTAAGTAGATGCTCCTCACCCCCTTTGTGGCAGACAGACCCTAAGCTGACCCCCAGTGATTTCTCACCTCCTGGCATCTATGCCTTTGGGTAATTCCCTCCTCATGAGTGTAGCTGGGATCGACAACTTGCCTCTAACCAACAGAATACGGCAAATGTGATGGGATGTCACCCTCTTGATTTGGTTACATTACATGGCAAAGGGGTTAGGGTGTCAGCCCTGTGATTACATTACATTACATTACATGACCTGACTTGCAAGATCATGACCTGAGCCGAAATCAGATGCGTAGCAACTGAGCCACCCAGGAGCCCTGGCCAACATCTTTATTGTAGCTTTGTAAGACCCAGAACAGAGCACCCACCTAAACCGTGCCGAGACTCCTAACCCACAGAAATCGTGAGATAATAATGGTATGTATTGTTTTAAGCCCCTAGACTTGTGGTAATTTGTTATATGGTGAGAGAAAGCTGATACATTTTTCTAAGCACTTCCATAGTGGTCGGGACTCCCTGCGTGTAAGCAGCAGGTACCAGCTCAAACTGGTTTAAGCAAAAAGGAGATCTACAGGTTCACCTAACTTCACGTTTATATCCAAGTACTCAGATACTGTATTTTTTTTTTATTTTTTAAAATTTACATCCAAATTAGTTAGCATCTAGTGCAACAGTGATTTCAGGAGTAGATTCCTTAGTGCCCCTTCCCCGTTTAGCCCATCCCCCCTCCCACCACCCCTCCTGTAACCCTCAGTTTGTTCTCCATATTTACGAGTCTCTTCTGTTTTGTCCCCCTTCCTGTTTTTATATTATTTTTGCTTCCCTTCCCTTATGTTCATCTGTTTTGTCTCTTAAAGTCGTCATATGATTTCTGTCTTTCTCTGACTAATTTCGCTTAGCATAATACCCCTCCAGTTCGGTCCATGTAGTGGCAAATGGCCAGATTTCATTCTTTTTGATTGCCGAGTAATACTCCATTGTATTTGTATCCCACATCTTCCTTATCCATTCATCCAGCGATGGACATTTGGGCTCTTGCCATACTTTGGCTATTGTTGATGGTGCTGCTATAAACATGGGGGTGCGTGTGTCCCTTTGAAACAGCACACTTGTGTCCCGTGGAGAAATGCCTGGTAGTGCCATTGCTGGGTCGTAGGGTAGTTCTATTTTTAGCTTTTTGAGGAACTTCCATACTGTTTTCCAGAGTGGCTGCACCAGCTTGCATTCCCACAAGTATCAGATACTGTAAACTGGTACCTTTTCCTTCCTTCTTAGGTTTCCTTCAATGTCGGCTTGACTCAGAGGCAGCCGTTCCCCAAAAAAGATGACTTCCCTGCTTCTGTTTACATCCCATCAGGTAGACAGGAAAACCTCAGCGGAAGAGGACTGCTTTTTCCCCATAGGTCCCGCAAAAGCGCCGGGGTTGATGTCCGCTGTTCCGCGAGTCTGGTTGGACTTAACTGAAAACGTGTGCCCACCAATCCCTGGGGACGGATGGGTGTGGTTCCTATGCCCCCATCCAAACTTCATGAACCAAGAGAGGAAGGGATGAGTTCCAGAAGGAAATAAGGGTGCTGCTAGCTGACGAAGGTGGAATGGAAGCCGAGTGATAAAAATCACAGCCAACCACCCCGGGTGTGTGCATATTTGTATATCCACATGTATATGCAAGTTTATATACTACTCTGATGACACAAGCATCTGACAATATTGTCATAAATACCCCCCCCCATGCAAGTGTTGCCAATGTTGATGAAAATAAGCTCCAAAAATTTTTAACTCACGGGTAAGTTGAAGAAATAACACAATAGATATCCATAGACCCTTCATCAAGATGTCCTCATTGTTAACATGTTGCCCCACCTGTTTTCTTTTTTTGTTCTGAATGACAAAGTAAATTGCAGACCTCATGACACTTTGTCCAAGGAAGTTTCAGCTGGGATCTAAGAATAAAGTCTCCTATTTAATAATATCACTGACGTATCCCAAGAAACCTAACATTGCGCACGGATATTCCCTAATGTCCAGTTCCTGTTCACATTTTTCTTAGAGTCCAAAAAAAATGTTCTTTGTAAGCTGTTTTGTAAGTGGTTTTTGTTTTTTGTTTTTTTTCCTGATCCAGGATCCAATCCAAGGTTGCACTGGATTATCCTACCTCTTCAATCCCTTTAATCCTAAACAGCTCTCCTTTCCCTTCATTTGTCCTTTGTGGGTTTGTCTGTTTCCTCATGATTAGATTCAGGCTTACTGTTTTGGGGAAGAATACTATGCGGGTGATGTTGGCTCATTACATCAATTCAGGAGGCACACGGTGTCAGTGATGCTGTATTTGACCACTTGGTTAAAATGGTTCCTGCCAGATCTCGCCATCATAGAGGCATATTTTCCCCCTTTTTTGTGAATAAGTGTCTTGTGGGGTGATACCCTGAGACCATGGAAATGTCCTATTTCCCAACAGTGGTTTCAAAATGCACTGACAATCCTGACCTGAATTTTTATATCGGTAATTGAAAAATGGTGATTGTCTAAATCTGTCGTTGTTTTTCTACCATTGTTAGCTGGCCTTTTTCTTTCCCTCTGGTCCTCTTTTTTTTATTTGATCACTCTGTACTTATGGCTTCTTTTTAATTCAGTGTATTAAAATCCAGTCTTCAGGCACGTGGGTGGCTCAGTCGGTTAAGCGTCCGACTCTTGATTTTGGCTCGTGTCATGATCTCACGGTTCGTGAGATCTGTGCTGTCAGTGCAGAGCCTGCTTGGGATTCTCTCTCCCTGTCTCTCTGCCCTTCCCCTGTTCACTCTCTCTCTGCCTCAAAACAGGTAAATAAACACTTAAAAATCAAAATCAAAATAAAATCCACTCTCGTCATTAAACCTCTTGATGTTTAAATTATCCCAGATTTGGCTTAGTGGGAGCCCCTTTAAGCCAGCTCCCACATCCTGTCCACCTGTCTCCGTGCATTTTGAAGCACTTCTTTGCTTTCTGGAACACCAAGACATTCTAGTCTAACCTGGAGCTTTCCCTGCCTTGGATCTGGAATCAACCATTTCTGCAAAAAGCCCCCTGGTTCCTTTCAGTGGAGAATGATATATTTAGAAACAAAGATCTCAACATGGGACTCTTCTGTAATAAGCTTTAAAAATTGCTAAACACCATTTTAAATTGTTTCATAATATTTCCACTGGGTGGTTGGACTATAACTTCACTATTCTATTAATGCTGGATGTTTTGGAGGGAAAGAACATTTTCACCATTCAAAATAACACAGTGATGGAAAGCTGTGTGCAACTCTGTCCCTCTCTGTGTCTTTCTCTGTGTGTGTGTCTCTCTCTCTGCCTCTCTCTCTCTCTCTATATATATATATATATATATTTTTTTTTTTTTTAATTGAGAATGAGTGGCTGAGGATATATCCTAGGGTGGACCTAGTAGATAAAAGGGTAGAGACACTTTTCAAACTCTCTCTGCAAATTGCCTGATTTCCCTCCAGAGAGAGAGAGAGAGAGAGTACCAGCTTACCCCCTAGCCCCCCAGAAGTGAGTCCAATTCCTGGTGCACTCTCACCAGCAGTAGGCGTTAGAACTAAAAAGAGAGAGAACATTTCTAGAAGTCCAACAGAGAACGTGGTGTCTCGTTGGTTGAACATTCGTTTCTTTGATTACTAGTCAGGTTGAGTATAGTCAGGAAGAACATTTTTCATATTTACTATTTGAATATGTTTTATAAAATCAGGTCACGTTAGCAGGAAGACGCATCAAAAGAGGAACTAAATGCATGCTCTTGATGTTCTTGTCACGTTGCAAAAGGCAGGGCAGGGAATCGTGAATCGCTGAGCCCAGTTTTTCCAATCAAAGTGACTTTGAAAGAAAAGTGACACGCGAGAAACAGAGTCCACGTGCCACGCCCTGTGCTAAGGGGTATGTGTGGCTGTCATTTGGTCCTTTTAACCGCCCAGTTAGGCACCACTGGTGGAGAGGACAAGTAATCTGACCGAGGTCGCTCGGCCGCTAGTAACAGAGCCGGGACTGGAACCAGGCAGTCGGGGCCCAGGGCCGCTCTTACCCATACACTCCATTGCCTTCCTGGCCGTGACACTGAGAGCGCGAGGCCCTGGCGTGTGGTTGTGTGTGCAGTACATTCTGTCTCAGTTTCAGCTACTTTAGCTCTTTTCTTTTTTTTGATTTTTTTTAACGTTTATTTTTGGGACAGAGAGAGACAGAGCATGAGCAGGGGAGGGGCAGAGAGAGAGAGGGAGACACAGAATCCGAAGCAGGCTCCAGGCTCCGAGCCGTCAGCACAGTGCCCGATGCGGGGCTCGAACTCACGGACGGCGAGATCATGACCTGAGCCGAAGTTGGACGCTTAACCGACGGAGCCACCCAGGCGCCCCACTTTTTGTTTTCTTAATAAACGAACGTGCAACTGAGATGAAATAATGCTTGGGAACACTTTGGAGAAAGGAAACACCACTGCACAAGTTCAAGGTTAGAGTGAAAACCAGCCTCACGATCATCCCTCCAGCGAGGAGTGGAAATGTAGGAGTCTGCAACTCAGCCCTGGCTCTGTCTATTGCTGGGCAGGTCATTGGGCCTCTCTGAGCTTCTGTCTCCTCATCTGCGCAATGGAGACCCAGCTTCCACGGTGACTGCACGGGTTGGACGGGCGGAGTATGCAGTCTGGGTCTGCCTGGCAAACAGCCAGCACTGGGTGAATGCAGCCCCCCTCCCCCAGCGTCCCCTCCTGCTCACCGGGAAACCCCGGGACTTGGAGCAGCTTTACCAGACCACTGACGGGAAGAGGGCATCTGTGCCAGCTCTCCCCGCTCCTCCTAGTGGATTGCTATTTCCTGCCAAGGCTTAATTAAATCCTGGAGCAGCGAGCACAGATAATTAACGGTGAGGCTCGTTAGGCGTGACTTTGGTTAACGTCTATGACTGTGGAAGATTCTAGTCACGGGCAATTACTATTAACGTGTAATTAGGATGCTCAGTTGGCAGGAAGTGGGGGAGCAGCTTGGGTGTTTGGGCAGCAGATGGAGGGCTGGGGCTCAGCTGGGCATAGCGGGCCGGATGTAGGACAGACGGGGACAGGAGTCCTGGGAGAGGTTGTGGCCCAGCCGCCCTCGGTGCGTGGAGGCCGCACGGCAGCTCGAACCCCGAGCAGTTCTGCCTTCAGCCGGCACCTTTCAGCTCAGGGAGTCGTTAGCAGCAGTCTGGATGGAGTGTGTTTGAACTTTGAATTACAAGAAAATGGGAAAGCAGATTATTAAAAGTTTTACCTTGTATTTATTTAAATTCTAAACTGGTAATACATTCACGTGGTTCTACCGTCAAAATGCGTGAGAAGGGGCACCTGGGTGGCTCAGTTGGTTAAGCCTCCAACTCTTGATTTTGGCTCAGGTCATGATGTCACGGTTCGTGGGATCGAGCTCCAAATCGGGCTCTGCTCTGATAGTGCAGGGCCTGCTTGGGATTCTCTCTCTCTCTCTCTCTCTCTCTCTCTGCCTCTCTGCCTATCCCCTGCTCCCTGCTTCCATCCCTCCCCCCGCCTCAAAATAAATAAACTTTAAAAAATGCACGAAAAGACAAACTGACCTCCCAGCCCTGACTCCCATCTGCCCTGTACCCCCACCTGTCCCCACCTAAGGGTGAAACAGGCAACTTGGGTCCTTTTCAGAAATTGTGTTATCCACATACAAGCAAATCCAAATATGCACTCTGTCTCCCACTTAAAAAAAACAAAACCCAAATATTAGCATATACATGAGCAACACAGGTTTGAACTGTCGGTGCAATTACACATGGACTTTTTCAATAAATACAGTACTGCATATGTGTTTTCTCTCTCTTCCTTATGATTTGCTTAATAAGAGTGTTTCTCTGGCTTCCTTTAGTGTAAGAATAGAGTACATAATACACATAACATCCAAAATACGCGTCAGTCAACTGTTATCAGTAAGGCTTCTGGCGAACAATAGGCTTTTAGCAGTTAGGTTTTTGCGGAGTCAAAGTCATACTGGATTTTTGACCTGCATGAAGGATTGGTGCCCCCCACCCCCGCGTTAGGGGGTCAACTGCGTTGTTTTAATTCTTGCCTTTTCTTTTTTAAATAATAAAGCATGTCTTTAGGGCAGTGAAACTATCCCGTATGATACTATAATGATGAATGTGTGTCTAAATTTGTCTAAACCACAGAGTGTACAATGCCAAGAGTGAACCCTAACGTAAACTATGGGCTTTGGGTGATAATGTGCCGATGTAGGTTCATGAATTGTAACACGTGTACCACTCTGGGGAGGTGTTGATAGTGGGGGCAGCTGTGCATGTGGGGGAAGGGGGGCATGTGGGAAATCTCCGTGTCTTTGGTTCAATTTTGCTCTGAACCTACAGATGCTCTAAAAATTGTCTATTAATTTTTTTTAACTTCGTCATTTTTTAAACAACTGAATGGAGTCCCACTGGACAGATGTGTCTCATTTCTTTAGCCAGCCACCTGCTGGTGGACATTGAGCTCACTTCCAATCTTCTGCTGTTACAAACAATGCCCCCATGAATGACACTAAGGGGACAATAGACGTCCCAGGTGGTGTGCCTGTACGGTTGTAGGAGTTGGGGACCAGGTCAAATGCTTGGAGACCTTGGATGGCAAGACAGAATGCTCCACCCTCCCTTTGGCCACTGTCCTGTGCTGTGTTTGCAGGAAGGAGAAAGAAAGCTCAGGGCAGGCAAGGCCTTTAACAAGCCAAGAGCAGAAGTTGGGTGGGTCAGTTCTGCACCCCTTGCAATGGGTGAGAACACCGTCATGGCCACAGCTGGCTGTGGGGAAGTGTATCCAGCTGGAAGCAGACCCAGGAAGAAGAGGGCACAGACCTGGGACAATAGCTAGTGGTCAGTTCCCAGGAAATCCCCAGACCCGGACACGCTGGACCAAAGGGTACAGATAGGAAAGTAATGAATTCTTGGTAAATGTGTTTGAGAGACAAGCAACTCTTGAAGCGTGAGCTCAAATGAAAGTCATGACATTTGGGAACCACTCACCAGTTGACCCCTCTGGGCTCTTAAATTTAAAACAAAAACAGAAAAGAGCAAGTGTTGACGAGGACGTGAAGAAATCGTAATGCTTGTACGCTGTTGGTGGGAATGTAAAACGGTGTGACCACGATGGCAAACAGGATGGAGGTCCTCCAAAAATTAAAAATATGGCTCAGCAATCCCACTTCTAGGTATATCCCCCAAATAATTGAAAGCAGGGACTCAAACACAGATATTGTTCATGTGTTCATTGCTACATATTCATAGCAGCGTGTTCACAAGAGCTAACAGGTGTAATCAACCCAAATATCCACCAACAAATGAATGCCTTAAACAAAATGCAGTGTGTCCATACAAGGGAATATTATTCAGCCTTTAAAAGGAACAACATGGGGGCACCTGGGTGGTTCAGTTGGTTACGCATCCGACTCTTGGTTTAGGTTCAGGTCATGATCTCACGGTTCATGAGATCAAGCCCTGATTCTTGGGATTCTCTCTCTCCCTCTCTCTCTGCCCATCCCCCGTGCACTCTTTTCCTCTTTCTTTCTCTGTCTCCCTCAAAATAAATAAATAAATATTAGGAAAAAAGAACCACATGAATGAATCTTGAAGACATTATGCTAAGTGAAATAAGTCAGTCACAAAAAGACGAATAGTGCATGATTCCACTTATGTGAGGTGTGTAAAGTAATCAAGTTCATAGAAACAGAAAGCAGAGTGGTGAGTGGTTGCTGAGGGAGGGAGGATCGGGGAGCTGTTGTTCGGTGCGTAGGGTTTTAGATTTGCAAGATGAAAGGTTCTGGAGATTTTCTCACAACAGTAAACCTATACTTAATGCTATTGATCTGTACACTTAAAAATTGTTAAGATGGTAAATTTCATGTGGTTTTTTTAAAAGATTTTTTAAAAGTAATCCCTATACCCAACGTGGGGCTCAAACTTACAGCCCCGAGATCAAGAGCCACATGCTCTATCCACTGAGCCAGCCAGGCACCCCAAATTTTGTGTTTTAAAATCACAATTAAAAATGCATTTAAAAAAAAAAAGAAATCTCTAGGATATCTTTAAGACGTTTGTGCCCTCTGGCTTAGCTATTCCATTCTTTGCAAGTGGGGGAAAAATCTATACGATTATGTAAGCACCTATAATTCGATAGACCTATTAACATTAGCATAAAATTGAGAACAATCCCAGAGTCGAGAAATAGAGGCATGGTTAAGAAATTGTGACATCCAGGGGCTCCTGGGTGGCTCAGTCAGTTAAGCATCCAACTTTGGCTCAGGTCATGATCTCGTGGTTCATGGGTTCGAGTCCCGCGTCGGGCTCTGCTGACAGCTCAGAGCCTGGAGCCTGTTTCAAGTTCTGTCTTTCTCTTTCTCTCTCTCTGCCCCTCCCCTGTTCATGCTCTGTCTCTCTCTCTGTCAAAAATAAATAAACATTTAAAAGAAAGTTTTTTTAAACTGGTTAAAGTGGTAAATTCTATGTGATATGTATTTTATCACAACTACAAGAAAGAAGGAGCTTTGTAACCTGTGGGCTTCGTGTGAAAATAACGTCACAGAACTGGCTCATAGGCTGTACCAAATAAGCCACACTGATGTTCAGAGGGGAGGCTCTGGGAGAGGGTGGAGGCGGGTGCTCTGTGGGAACTCTCTGCACTTCCTGCTCAATTCTCTGTAAGTTAAAATCGCTCTAAAAAATGAAGTCTTCCAGGGTGCCTGGGTGGCTCAGTCGGTTAAGCATCGGACTTCAGCTCAGGTCATGATCTCACGGTTCGCGAGTTCAAGCCCTGCGTCGGGGTCTGTGCTGATGGCTCAGAGCCTGGAGCCTGCTTTGGATTCTGTGTCTCCCTCTCTCTCTGCCCCTCCCCCACTCACATTCTGTCTCTCTCTGTCTCAAAAATAAATAAACAAACACTAACAAAATTTTAAAAAATAAATAAAAAAAAAAAAGAAGTGTTCGTTTTTAAAAAGCCTCACTTGCTTTTCATGAAAACAAAGCCTGCCATCCACCATCTTGCAAGGAGCAAACCTCAGGCTGTGTGTCTTCCCAACAGATCTGGGCAGGGTCTTGTGCCGGGGGAAGGGTCAGCGATGACTCATTTCTGGGTCAGAGAGGTGACAAGTCTCAGCCAATTTAGAGCAGCCATTTGTCATTCCACTGGGACACTCTGCCCTCTCCAGGGACACGCACAAACAGGACGGGGCACTTGTGAGTGTCTGGGGCAGGTCCCATTGGGCAGGGTGAGAGCAGGGCTCCAGAAGGGGTCCTGGCTATTAGGCACCGGGGTGTAGGTACAGATGCAATGAAAGCCAGCCCCCCTGGGCCTCGGATTCCAGGCTCTGGGCCTCAGTCCTCTCATCTTCAACGGGACAAAAATATTTATCTGCTCCCCACCCCTGCCAAAGCTCTCTGGGTCTGTGGCATGCTTGGAGGGGGTGCTGACCACATAGCTGAGCACTGAATGCTACAGGCACCCTTGCCGGCTCCACAGGGGAGAGACCAGGGGCCACCGAGGGGTCCAATGACTTACTTCAGGTCACAGGCCCCTCCCACCTCTGCATGACTGGGTTTTGGGAACACTCGTGCCCTGTGAGGATTGGCTGGAGTAACTTCCTCAACCTTCACCCTTTTCCCAGAGAGATCCTGTATCCAAGGGCCCTGAGATTAAGGCTACTTTTTTCCTATTTGCATTACTGTTTTAAAGAATTGTTTGAAATAATTTTCAGTTATTTTTATTTTTAAAAAAAATTTTTTTTAACGTTTATTTATTTTTGAGACAGAGAGAGACAGAGCATGAATGGGGGAGGGTCAGAGAGAGAGAGGGAGGCACAGAATCTGAAACAGGCTCCAGGCTCTGAGCAGTCAGCACAGAGCCCGACGCGGGGCTTCAACTCACGAACCGCGAGATCATGACCTGAGCCGAAGTCGGACGCTTAACCGACTGAGCCACCCAGGCGCCCCTTATTATTATTTTTTTAATGTTTATTTATTTATTTTGAGAGAGACACACAAAGCGCAAGCAGGAGAGGGGTAGAGAGAAAGAGGGACAGAGAGAGAATCCCAAGCAGGCTCCTCACTGTCAGTGCCGAGACTCGGGGCTCGATCCCATGAGCCGTGAGATCCTGACCTGAGCTGAGATCAAGAGTCAGACACATAACCGAATGAGCTATCCAGGTGCCCCCACGATTGTTTTTAAAGAATTGCATTTACTGTTTGAAAGAATTTACAATCGTTTTTGAACAGTTGCATTTATTGTTTTAAATAATTTATTGGAAAGCTGACCAATGTTCTACGCAGAACATTTAGACCATACAGATAGACAGAAAAATGGCAGTGAAGATCACCTATATTCACACCACCTAGAAATACTGTTATGGACATTTTAAAGTACATCATCTGGCTCTTTTTACTATGGCTCTTAATTCATTGACTAATTTTTTAAAAATTTTTTTTGAGAGAGAGAGAGAGAGAGAGCATGCACAGGCAGGGGAGGGGGTAGAGGCAAAGAGAGAGAGAGAATCTTAAGCGGGTTCCATGCTCAGCACGAAACCCGACACGGGGCTCGATCTCAGGACTGTGAGATCAAGAGACAGAAGCTTAACCGACTGAGCCACCCAGGTGCCCCCATTCACTAAACACTTACTACAACTTACTGCGTGTCAGGCATGGTCCTGGGCACAGGGAATACAATAATGAATAAGACTTGATACTTGACCTCAAGAAGTTGTATGTGAAGACACACACCCATACACTCACACACACTTAGACACACTCAGTTTGGTTTTCACTGTTACTCACCATAATGATTACACTGAACATAATGTCCTGGAACCTTTCCCCGCCCCCCCCCCTTAATGTATTATGAACACTTATCCTTGTGATTAAATATTATTTCACAAAACCATCTAAACGACTATACAGTGGTCCATCCTGTGAATGCCCATCGTTTATTTAACCAATCTATTGTTGAACGTTTAGGGCTTCAGTGAAAATCTCTGTGGTTTGATCTCCGTACACATCTATGGTTATTTCTTTAGGCTAACCGGAAGCAGAATTTCTGGGTCAAAAGTTGTGATGTTTATTGCTTAATCCTCCTGATTACATATGCCAGCTTTCTCTCCCTTTGGCAGGACAAGGCATTTCATGTCCCCGGCTTCCCTGCAGCACTGAGCGGTATCAGCTTTTTTTTTTTTTCCACTTAAAAAAAAAAAACTTTCTGATGTATCGGTTCCCCTGCCCCCCAATCCTGCAATCTGAAAGCAGGGCGGGGGGTGCTATGCAAACTTTCGCAGAAATGGCGTCAAGCAGAGAACCAATTACCATTAATTTAGATGAAAAAATTTTTTAGCCTTTCCAGACCCAGAACATAATCTTTCTTAGGCATCTTGCTAACGGAAGCAACAAAGTAAATCGAGACGAAGCCCAGATGCTCCCAGACACGGGTCAAAGCTGGCAGCCTGATGCTGAGATGCTGACCGTAGCTCCTAGGAAGGAGCTTGGCGGGGCCCCTCCGCTCCGCTGCCCCTAGAGCAGCTCGGCTTGTAGCAAAACAAAGGCTAAGCGCTATTCTGGCTTTTCGCCATTTCTTGTGAAAGTGCAAATCCTTTTCAGATTTCTTTCCGTTAGCAAAAACAGGTACTAACGTAGGTCTTTCGTAAAAGCGTAGAGGCGGAATGCGAACTTTCAAAAGCAAAGGCGTACCTATAATTTCACATTTACAGAGATTGCAAGAACAGTACAAAGAACCCCGCCTTTGCCCAGATTTACCAAGTGCTAACATTTCCTCCATTTGCTCCTCTTCTCCTCCCCCTCCTCCTCCTCTTTCCCTCCCCCCACCCTTTTTTCCTGAACAATTTGACTAAGTTGCAGGTTTCGTGACCCTTTACCTCAAAATATTTCACTGTGTTTCCTAACAACATCTGCATAACTGCTGTACAAGTATGAAAAATCAGTAATTCAGCCTTGATACAATACTGCTGGTTTTTAAAATTTATTTGTTAACTTTTTTTTTTTAACGCTTTATTTATTTTTGAGAGAGACAGCCCAGCGGGGAAGGGGCAGAGAGCTAAGGAGACACAGAATCGGAAGCAGGCTCCAGGCTCCGAGCTGTCAGCCCAGAGCCCGACGCGGGGTTCGAGCCCACGAACCGTGAGATCATGACCTGAGCCGAAGTCGGACGCTTACCCGACGGAGCCACCCAGGCGGCCAATACTGCTCTTTTCCGACTCCTATTCAAAATTTACCGATTATTTCAACAATGTCCTCTGTAGTCGTGGGTGCCGCCCAAACCCCCACTCCAGGGTCCAAATGCGGGATGTGTTTTGCCGGCTTGACGGGCCCAGGTGATAGCCTGGTGTTGTCTTCACCTCTTTGAGTCCGGGCAAAGCCGCCTGTTTCTTCTTGTGTGGATTGTTCACGTGTAGAACTCCTCTTTCACACCATCTGCCACCGGCCCCTGTCTCTTGTGCCTGATGGGGCCTCCCTCTGTCGTGGACTTAGAGCAGCAGCTTAGGGAACAGACACGGCCTTTCACAAGCAGACCCTGGCCTGGCAACAGAGCTGACATGCAGTCCCCTGGATCCTCCTCGAGGCCCCGTCCCCGATCAGCCTCTCGGACCGGGCTTTTGAAATAGCACAGCTGTCCACTCCCCATCCATCCTTTCAAACTCTGGTGAGGACGAACGTGATTCCTGTTTGGGTTCGGATTTGACATTTCCTGGGGGATGTGACCCCCCGCCGGCCCTGGTTCTGTTTCTGGGAGGCCACCTGCTGAGTGTCAGTGGCCCCCACGGAGGCTATGGGTCACTGTCCGCTCCAGCAGGTTCCTGGCATCCGAGGCCAGTTTGTGTGCCGGGAGAAGGGCGTGGGCACAGTGGAAAAGCCCCAGGACGTCCGGGTACTGCCGGGGCTGGACCCGAACCCGGCTTCACCTGCCTGACCTGACCAGCCCCTTAATGCAGCCAAGACAGCTTCCACAATGGAAAGCCAGCAAATGCCGAATCTCACAGACTCTGAGACACCAACAGGGAAACCACAGCCAATGCCACGGTGACACGTACCACTTATAAGTGTCATTTTATCCATCAGTTCTCCCTCTTTTCTGCACTCATGAAAAGGAGACTGTAAGAAAAAGGAACTTCTTCAATATTCAGGGGCTATTTCTGAATCACCTGTATTTTTTCCTTCTCTCAGGTCTCAATTTTTCCTAACGAGGGAAAATTCAATACAAAACTTAGAGGAAATAAGATAATGAATCCCCAGCAGTTATCATCATGTCTGGTCTCCACACACCCCTCCCGGATTAGTAGAGAATAGACTTCAGACATGGTATAATTTCCTCTGTAAACACGTCAGTTTGTGTCTGCAAAAGACGAGGTTCCTTTATTTTTAACATCATCCTAACATCCCACCTAAAATATAGCAATGATTTCTAAGTATCATGAATGCCAATGTTTCAATGCTCTATTTTTCTATAGTCGGTTTGTCCAAATCAAGACCCAAAGGAAGCTGCCACTTTGCATTGGGTTGATGTGTCTTTAAGTCTCTGTATTAGGCCTCCCTCTTTTTTTCCCCTTGCAATTCACTTGTGGAAGAAACTGGGTCACTTGTCCTGCAGGGGTTTTGTGTTTTGTGTTTATCTGATTGCATTTTTGTCCTGTCTTCTCGTGCTCCTCTGCCCCCTACATTTCCCGCAAACTGGTAGTTAGACCGGGAGGTGTTTTGACAATCGAAGACAGGCTGTCTCCAGATGCCTCTCTCAATCACTATGAACCCTTTAAGGGAAGTTAGAGATGATTTTGGAAAGGTTTAGAGACGATTAAAGAGATTGGGACATTACAGACCCAACTCTGTTCCTGGCCTGCCCCCCGAGTGGGACACGGGCCGTCTGGGAGAAGCAGGGCAGCCAGACCTGTGGTCTCAGGCCTCCTCCCTGGTGCTGACATTCTGGAATCAGGTAACAAGGCCTCCAGGGGGCACAGGAGGCGCCTCTGGGTGGCAGTGAGCTCGGCTCTTTCTCTACTCTGGGAACTGAAGGCCACAGGTTCTCCCAATACCAGGAGATCGCGCTCCCTGAGTCAGACCCTGACTGTGACACCCAGGGGCGGGGGCTGGGAAGCCAGCCCGGTTCGCAGATTTCCCGATTGTGTTTAGATCTTCCTGGCTCCTCCACCTGGCTCCTCGTCTACCAGAATGTTTGTTCCCAAGGCCCCCAGGGGATGCTAGCTTCTTTCTTCAATAACTCCAGAGCTGGCTCTCGCAGACCTCCTCCTGCGCTGTCTCCAGCTCCTAGACATAGTTATAAAGGGCTTTTTTCTTCCTTTCTTCTCTCTGCCTACCTCCTCTCTTCTCTCTCTGTTCCTCCCCCTCCTCTTTAATAATCAACCTAGTCATTTTTCAGTGCACTAGAGGGAGCTGCTATTTAACAGAACCCACAGGGACCTTCAGCACAAGGAACAACCGCCCTCAGGCCCCTGGGGAAGGGCTGGGTTACCACAGCTGCATAAATAAGCAAGGCCTCATTACCCCCAGAACACAGATGAGGGGCCAGGAGCTCTGGGTTCAAGTGCTGCTCTGCCACCTCCAGCTGTGCTCCTTCTCTCTGGCCTCCAGGGGTGAGGCGCGTGGTCCTAAATCCCTACCCTGGTCCTAAGGCCCTCCCTCTCTGAGCTTACGTCACCAGCAAAAGAAGACAGTCGCTGTGCCACAGGATTAAATAAGACGGTGCTCTTAGCACGGAGGCCAGTGCATACGAAACACTCAGTAGTGTTATTATTTATAAAGATAAGGTTGGCCCAGGTAACTGCTTTCCCTCTCCGGTCTGAGAGATTTAAGAAGAAATCTTCATTGGGCCGCCCGGGTGGCTCAGTCGGTTAAGCGTCCGACTTTGGCTCAGGTCATGATTTCATGGTTCTTGAGTTTGAGCCCCGCGTCAGTGCAGAGCCTGCTTGGGATTCCCTCTCTCCCTCTCTCTCTGCACCCGCCCCCCCACCCCACTCGTGCTCTCTTTCTCTCTCAAAAATAAATGGACATTAAAAAAAAGAGAGGGGGCGCCTGGGTGGCTCAGTCGGTTAAGCGTCCGACTTCGGCTCAGGTCATGATCTCACGGTCCGTGAGTTCGAGCCCCGTGTCGGGCTCCGTGCTGACAGCTCGGAGCCTGGAGCTTGTTTCAGATTCTGTGTCTCCCTCTCTCTCTGCCCCTCCCCTGTTCATGCCCTGTCTCAAAAATAAATAAATGTTAAAAATTTTTTTTTTTAAATAAAAAAAGAAAGAGAGAGAAAGCCTCATCAAATATAGTGGTAAACATGGATACCTGTAAACAAATACTCGCGTTGGGAGATGACTTGTGAGTGTACTGGCTTTATGGCAAAGAGGATTTTGCACACGTGATTAAGCAGAAGATCTTGAGATGGGGAGATCCCCTTGGGGTATCGGGAGGCACCCAGCGTAATCAGAAGGGTCCTCACAGGGGGAAGAGGAAGACGACACGAAAACACCAGTTGGAATGACACGGCCAAAAGCCAAGGTACACGGGCAGCCCGTGGAAGCTGAGAAAGGAAAGGAAATGGATGTTCCCCTTGAGCCCGCCTGCTCCAGGCGCGGCAGCCGCCCTGCCCACATCTTGATTTTCGCCCGGGAGACTCCCGAGTATTTCCACCCCCCGGACTGCTCACATAAGACATTTTGCGTTAAGCCAGGAAGTTTGTGGCGACTTGTTACAGCAGCAACAGGAAACGAATACAGACCTAGAATGGAAGGAAAACGCTGGGATGGTGGGAAAACAGAAGACATTTTGTGCCCAAATAACAAGGGAGTGGCCCTGAATTTCCTATGTCCAGATTTCTATTGGCGGAGAGGAAAATTTCTATCTCATGTAAGTCATTTTTTTTTTTTTCTGGTCACTTTCATTCATAAGCTTCACGCTTGATACAGTGACAGAGGTTACTTCATTTTAATCCCGATTTTCATGGGAATCCCTCTAGTATTCCATCATAAAACGTGATCTAAGCATAGAAGTTGGGATACTTATTCTTTATCGCGTTAAGGCAATCTCCTTGTATTTTTAATTTTAAGAGTTTCTAAAATGAAGACCTAAATTTCATCAAATGCGCTTGGAGTATCTACTGAGATAACTGTGCTGGGGTACCAGGCGGCTCAGTCGGTTAAGTATCCGACTTCGGCTCAGGTCCTGATCTCACAGTTCATGAGTTCGAACCCTGTGCTGACTCTCCACTCTGCACAGAGCCCACTTCAGATCCTCTGCCTCCCTCTCTCTCTGCCCCTCCCCTGCTTGTGCTCTCTCCCTCTCTCTCTCTCAAAAATAAACAAACATTAAAAAAAAACTTTTGAGAAAAGCAAAGTGTGCTTTTTCTTGCATGATTGTAGATTTCCATCGTTGGGATAAATCCCACTTGGTTATGTCATATTAGCCTCTTAATATACAATTGAATCCTAACTACTGAGAAATGTAGACGTTTCTTGCAGACATCAATGTGCTCGGCTAAAACTCAGGCCTCTATTATTAAGGGAAGGGGGGCAAATGAATATAATTTTGTCTGTATTCATGACCCGTCTATAGTTTTTGCTCTGTCTACCTCAGATGTTATCTAGGGTTTTTGTTGGCTTTGTAAAATAAATTAGGTAGCTGTCTGTCTTTTTCTATGTCCCTCCAAAGTGTGTATGTTCCCTGGAATTATTTGCCCTTTGGCAGTTTGAAAGAATTCATCCATTAAAACATCTGAGATGAAGACGTTTTTGTTATGACTTCGCCAGTTTCTTTCTTTGCATTGGTTCACAGGTTTTCGATTTCTTAAGTAGAAAGAGTTGGGCTTGGAGCCCTGAATTAGGGCTTTATCATTTACTAGCTGTGTCTGGTCATTCACTCATTCGTTCACTCCGTAGCTGCCCATGAACACCAACTAATGCCAAGTACTTCCCTGAGCACTGGAGATAAAATGGTGGACAAGACAGACAGGGTCCCTGCCTTCAAAGCCCTCACGTTCTCCAGGAGGAGAGAGACCACAAACAGGCAAAACAAAAACAACACAAAACAAAACCAAAAAACAAAACCAAAAAACAAAAACAAAAACAAAAACAAAACCCACAAGGGGTTTTTTGTAAGACAGAAATAAAGGGCTGAGACTATGGATATGGGGAAAGACTCTCTGGGCGGGTAGTTGACAATGGCTTCTTTTTTTTTCTTTTTTTTTTTTTTTTAACGGGAAGAGAGATAAGTTGCCTTTTTTTTTTTTTTAAGTTTTTATTTATTTTGAGGAAGACACAGAAAGCAGGCGGGAGAGGGGCAGAGAGAGAGGGAGACAGGATCCCAAGCAGTTTCCATGCTGTCAGCACAGAGCCTGATGCAGGGCTCGAGCCCACAACCCTGAGATCATGACCCGAGCCAAAATCAAGAGCCAGATGTTCAACCGACTGAGCCACCCAGGCGCTCCGAGGATGGCTTCTGGGGCAGACATTGTGCCCACAGCCCTCAGATCCCACCAGCTGGTTCCGTGGCCCATTCTCCACCTTGGCTTCGCTTCCTAGGCTTCTCACAGAGAACCTTCTTCGGGTTCTTCAGAGAAACTGCCCAGAAAAACAGGAAGTGCCTGGGGTTTAGCCCCGCTCCGCCCCCCAGGGGCTGGGGGCTCCGGCCACTGACCATGTGCAGAAGTACAAAAGCCCAGAGCCCTTGCTTGGAGTCAGGGAAAACTCCAAGCTGTAATTTACTCTCCAAGGCTCCCGGGCTGGGGGGGTGAGGGGGTCAGAGCAGAGATCACACACTTGCTTGGCACATCCCCTTTGCCTGTCCTGTCTCCTTGACCCTCTTCAGTCTCCCTTCCCCACTCCAGCACTTCTTCAATCAATCACTCACCCATGTCTCCCCACTCAGGGTTTGGCTTTACGTGACCTTGACCTAGGACAACCTCTCTGAGGCAATGATCCTGAAGCTGACACCTAAAATATGAGAAGTGGCCAGTTTTGGGAAGAGCTGGAGAGGGGTGAGCACGAGGGGCTGGATCGGGGGGGAAGAGGGAAGAAGAGCATACGCAAAGGCCCTGAGGTAGAAAGAGGCTCGTTAAGTTTGAAAGCGCTTATTTTGTTTGGGAAATGGTGAGTGGGTCCCTCGGGTGGGAAGGCCAAGGCAGGATTGAATAGTGAAGGGTTTTGAATGTTGGACCAAGGTCCTTAGATTTTATCCTGCAGGGAGTGGGCAGCGAGGAAGGGTTTTGCACAGAGGAGAGGCAGGATGAGGGCTGGGTACTATGCTGTGAACTGAGGAGCTGAGTTTTAGAGTAAATCTGACAGAAAGGCAGACCTGGTGCCTTCCTGGTCACCGTCCCTTCTCCACCATTTGAGGCTCCGGGGCTGTGGTGGGCGATGGGAGCCACCGGGGTTTTCAGCAGAGGAGAGATTGGGCCAGATCCGCTCTTTAGAAAGGCCTCTCAATCAGCGGTGTAGCAGAGAAGCAGAGGACATCAAGATCGGGGACTGAGCGATCATAGGGGTGGGGCGGGGTGGCCGTGACCCTGGCACAAAGTTATGTGGGCCTGAACTCAGTGGCTGCGGTTGCAGAGATTAGGAGATAAAATGGGAAAAACTCAGGAGGCTGAGTATTGTAATGGAAAAAATTTTTAATTAGAAGTGAGGGGCGCCTGGGTGGTTGAGTCCGTTAAGCATGACCCTTGGTTTCTGCTCAGGTTATGATCTCATGGTGTGTGAGTTCAAGCCCCCCATCAATGCGGACCCTGCTTGGAATTCTCTCTCTCTCTCTCTCTCTCTCTCTCTCCCCCCGCCCCCCGCTTGCTCCGTCTCTCAAAATAAATAAAGGTAATACGTGAAGATACGGTTATGAAGAAATGATTCAAAATCAAAAGAAAAGAGAAAGAGCTGATTCAAGCTCGGGATTTGAACCCGAGTGAGCGAGTTCACCTCTCTGAGAGGCAGTTTCCCCGTCTGTGAGATGAGACGTGCCTGCGCTTAGGGGATCCTTGGGAAGAAGAGACGGACAAGACTTCACCACGGTCCCCCTCTCTTGTCCCTTCAAGGTGAAACGACTGACCCAGAAGGACGTTTCTGGAGCTGCCTTTCAGCGCTGACGTTCTCTAGTCTGTATCATCGTACAAACCCAGGGGCAGAGAGCGTGAGAGCCCTGCGTTTGAAGAAGTGCGCTTTCCAAGTAAGCAGAGCACCATTGCAGTCTAAGGCGTTAAGTGGTTTCTGAATGGCTGCAGCGTGATTCAATCCCCCACTTAACCAAATTGCTTTCTATTGCTTGATCGGAGGCAATTGCAAGGAGACAAAGGGGCTTAAGTGAAAAGCTTGGCTGGCCTGTATGACTAATAAATTAACTGTTCCCTCCCCACGTGTAGCCTCCCACCTGCTGTCCTGCCCCCTGACTCTTCCCTGCGTGGAGGTCACCGGTGTCAGGGATCACCATGGAGATGGCCGGCATGGTGTCCCTACTGTGTGAAGTCCCCTGGCATTTCCCCCCTTGGCATTTCGTCCCCACAGGCTAGTCTGAGACAGCGTGGGGGCGGTGAAAACAACACTCACTCGAAGGTTGGGTGCAGGGGCCCCACTTACTAGTGAGGGGCCTCCGGCAAGAGACTTATTCATAGACTGAGCTCCAGGCCCCAAGTGGCGATGCACACCAGGAGCTTTGCTGAGACAATAACCCCTTTCAAAGACAAGGGGTGTGTCAAATGCCGTGAAAAGTCCATAAGCTGATGACTGGGAATCGACCGTTGATTTAGCAATGTGGAGATCGTCAGTGACCAGTGACCAGCTTGGTCTAACATAGTTTCAGTAGAGCGGTGAAAGCCTGATTGGAGTGGGCACAAGACAGCACAGGAGGAGAGGAAATGCAGACTGGTATAGTGACCGACTCTTCTAAGGAACTATAATGAGAAGGAGGGGGTGTGGGATTGGGGGAGGTTTTTATTTTTCTTTTTTGAGGTTTCATTTTTAGATGGGAGAAATTATATGTTTATATGTTGAAAGGAACACTATTCATCCATTCACTCACTCATCTACTTACCTGTGGATGAGTCCTTTGAAAACCACATCTAGAATTTCTGACTCACATACCCACTCACCCATCCATCCACCCACCCATCCATCCATCCATCTATCCATCCATCCATTTGTCCTCCTTCCATCCACCCACCTATCCATCCATCCATCCATCCATCCATGTATCCATCCATCCATTCGTCCTCCTTCCATCCATCCATCCATCCGTTCATCCTCCTTCCATCCATCTATCCATCCATCCATTCGTCCTCCTTCCATCCATCTATCCATCCATCCATTCGTCCTCCTTCCATCCATCTATCCATCCATCCATTCGTCCTCCTTCCATCCACCCACCCATCCAGTCATCCATCCATCCATCCATCTATCCACCCATCCGTTCGTCCTCCTTCCATCCATCTATCCATCCATCCATTCATCCTCCTTCCATCCATTTGTCCTCCTTCCATCCATCTATCCATCCATCCGTTCGTCCTCCTTCCATCCATCTATCCATCCATCCGTTCGTCCTCCTTCCATCCATCTATCCATCCATCCGTTCGTCCTCCTTCCATCCGTCCATCCATCCATCCATTCGTCCTCCTTCCACCCCACATACCCATCCATCACACCAGCACTTCCTGAGTGTCCCCATGTGCTGACCCCAAGCTGGGAGCTGGGACAGAAAAGCCATCTGACCTGAAGGGCTCACAAGCTAATCATGGGACGCAGACAAGTCAATGTCAGTAATGGTGGAGTGCAACAAGTGCTGTGACCAGGAATGTACAAAGGATTATGGGAGCAAAAAATATGCAATGCCTACAGAATTTAGGAAGGCTTCCTAGGGGAGGTTGATATTTGGGCTGGGCCTTCAAGGAAACATGCAAGTTTGTCTTGTAGACAAAGGAAGAGTGGCGTGTGGCAAGAGAGAGGACTCTTAGGCAAAGCCAAAGATGCATGGAAGCGGGGAGAGCGTGGATGGGAGCCAGGTTTAAAGGGCCTTGCAGCCCTTCTTTGCAGACAGGAGGAAGCCAGTGAAAGCTGTCGGCAAGAGGGTGACGCAACCCCAAATCAGAGCTTTTAGGAAGAGGGGTGGCCTGGAGGGTGGGCTCAGGTGTGGAGAGGAGGGCACGGTCTGTGTCCAGGAGGTGGTCGGAGCCATGCGCGTGAAGGAGAACATCAAGGATGTAGAGTGCGAAACTCAGGGGGGCTCTGAGGGGACGCCAGCCTGGAGAGAGGGTGAGGAAGAGGAACGGTCCAAGGAGAAGACCCTTCTGCTGCCCCCGCCCCTGGTCCAGCTGGTCTCAGCCCGATGTCCGTGCCCTGCCTCTCCCTCCATCTAGTGAGCTGGGTCTATCTTCCTCACATCCTACAACCTGGAAGACACCCGGCCAGCCACTCCCGCCACAGGGGCTTCTCTCCTCAGCGTCTGGCTTCAGCCTGGACACCCCCGGACACCAGAGAGGGGAGCTCACTACTTGGGAGGACTCTCCTTGCCCCTGGGAAAGTGTCTGTCTCCCTCCTTCCTCCTGTTCCCCTGCTGGGCTCCAGCCTGGCCCCTGGTATCCAGAGTTGGAATTCTCCATTTGGGAAAGAAACAATAATCCGTGTGTTTGCAAACTGAAGAAGTAACATGTGCTTTTTTTTTTTTTTTTAAGTTTTTGTTTTTAAAGTTTATTTATTTTGTGTGAGAGAGAGAGAGAGAGAGAGAGCACGTGAGCAGGACAGGGGCAAAGAGAGAGGGAGAGAGAGAATCCCAAGGAGGCTCCACACTGTCCATGCAGAGCCTGACTCAGACTCACAAACCATTGAAATCCTGACCTGAGCCGAAATCAAGAGTCGGACACTCAACCGACTGAGCCACCCGGGTGCTCCTGCTTCTTCTATTTTTTAAATTAAATGATACAGAAAGGTAGAAAGAAGATTAAAATGACTTCCAATCCCATGCCTCAGAGGGAATAGTTGCTTACATTTTGCTGTGCATCCTTCCAGAATGTTTCCATTGATGGGCACATGTGCGCGAACCCCACACACTTGCTTTGTTAAATAAAAACGGCAACATATTTTCCACTTACCTCGTGAGAACGTTTCCCCGTCGGCACACCAAGATCTCCGTCATTGTTTTTTATTAGCTGAGGAATATTCTGTGGGGAGAAAGGGCCTTGATTTAATCACACCCGTGTGACAGACGTTTAGGATCAGCCCCTCCAAAACACTTTTCTGATTATAAATGATGCTCTGTGCACATCCGTACTCATAAATCTTTGAGCAATAACATTGGGCTGTTTGAACTTGTGGGTTAATATGCCCTCCGGCTCACGTCATGAAGGAAATTGATTTTTATTTTCAAAGTCAATGGCGATGAAATGAACAATGGTTGCCAGGCAACCCGAGAGCCAGGGAATCAGAGTGGAGGCCAAGCAACACCCCCCACCCCAAGCTGTGCTGGGGACAGAGCCACCCTGGCTTCCTCCAGCCCAGCCTCCTGCCCCAGCCGCCCAGGGAGATGGAAACCAAGGACTCAGGCCTTCTAGGATTCCCTTCCAAAGCTAGTCCCGGCGGTCAGCAAGCGTTTGCTAGGCAGGTCCCCTGTGCCAGGCGGTAACAGGTGAATCTCACATATTCTGGACGAAGAGGCTTAGGAATTTGGGAGTGTTACCCCGTAGAATTTATCTATAGTGTATACAGGTTGGTTTTCAATGTATTTATTTTGTCATTTCCTGCTGCAGACGATATGGTGGGTAAGACCCGCTCCAGCTAGTGTGAGGTTATCCAGAGGGCGCGTCTGTGGAACATCAGAATCTCTGAGGGGCGGTGGAGTTTGCAAAAGGCCACCCCGCAGCCTGGGAATCTGGTAGAGCTTCTTGGGGGAGGGGCATGCCTTCCAGGAAGAGCCACAGAAGGGTTTTGAGCCGGAGAAAAACAGAAAACAAAATCTATAATTTAGCACCCCTCCCTCCACAAAGTAGGAGGAGTGTTGGCAGGCCAGGAGCCCCGGCCCCCATCAGGAAGGGGGACCCCAGGGCCTGCATGGACTCCGGAGGGGCGTGGGAAAGAGCACAGAGGGCCAGGGGCCTGCAGGGATGGAGTGGACAGCACACCATGGGATGGGGGACATTGAGGGAAGACACAAGGACCCCCCTGCAGCCCCTGAGCGTGTGCACAAGAGGGAAGGAAGCCGGTCAGCAGAACCCGATAGAACTGAGTTCCAACCCTGCCTCCCTACTAGGTAGAATTTGAAGTCCCTGTCCTGCCTTTCACGGACATAAGCTTAACCATCTGTAGAAAGAAGTCACCTTCAGTGTCACATGTGTGCTGGGACTTTCACACCTATTTTCTCATTTGACACTGGAATTAGGCACTATTACTATCCCCATTTTACAGATGCAGAAACTGAGGATCATAATATGCATTTCTCCTGACCAAGGTCATCTGTTCACCAGTGTCAAAGCCAAGATTTGAACCTGTCTGCTCCATAACCCCTGTTCCCTCCTACACCACCTTGAGAGAGACAGAGACAGAGACAGAGACAGAGAGACAGAGACAGAGAGAGAGAGAGACAGAGACACACACAGAATCCAAAGCAGGCTCCAGGCTCTGAGCTGTCAACACAGAGCCCCACGCAGATCTCAAACTCACAAACTGGGAGATCGTGACCTGAGCCGAAGTCAGATGCCTCACTGACTGAGCCACCCAGGTGCTCCTAGAGTTTATTTATTTATTTTGAGAGAGGGCACAAATGGGGGAGGAACAGAGAGGGAGAGAGAGAGAATCCCAAGCAGGCTCCACACTGTCAGTGCAGAGCCCGATGTGGAGCTCGAACTCATGAACCATGAGATCATGACCTGAGCTGAAATCAAGAGTCGAAGACTTGACTGAGCCACCCAGGAATCCCCAAAGCTGCCCTTTCTAACACAAAACTACTCCTACCAGCAAAGGTGCAGGAAGCAGGGCTGTTTTAACAATCTCCTTTTTAAAAGTGGTGTAGGGGTGCCTGGGTGGCTCATTCACTTAAGCGTCCAACTTCAGTTCATGTCATGATCTCATGGTTGGTGGGTTCAAGCCCCGCATCAGGATCTGTGCTGACAGCTCGGAGTCTCGAGCCTGCTTTAGATTCTGTCTCTCTCTCTCTCTCTCTCTCTCTCTCTGCCTTTCCCCAGCTCTCACTCTGTCTCTCAAAAATAAATGTTAAGAAAAATGTTTAAAATTTTTTCTTTAAAAAAAAAAACGTAGCTTTGGCCCGTGCCCCATCACATGTGACTTCAACCCTGCCTCTCTGGTCTAACACCTGTCATCACTCAGGACACCTCCCCCGAGAAGAAGATCAAAGAACCCACCATAGTAATACCCCCACCACGGCCATCACCGAGCCTCCTGCACTCATGCAGAAAAGAAGCAGATGAGCTCATTGCCATGGTGTGGCTTGGGCTGGTGGGCCTGAAGTTGTCTCTCTTCGGGGTTCTGCCGGCCCCTTAGCTCTGGGGGAGGAGTTGAGGCAGCCCTCCACAGCAATGGGAGCGATGGTACCATTTTTCTCTGGATGAGACTGACTCCCACAGAGCAGGGTGGATGTGCCTTTTTCTCCCAGATGGCAGGGGTGCTAGGAAGGTGCCCTAGGCACAGCCACAGGTGGCCTGGTTCTGCACCCTTCAAGACAGCCCCCCTAAGTCCTTGCCTCCCAGCATTCACACCCCTGTGTAGCCCTCCCTACGCTAAATAAGGCTGACTTCAGTGGCCAGTAGGATATTGCAGAAGTGACGTGAGTTCTGAGGTCAGGTCATAAAAGATGTGTTCACCTGGCAGTGTGTTGGCTCATTCTCTCTGGGGGAAGCTGGCTGCTGTCTCATGAGAACATTCAAACAGGCCTTTGGAGAAGCCCATGGAGAAAGGAACCCAGGCCTCTTGCCAACAGCCAGCATCAATTTTCCATTCATGTGAGTGAACCGCCTTGGAAGGGACCCTCCAGCCCATTTGAGCCTTTGGATGAGGCTGTGGCCCTGGGCCACACCCTGCCTGCCACCTCTCAGGACAGCCTGAGCCAGAATCATGCAGCGGAGCCTTTCAGAATCCCTTAGCCTCAGACTCAGTGAGATAATGAATGTTTATGATTGCTTTAAGCCTCTCCATTTTGAGGTAATTAGTTCCACAGTTATAAACAGCTAATACTAATAGAATACACCCAGGAAAACGTATAGCTTGAGGGCTGTAAGTGCCTGAGTGAGTCTGGAAACATCTTTAAAACAAACAAAGCTTTCACATTATGACTCAAGAATGACACCCAAGAGACATTAACCTTAGGGAAAGTATCAGTGAGAATTCCGCCATGAAAGACAGAAACTTAACGCGTAACTCAGGAGCTTAAACAAACAAACAAAATCTAAGGGAGGACTTAGCCTATAATTAGGTCGTGTGACTGGGAAGGGTGGGGCAGAATTGACTGTTAGCACGATAAGAGTTGGGCTTACATAATCCCAGACTCCAAAACGTGCAAGGTCATGAGCCAGGGGGTGGGGTGGGCTGGAGACCCAGAGTCTCCAGCATCCTCTGGACTCTGAATAGGAAGGAATGTTGGTGTCAGAAATGCACCTCCAGGGTCAAGAGAGCAGAGGGTCCCAACACACCTGTGGGCTTGGCCCCCACCTGTCCCTCATCTTTGTCCTCAGTCTTCCACCCCCACCCCCCACTTGCCTCACCCCACCGCTTCCACCTTCAGCATGAGTGCCTCGCGAGTACCCATCCAGCACCTCTGGACATCTCCACTGGTCCTCACCTCGCCAGGGGCAGCACTGGCCTCGTCTACCCCGAGCCTTCTGGGTTGCAGCAACAGGCAGTGCCATCCACTCGGTCACCCGAGTCTGAGTCCTTACTTCATCCCCCAGTCCTCCCTCCCCCACAATCTCATCCACACCCTGCCCCCCACAAGCCCCATCCGTCTACAACTGTCCATTCCTCCACCCTGCTTCAAGCCATCGTCCCTTCTCTCCAGATGACAGTAATGGGTTCCCAAGTAAGTGATCTGCCTTCCCTCCTCTTCCTCTCCCCTCTTCCTGGAACCCAACATTCCATGTGCTCCTGCCTCTACTCCATCTCTCCAGCCAACTGAAATGTAATTTCCTGCTCTCATCTGCCAGCGGGAGTCCCCTTTATTCTTTAGATCTCTGCTCACATGTCACCTCGTCCATGAAGTCCTCCTGGGTGCTCCAGAGCTAATGATTCCTTCCTTGGTGCTTTGCTGAACCTTCCACACACTAGTTTACAGAACAGCTATAAATACAGTCTCCTGAGTCAGAAATGGGATCCTAGCCCCACCACTCACCAGCTGTAGGATCTTAGGCAGAGCAGAACCTTGCTCTGTGCATCTACGATAATGTAGATAATTCCTACCTCGGTGCTGGGGGGAGGGGTAAATGAGATTAAGTCTGCGGACGTGATGAATTCCATCCTGACTCAGGATCCACGTTATGGATGGGCCCTTCAAGGCCATTCAGAGGAGGACAGCCTGAGCAGGGGCCAGAGGTGGGGCCAGCAGTCACGAAAAGCCCTCACAACGGAAGCAACCAGAGGGCCCCACTTCAGGCAACAGAGAGAGAGAAGTGCAGGCAGCCTGTGGGTGGGCAGCGAGGCTGGCAGAGCAGAGGGGTTGGAGGAGGTAACTGACATGTGTGGAGCAAATGCCAGGCACTGGGCTAGATTCTTGATCTGTATTATCCTGCTTAATCTTTGCAACAAGAGGTAAGTATTATTGGCAACATTTTTGCGCATTTAGAAAGTAAAGTTCAGGAAGTGTCATCCAGCTGCCAGGGATGGAGGTGGGATCTGAACGCCGTGCCTGCCAGACTGCAAAGCCCTTCAGCTCTGGCACGCTGATTCTGTGAAGATCCAGCCAGAAGGTCTTGGGCTTGGGACCAGGTCCCCAGTCCCCACGAGGGGAGTAAAGCAAGGGCTGGGTCAGCCTGACCCTTCATGGACTATCCCCTTCCTTGTGTTGGGTGATAGATTTCTAATATAACCGCAGATGGGTATGGCTTTGGAGTTTCCCCTTCCCAGTTGTGGCGTCAGCCCGGTATTACTCACCTCTAGGTTTTAACAGGAAACCTTCCCCCACCCTGAGACCCTCCATATCATGCCTTGAATTTATCTTAGAATTTTGCAGTGAGTTCTAATTCACCCCCACCTCCTGCTGGTGTCAGCATAAGGATTTTGCTGCAGCCAGCAGCTCAGAGCTCTTAGTGCTGGATGAAGGTTTTGGAATGGGCTGGGGGTGTTGTTCCTTTTCTGGGGATAAATTCCTTTTGTTTCTCTGCTCAGCCCAGCTCAGCAGCCACCTGCCTCCAGCCTCCTCAGCTAATTAATCACCCACTTTCCGTCAGCCCTGATTAGATTCATCCAAGCCGGCACCCTGAGCAGCAGGAAGTCTGATTCGGACTCCAATTAAGACAGGAAGTGGCTGATTCAGGGAGGTGCAGGGAGAACAGGGCAGAGGAGGGAGGGCTGACCAGAGCTGTTGGCCATGGGGAGGCAGAGAGGAATCAGCGGCCTCCCTGGAACTTTCAGCCCTTGCAAGCCACACAGGACAAGTTTATTCATTCAATAAACATTGAACGTACCACTTCTGTTCTCCACGTGGCAGTGAACAACACAGACAAGGTACCCGCCTGTCTTCATGGGGCTGCCAGTCTAGATAAACAACTAGAAAACATCGCACTGTACTTACTGATAATCGCCATGATGGAAGAGGTCTCACCCATCCTCTCTGGGAGAGTTTTAAAGTCTCGCAGAGTTTTAAAGCCAGCTCTCACCTCCCCTCTGACTTTTCTCCTGCAGACAAAAGCCCCCTTTCTTCCCTCTTTCACCCTCACCTGGCACATTCTTTATTAGGACATGCCAACTGCTTAGCACCCTGCTGGCCTGGCTCTCCACTGTTTGCTATTTTCTTTTGCAGGAAAGGGAAAGGAGTCGCTCAGTAAGAGGGTGATGGAGCTCCGCCTAGAAACCAGATCTCCAGACCCCAGTCGCAGCGCTTTTGACACTGCAGGAGGGGAGGGCGTGAGACCGACAACCCCAGGTGAAGCTCTGTGTTTGGTTGACCCATCGGGAGCCACGCGGGGATCCAGCGGCTCACATACCCCGGACGCACAGGCCGGGACCACGGGAAGTGTCTCCTTTGTTCTGTTCGCACCGGAGATCTAGGCATTTATGGGATGTCTGCGGGTCAGGGATGAGGGCCCTGGAATTTCTCATTTGGAGAGTTGGGTGGGAATCGACAGATTCAGGCATCTGCGGTAAAATGTCCTCATCTTCAAGCCACAGATCATCCAGCCCAGTGTTTATCAAGCTGTTGTCAATGGATCTTCTCCAACGTGAAAACCCCCAAACGCAAAACAGACATGACAGGAGCTGTTCTGTTCTAAGGAAGAAGAGAGAGAATACTGCAATCACCCACCAGCCCCAGCTCCCAGCACTCCTGTGGGAGCAGGGGCTCCACAGGGTAGTTTAGGAACCGCTGGTCTCATCCTACCTCTTCTTAGTATAAATGGGTGACCCCAGGTCAACTCGTGGATTAGGGACAGAACCTTTAAGGGGCTCCCTTGAGATTGGCCAACTGGAATAGAACGGAAATGCCGGCTCTTTGGCCACAGTGCCTTGCTTCCAGACGTGGGGAGATGAGTACAGGTCTCTAGCAGGGACAAGGGTTATCTGGGCTGGGAGGAAATGCCTGGGTTCCAGGCCCCCAGCTCTGCCATCAGTGTCCTCAGGGCTTGGTTTGTGTGTCAGTCCGGGTGAGCTAGGTCATGCTTCAGTAACAAGTATCCTCAAAATTTCTGGCTCAAAATAACAAAAGTTTATTACACACACACACACACACACACACACACTCCATTCTCAGCCTGGGCTCCTCCAGGGTCCCTGTCCCCTATGAGATGACTTGGCACTCAGGCTGCTTTAATCTCCTGGCACTTCCTTCTCAGCACATGGCTTCACGGCTGGCCAGAGCAGGGAAACAGGAATATTTGTCTCCAAACTGCTCTCATCCAGAGGTCAGACATATTCTGCTCACATTTTATTGACCAAAGAAAGTCGCATGGTCACATTTAATCCAAGTGGGGGGGGGGGCATCATCAGAGGATGACAATGTATAGCCAGAAATTGCTGTGCCCTAAAAATGCCACCCATGTTTCCAAATCGGCAAAGTGGGCTGAGTAATAGCCACATCATTCCTTCACTCATTCATTCATTTACGTATTCAACCCACTAGCAGCGATGTAGATCAGAACTCGGGTCTCCTGGTTCCTAAGACAAGGGTTTGCCCTCTATCTCATGCTCTGTGCCAGCCTGGCCTCACATTTTGGTCTTAGTTTGGCTTCTCCCTAATGCAGAGCCTGAGACAAGGACTCAGGTGCAGGAGGTTTACTTGGAGGTGGGCCCAAGAGGCCACAGTGAGGGAGCAAGAGAGTGAGACAAGGAAGCAGGCAATGCCAACGATATGTGCTCTAGTGAGTGAGTCACCAGCATGGGCAGCTGGGGTCCATCCCACCAGGGACCCCTGAGGAATGGTATAAAATGCACTTCAGAACCGTCCCGTGTGAGGGAGGCGAGAGCTTGTTCCCCACTGATGGAGGGTCGTCCCTGGAGAAGTGAACTCCGCACCGTTCACCGGGGACAGCACGGCAGCTGATGTCTGAGAGCGGGGGCAGAGGGGATGATGTGCGGAGACCATACGGAGACCCAACACAAACAGCCCTGCATTGGCCAAACAACGGAGGCGAGCGTGTCTCGGGACAGCTGCTGAGCTATTTTCTTCTAACCTCCTTTCCCGATCTGGAAGGAGGTAACTCCTCCACAGGAAAACAAGGAGGGAAAACAGCGGCCCCGTGGTGCCAACTGCCTCAGGCACCAGGAGGGCAGGCAGGTGCCCAGCAGGTGGGCTTCTTGCTCGCACAGGAAGTGGGGAACATGTGATCCACAAACAGGTCTGGGAGAGCGGCTCCCGCGGTCAGCCTGTCCAGGACTTTCAGGAGACGGAAGACACCACCCCTGTCTTCAAAGCCTCCAGTCTCTCCAAGAACCTTCCGTGGCGAGAGGCAACGCGGTGCCGGTGGAAGAGCCCCCGCCTTGGAAGCAGATGCCCTGGGTTCGAGTCTTGACGTCACCATTAACTGCACGTCTTCCCGGGCTACTGCTGGTGCCGTGCCCCGTTCAGAGCAGCAGTGGGGGTGGTTAGTGGTCCTTACCTCGGAGAGCTGAGCTCAGTGGCCACTGTTCCTAAAAGCAGAGGTGTGTTCTCAGTCTTGCCCTGCAAAGCACCAGACCCCAGGCTCCTCTGAGTTCAAAGCTCCACTGGTCCCACATTTCTGGAAGAAACCCAAAGGCAGCTGTGCAGGTGGGGACACCCACAGAAAGACCCCTACAGCCTCAATAAGACCCCACGAGGATATGAGGCGACAGGACAAAGGCAGGCAGGTGGAGTGACCACACGACCAGGCCATAGTCCTGGAAAAGTGCAAAAGGCTCATAGGGTATCAGAAGGGGCCAGAGTGAAGGTCAGGGCCGACGGGCTCTTGGGCTGGTCTTTGTTTTCCCATCAAGGTGATCCATAGGGTTCCTTCAGAGTCTGTGATATTATGGTCGATAAGGTCTGAGAGAACAGTGAAGGCTGGAGAGTCAGGGAAGGCTCCCGAAAGGAGCTGACCCTTGAGGTTGGACAGGTGGTGGGGGAAGACCTCCTTGCCCCCAGGTACTAGTTAAACTATAACAGTTAAACTAGTTAAACTATAACAGTTAAACTAGTTAAACTATAACAAATGGATGTAGCCGACCCTTACTTCAGCAGTGAGGACCTTCCTGCTCCATCCTCTAACTTCATGTGGGTGAAAAGTGGTCTCTCGTGGCACCCTGTCCTGCTCAAGTCCCATGACATTCCCATGTGGTCCAGCTCCTACCTTCCAAATGAGGGAAGGAGTGTGTTGGGCAACGGGAAGAGGCCAGAGCTGGGAAAGGAATCATGTGCCCACCCCCAGTGTTTCTCAGAGACCTCCTCCTAGCTTCAGAGCCAAGGGGCAGGGCCCACACACCTCGATTCTGAGTGTTTAGTGCAGCTAGGTCTGTGCCTCAGAGGTAACGCGGGGGCCCATTCTTATTTTCGTGGAGCTGTATATAAAAGCCACAAGGATGTGAAGACTGATGCTAGAATCAGGGACTGGTAAAAAGACATGACCTGCCCTGGCGGACGGTCTTAACTCTCAGATCTGGGTATATTCAGATCACCCAGAAATCCCACGATGACATATCTGTCCAATACCATTTTTTTGTGGGCAAAATCCTTATCTTTTCTGTTTCCTCATCCTGTACAGGGAATAGTAACAGTACCTTCCTCATCAGGCTGTTGTGGGATAAACGAATTAATACATGCGAAGTGCTGAAATTAATATAGCATTGTAGGTTAACTGTGTTAAAACTGAAATGAAAGACATTATCCTGTTCTCATCTCTAATGGAAAAAGAAATACATGTGAAGTACTTAGAAGAGTGGCCAGTGCATGATAAATTCTCAGGGAATGTTAGTGATTTAAAAAATATATTTCAAAGTTCATTTATTTATTTTGAGAGAATGAGTGTGCAAGTGAGGAAGGGGCAGAGAGACAGAGGGAGAGAGACAGAATCCCAAGCAGGCTCCGCACTGTCAGCACAGAGCCCAATGCGGGATTCGAACCCACAAACTGCAAGATCACAACCTAAGCTGAAGTCAGACACTTAACTGAGCCACCCAAGCACCCAATGTTGATGATTTTTGGTGGGTGATTGTTATAATTATTAGTAACTCACTTATCCAGGCATAGAGCCTTATAGGTGTTCAGTCAGTGTTGAATGAATGATCTAAATCAGTGTAAGTGGATAAAAACTTAGAAGGGGATGATATCAAAGATTGAAACAGACACTTGATTTGTACTTGACTTCGTCTAATTGGTTATTATGACTTGATATCCATGGAAACTGCTGAATGGCGAGGCTCAGAATAGGGCAGATTACCTCTGCAGGTAATCTGAGGACACCAGATTACATGAGGTAATCTGAGGACACCAAGGTCCCTGTGGGTTTTGTTCCTTATACACACTGTTCCTCTCCCTCTTCACCAGGCAGTGATCTTTTCCAGGCAGGGCCCATGACATGTGGGCACTCAGAAACCAGCGTCCGCATGGTTGCTGGGGCGCAAGCACTCATGCATTTTGTCAAAGGAATGAATGAATGTTGTCTGATTGGCTCAGAAAATGTCAGGACTGACCCTTCAGTCAAGGACCTCAGAGCCTTCCTCTGGGAGGGACTGAGGAAGATTAGATTAGATTAGGTGTTCTGGGGAGGGGGGAGGGTGCCTCGGTGGCTCAGCCGGCTAAGCGTCCAACTGGTGATTTTGGCTCAGGTCATGATCTCACAGTTTGCGGGTTCGAGTCCTGGGTCAGGCTCCATGCTGTCCACACAGAGCCTGCTTGGGATTCTCTCTCTCCCTCTCCCTCTCTCTCTCCCCCTCCCCTGATTACTCTTTCCCTCTCTCTCTCACACACAATAATTAAATAAACTTAAAAAAAAGAGAGAGAGAGATTAGATTAGGTGTTAGAATGATCAACGCTGTTCAAATTCAGTTTCAAAGTGATACAGAGTTTGCGTTTGGGGGTCCAGCCAACCTGGAGGAAATACTGGCTCAGCTGCTCTCTAGCTTTATAAACTTAGGCAAGTTATTAACTTCTCTGGAACTCAGTTTCAGCATTTATAAATTGAACCTGATGATATTTATTTCTCAGGGTTGTTGGGCAGAAAACCTGGTCCAATGCGTATAGAGCCGTTTGCCCCTGGGAAAGGAGCCATGCTATCTTCATCACAGATTCTATGGAGTCGGGATAATAGCAGCCCTCTCCTCTCCCAAGGGAGTCAGAACCACCCAATGGTGTAAGTGATGGGAAAGTTTTTGGAGACTGTAGGGTGCTGTGCACATCTGTGAGGTCATGAGGACGGCTTGGGTGGCAAGAGAGCACCTGAACCTGGAGCCCAGCCAGGGCCACCCTCCCAGCCTCCTATCCCGGGTTGGGGGCAGAAGTCAGAAAAAGAAAGACCCCGGAAACCCAGTAGGGAACTTCATCCACAAGGCCGTAAACTTGGGAGTCAGACTGTTCAAGGCCCGCCTCTGCCTCTTTATGCTTTCTGTGACCTTGGGCAAGTGACAGTCTAGAGAGGCCTCAGTGTCTTTGTTGGTGATGTGGTTCGTTGTGGGGATTAAATGGCATCAAGCCTGTGAGGTGCTCAGTCCAGTGTCTGGGACACAGTAAGCACTCAGCAAATGTGTCTGCCCGAATTTCTCTGCATTTGCGGCTCCTGCTCTGAAGGCCAGCGGCTCCTTCGTCCTCAGCCGTCCTGTCTTTGGCGTGCACAGAATGAGGAGAAAAGAAACCAGAAGGACGGCAAGGGAGGGGGAAGCAGGGTGAACCGGCCTTACGGGACAAGCCATTATGCATGAGGCAGGGACCACTGTTTCCTTGGTTTGGGATCACTGAGGCCCAGCAGCCACCAGGCCTTACATCCCAGTCCGTCCATTCACAAAGCTGACGCTATTTCACCTCTTCCAGGATCCCTCTCCGGCTCTGCCCCCAAGCACTGTGTGGGTCCCCAGGGCCAGGGGAGAACACAGGGACAGAAGCCAAATGGGTGCTTGGCCCACCCTGGCACCCCACCCCCTCCACCCCTGACTATGGCCCCTTGGCCCCAGGTGCTCTCCTGGGCTGGGTGGCCCTGTCAGCCTCTCCAGGATGCTGGGACAGGGGCAGGAATCACTGGCTTGGCTTGTGTCCTCTACCACCGATAACAGCGTTATTAGGTAATTGCATTTGTCCCTTATCTCACACTTCTCTTTATTACTTCCCTGGGGAGATGCTGTAACCATGGCCTCTCTCTGCAAATTAAGCCAGTCTCCTGGCTGCAAGCGCAAGCCAAACCCAGGGATGACTATCAGGGGAGGAGTGTGGTGTGGAAGGGAGATTATATCTTCAGGTGGTAAGGACACCCTGTCCCTCAGTCCAGGGCTTGCTAAGCCGGGAACACAGCCAGTGCCCCACAGAAAAAGCGCTGGATCTGGAGGAGGAAGTGTGGATCTTGCCATGGCTTCTGCCCTGGACTTGCCGCATGACCTCAGTCCCAGCACTTAACCTTTCTGGGTCCCAGGCTCTTCACTGGGTTCTTTCATGTCAGATGGGGACAATCACTCTTTCCCCCATGACAATCAAAGCCAGCTTGGGGCTGGAAGACGTCTATAGCCCCCTGTATCCTTCCATGTGTTCTGTATTCTTGTGGCAGCTTCTTTTTTAAAAACAGCTTTATTGACATACATTTGTACATATTTAGAGTATACAATCTGGTGAGTTTTGACATACGCATACACCTGTGAAGCCATTACCACAATCGAGGCAGTGACCACATCCATCACCTCCCAAAATTTCCTCTTGACCCTTTGTGATCTGCCCTCCCCCTCATCTCCTTCAGAATCCCTCTTCCCTATCCCAGGCAACCACTAATCTGCCTTCTGCCACTATAGATTCATTTGCATGCCCTAGAATTTTATATAAATGAAATTATACAACATGTACTCTTTTTGTCTCGCTTCTATTTTGAGATTCTCCATCCATATTGTTGGTATGACAATAGTTTAGATTTCTTTTTTATTGCTAAGTCATAGCCCATTATATGGATACACAACTTACCTATTTATTTATATATTTAGATATTTGAGTTATTTCCAGTTTGGGACTATTCCAAATAAAGCTGCTATGAATATTCATGTACAAGTGTTGAATGCTTTCATTTTTCTTGGGTAACACCTGGAAGTGGACTGGCTGGATCATATGGTAGGTATATGTTTAAGTTTGGAAGAAACTGACAAATTGTTTCCAAAAATAATTGTTTCATTTTACATTCCCACCAGCAATACATGAATTCAAGTTCCTCCACATCATCATGAACACTTGGTACAATTAACCTTTCTAAGTATTTTTTTAATGTTTATTTATTTTTGAGAGAGAAAGAGAGAGAGAGAATGAGCAGGGGAGGGGCAGAGAGAGAGGGATATGCCAAATCCGAAGCAGGCTCCAGGCTCTGAGCTGTCAGCACAGAGCCCAACACGGGACTTGAACTCATGAACTGTGAGATCATGACCTGAGCTGAAATCAGAGACTTAATTGACTGAGCCACCCAGGTGCCCCAAGTACAATTAATCTTTCTAATTTTAGACATTATATTCTAGTAGGTGTGTGGTGATATCTCATTGCATAGTGAACTCTGCTCAGAGAAGCACTGGGTTCTCAGGCCCCCCACCCAGGGCAAGGTTGTCTTTCTTAAGAGGTGAGGCCGGGCATGGAGACCCCTGGAATTCTCTGTGTGCATCTTTGGTTCTTCCTTTCTGCTATCAGGGAGACTGTGGGCGATACAAGGTGATCTCCCAAGGACATTTACAGCCTGTAAATCTGGGACAAATGCATTTGAGACTCAGCTATCATCTTTGGTAAAAATTCTCCAGCTTCTCTGTATCATTGTCCTGTGTCCACTTTGGCATTTATTATTTATTAGCATTCAATGCCTCAAGAATAAGATCTCTTACTGGGATCCTGGGATGGGGTGGTTGAGTAGCCTAGAAGTGGTCCAGGCCTAAGACCACATCACGTAACCACTGCCCTGAACCATCTCTCCAGGAGCTGGGAGCCAAGAGGACTGGGAGCAGGGGTGTGGTGGCTTCTTCAGAGTGCCCTTATCAGGGGTACAAAGGCAGCCGAAGTCTTCTGAGACCCTTGCTCCACGCTAGGAGGTTCTCTGGTTCTGAAGCCAAATCAGTAGGCTTTGTTGTCTCTAAAGCCTCCTGGGTAGGCACAGATCTTCTCTGGAAGAGCTGGCATGCATGGAACAAAAGCCATTGTTTACATCAGTCACCATGTGACTTCCACCAGAGGAAGCTGAGATATTGTTCAAGTCACCTCAATATAAGAAGACTGGGAGTTTAGGATGTCCTTCTAAGATGGCAACATCACAGGTAGAGCTTTCACATTATTCTTAGCAATGGGCAGTGAGGCCACCCATGAAAATCTGTCTTTTGGGTTTGATGTAGGAAATGTCCTAGATCTTCTTGTTTATTTTAAAGGGTTTGAGAAGAAGCGCTCATGGAGATGTGGAGAACAGGGCAAGTAATTCAGGAGCCATCATTTCAACAAAGAAAGACATCTCTCATATAATCAATTCCAACCCCCCCCCCCATCCCTTCAACTATTTGTAAAGGAAAACACTGAGGCCCATATAGGTGAATTGACCTCTCCAAGGTCAGTCAGTATGAGGCAGAGCTGAAACAATGTCTCCAAAATGATGCAAAAAGGCAGGAGTGCATTAGTTCCCATGAAGTAATGAGGGTCCTTAATCTTAAAAATATAATTTTGAGGGACTTGATAGAGCAGACACATGATGCCTCCATCCTTCAACTAATCAGAGGTAGAAAGTATCCATTGGAAATAAGGTAAAATGCCATGAAATAAATCAACTTTGTTGACTGATAAACACAGCCACGATCATAATTATCTTCTAACGATATAAAAAGTTTAAACAAGCTTAAAAAAAAATAAGATCTTACAGCTATGACCCCTAGGATATGTTTGGACAAGAGTCTCTAACCAGTGTCCTGGGTTTTCTGGTGGAGGTGATGGTTGAGTACCATGGACAGCGGTACTCGAGCTTGTTATCTGTGCCTCTGAGCTTGGCGCTGCGTGTCTCATCCACAGCAGCCAAGTAAACCAGAATATCATTTGAATTTACCTGCCTCTACGTGAGGATCCAGGGTGAGTACTATTTACAGTGTGACATACACATATATGAATTCCAGAAAGCTCCTAGCTCCCCAAACATCTTCCTGACCAGACTTCCCACCTTGTCAGAAATTCTGTCGTCTTCTTCATATTTAGGTTAAGCTATTTTCACTTCCATGAAAAAACATAGGTCATATTTCTGTGAATTCAGGGTTGGAGATGGTTTGAAGCAATGTTCTCTTCTCCTCAAAAGGCTTGAAATCTAGCTGAGCAGATAGAATATTTGCATCAAGGTTAATGCCCATGATAATATTTGACGATGGTCAAATAGTGATGCTGATAGTAGAGGCTAAAAGAGCTCTATGGAAAAAAAAGGAAAAAAATATCTCTATGGATAGGGATCTGGGTGGGTTGGGCTAGTCAAAAATACTTCCTGGAGTGAAAGGCATTGAGTGGAGTTGATCTGAGCCTTAAAGTTTGCAGAAGACAAAGACGCAAGAAGAGGCAGTCTTGGCAAGGGGATGTATAAAAAAGGTATGTGGGCAGTAGTGTGTATGATACCTACATATGACACAGGGGAGGTGGGCAAGTGTCAGGACGGTAATTTGATGTGGCTGAAGCAGTCACTGCTGGGTGAGTGGAATAAGAGAGAAAACCAAAGAAATATGAGGGGACCGTTCTGAGAGCCTGAATTCCTCAATTTCCTGGAAGGTAAAACTCTGGCAGAAGCTCATATTTTTTCCCTTAGACCCTGTTCCCCAAGTAATACCTCCTCATCTCTGTGTGTGCTTGGTAACTGTCACCCCACTGGCATGGATCCCCCGTACTGCAGAGTAAATGACTGAGAAAGCCCAATGTGTGGCACCTGCTGTTTGGGGGGAAGGTGGGGGTGGGGAGCAGAGCTTTGACCACAAGGATGGAGCACCGATAATGGAGTTCAGATGGAGAAGGAAGAGAAGTCTCCTTGCCCAGGCAGATGAAGGTGAGGACGCCAGTCAGCACCTGGACCAACTTAGGTATTGGTAAATAGGAAGGGCCATGATTAAACCCTACATGGCCCAGGATTCTCTGCCAGCTCCTGCAAGGTGGAAAGCACGAGGAAAAACGGGGCTGCTCAGCCTCTGAGCTGGGTGAGAGAACAGCCCATTCTCTAGGGGAGTAGGCTGCCCAGCTAACTGTCTCTGAAATGTCACTCAGAGAAGGTAAGAAGCTCATGCACTGCCTTGCAGCCCCACACGTGGTGGTGGGGGGGCTCCCTGCGCATCCCTCCAGGCCAGAGCTCCCCAAAGACCCCTTGGCCTGCACCTCTGACCTTCACCGGGATAGCTGGGGAGGTGCAGGGTCTGAAGCCTGGGGAATCAGCTCACTGCCTGCCCCCCTATGGAAGCAGAATCAGCACATCCTCGGGTCTCCAGGGCACCCCCACACACAATAATCCCTTTTCCAGGCAGGGTTCAACTTTGTAGGGCACTAGACACAGCTGTGGGGAGCTCAACTGCCCTGGATATCAGAGATACTCAATCACCCTGAAGTTTCTATGGTAACAGGTGGGTGCTGACATTAACTTGGCACTCACTTTAGTCCAGGCCCTGTGTGAGAACACCTGACAACATAACTCTGTGAACCCCTCACAAGGGTGCCAAGAAGTAGGTATTATCAATATCACCATTTTACAGATGGGCAAACTGAGGCTCCCCCAGATGTTGATCTTCCCAGCCCTGCTGATGCGAAGCTTGAAGGATGTGGCTCCTTTAGTCAGTAGGCTACAAAACAGAACCTCACAAACTAAGTGCTTCACTAGAGGACAGAGCCTGAGGGAGAGAGGAAGGGAGACGGCCACCTGGGACATGGGAGGGACAGTCACGCATGCTGAGCACCCAGGAACTGTGCTGGGGCTTTCTGTCCTGTCATCAGCACCCCTGAGCTCCCCGAGACATAGCAAGCACAGACAATCGTCGTGACTGAACTCTCTCAGTTAAGTTCATAGAAATCACAGGAATTAATTTGGCCATTTAACAAAATAAGAAACAAGCTCAGAAAGGTTAAGTGACTGCTGCAAGGTGACCCCGTACTAGACAGAGTCAGGACCCAAGCCCAGGTCTCCTTGGCTCCAAAGTGCAGCTCCTTCCACCATCCTAAGCTGCTTCTCCCAGCTGGCGAGGGGCTCTGGGGACAAGGATCACCCTGAAATGACCTGAAGTCTTCTCTGGAAATCCCTAAAAGTCATGCTTTTGGGGATAGGAGGTTGGGCCTGGGCAAGGGATCCTCTCTCCCTCAGAGTCCTGGCTACCCAGCCCCATCCTAGAAGCCCCAGCGCATTGCTTTGACCCTGTTCTTAGTGCAGGGGTGCTCCCACCTCCCTCTCTTCCACAATGCCTTGGCCAAGTCAGACCAACCCCTGCACTCTCCTCTGCCCTGGATCTTACCCTCACCATCCTCTCCCCTCAAAGCCTTTGGTTTCCAATGTTCTGGTCTACTTGGCATGACCTCGGAGCTTGCACATTGCTAAGCAATTCTTCCACAGCACCTTCTCTGGGGAGCCTCTGTAGACCATCTTCCAGGTGTCTCCCCCTTGGCTACAGACCCCAGGGTGTCTCCTTAGAAGACAACCTGCTCTTGAGTGAGGTCCCCCCCACCCCCCCGTGGCAATGTAGCCCTGGGAAGGAGGCGGAGCACGGGGAAGACCTTTTCCATCTGAGTTTGGCCAGGCCAGGTCCTTCCTTGCATCCTGTTGTGCCTCGTGCTTGCTCTGGGTGAGCAAGCCTCAGCGTCCACGGCTTGGTGCCCACACACCCGCACCCCACCTCTCCCACCACCTCCCGGGCTGGGGCCTGCCGAGGCTTTCGTCCACACATTGAGGCCTGTAAACCGCTTTATTAGATTAAAACAAACATCTGCCAAAGAAGAAAAGCCAAACCTTAATTGGAGGCCCCTGGGGATGTTTGCAGAGACAGATGGGAGAGGATCTAATGAAATCACCTCATACTGGCCTCTGTGCAGACCTTGCAGATAAAACAACATTGCCCAGCAACAGGGCTTTGCCACCTGGAGGCCTGATAAGGGGCTTGGAGGAACAGTGTGTTTGGAAAATATGATTTTGTAAGCAGGGTCAAGGGTGTGTTGACTCTGCCGTCTAGTGCACTGGGCTTCCCCATCAGATAAGCAGCTGCCACTTTCCCTGGGGCACAGGCAGAAAGCTGCTCCCAAGGACCCCCTGGCAGGAGATGTCCTGAACCCTAGCCAGAGGAGCAGCCCGTCCCTCCTGGGGACCTGGCACTCATCAACAGGGACATACATAACCACCATGGGCAAATGATGACAATGGCTTTCTCTTCTCCTCTCCCTGACCCCTGGCTCAGAAGCATCTCTGCAGGGCCCCTGGGATGGAGTGGGGTGTTGGGGCTGCTGGTTAGCTGGGTCCGAGGCACACAACCATACAGTGCCCTTGAGTGTCCCACCACCTCCTGTCTTCTCCCAGTGACTCCTGTTTTTCTCAAAGTAAAGGCCAAGTCTTCACCAAGGCCCACAAAGCCTTGTATCATCTGGCCCAATATTGTCTTATTCCCAACTACCCTCTGCTTACTCACTCTCTCTCAGTCACCTTGGCCTTTTCAATCTGCCTCAAGCCTGTCAGGTATACTCCTGCCCCAGGGCCTTTGCACTGACTGTTCATTTGCCTTGAATGTTCTCCCAGATAGCCAGTGACTGTCTCCCTCAACTCCTTCAAATCCTTACTCAAGCCACCATCTCAATGAGGCTGACCTTGACCACCTGTTTGCTGAGGCCACACCCTCCCACCCCCTAAAATCAACAAACTTCTACGTGATGGCTTTTCACACCATAGCCAGAGATCAGATTCTGACTCTGCCACTTATTAGGCTGTGTGGTGTCAGGCAGTTTAAGCAACCTCTCTGAACCTCTGCTTCCTAACCTATTAATGATAATGATAGCAACTGTGTCACAGGTGTGTGAAGAGTAAAGCAGTCAATCCACGCACAAGGGTCAGCTACTATGGTTCAGATTTCATTTATACTCTTTGAACATGGCTGTGCCCTGGGTCCTCACAGCCATGTGTCAGGTGGGGACACTAGACCACAGAGTGGGAAAGTGACCAGTGAGGGTCACTCAGCAAGTCAATGATAGTCCAGGGTAGACTTCATGTCCGACTGACCCTGGAGCCTCGGGTTTGCCCCACTTTTGCATTCCACTGCTGCAGCTTGGCTGATTCAAGGCCCGCTCATTTCCCCAATCCAGTGGATTCTGGCCTTGGCGCGTCCTCACCATTTGGGCCTCAACGGGTCAGAGGCCCTGAAGCGGCCTAGCATTGCCAAGACGCTTCCCAAGTAGGACAGGAGTCTAAAGAGCCACCCTGCAAATTAAGGCAAGGAACACTCAAGCCCCAGAACCAGACGTGGAAAAAGATCTATCAAGGCCCAAGAAGGGGCTGGGCTCGGAAGGGGCTGAGCCCCATGTGGCTCAGGACCGAGGACCATAGAGAGATTTGGACACTGGTAGACCACTCACACTCCAGACAGAGCCGGCGGGGGCCAGCATCGTGCCTGGGTTCCCTGAGCCAAGGATGTGAGCGGACATGGTATACCGGGAATCCCCGGTGGAGGAGCGGGGAAGGAGGACGGCGTGGGGGGAGGAGGGGGGAGGAGGAAAGGTAAACTCAACAAAGTGTGTGTTATTAAGCTAGACTCCACTGTGAGAAACAGAGCTTACTTCCTCAGAGAGCCACAGGAAAGTGATGCCAGAAACCTCTCCTCAGAATTATCCCACCCAGGGATGAGGAAGTTGGGGTATTTCTTTTTTTTTTTTTAAGTTTATTTATTTATTTTCAGAGAGAGAGAACATGGGGCAGAGAGAGGGGGAGAGAGAGAGAGAATCCCAAGTGGGCTTCACATCATCAGCACAGAACCCGATGTGGGGCTCGAACCCATGAACGGCGAGATCGTGATCTGAGCCCAAACCAAGAGTTGGACACTTAGACTGAGCCACCCAGGTGCCCCTGGGGTATTTCTAAATGGACATCTGAGACGCACTGGTGGAGGACAGGCTTTCAGCTTCTGGTGCATGTGAGCCCAGAAGCCTTCTGAGTTTCTGTTAAAAGGCTTTGGGCACTGAGGGGTAGATCCTGGCAGGGGGAGGCGGGCCAGGTCTCTGAAGGGTCCCAGAGACACAGGCAGAACTCGGGCTGCACCTAATGGCTTGACGCAGCTGGCTTGGGAAGCAGCCAGGGGCTCCTGCCAGCCTTGAGTCTGCAGCTCCCCATCGGCACAGAGGGGGCCTCCTCTGGGGTCTCTCTGGGTATCAGCGTTCTGGGGAGCCGCATGTCTGTGAGAACCACTGTCAGTGTCCTGGGAGACCAGCTCTGCAGGAGGTCTGGTGCCCCTCCCTGGTGTGTACCCCCAGCGGGATCCCTATTCTCCCGGCTTAGTGCCTGGGGTGCTCCCATATATACCAGCTGGATGGACCGCTTCTGCCCCATGGAGAGACCAGGACACCACTCTGTCCCCTGCCCTGCACCCTTCAGGCTAGGAGGCAGCCACCTTCCTGCAGCCCACATCATCACACATTAGTGGGCAGAGGGTGCTTTAAAAAAAAAAAAAGTGGTAAAATATACATAACAAAAATTTACCATTTTAACCATCTTTAAGCGTAAAGTTCAGTGGCATTGAGTACATTCACACTGTTGTGCAACCGTCCCCGCCATCCATTCCCATAAACTTTTCATCTTCCCCAGAAGAAATGCTGGTCCCCTTAAGCGACAACTCCCCATTCACCCCTCCCCACTGCCCCTGGAAACCATCATTCTGTTTTCTGTCTCTATGGATTTGACTAAAGAGTGGTTTTTTAAAAAGCATTCCAATGTGGTTCTCACTGTCCAAATCTGCCTTCTCTTCTCCTCCTTCTCTGCCCCAGCCCCAGGTTGGCCCTTGGACTCTGGAGTCAGGGCCAGTCCCATACCTCTCTCATCCATTTCTTCATTCTTTTTGCATTCACTGGAGCAATGGTAAGATTCGGTTAGAATCAGAGAACCAGTTCTGGCTCTTACAACTTGCTGTGTGACCCTGAGTAAGTCCCTTGCCATCTCTGAAGCTCAGGAACGAGCCTAGAATCTTGGCAACACCAATGCCATTCACTGAGTTTCGTACAGACTGGGAAATTGGTCATTCTAAGGCATTCATTCAGACAACTGCCCGATAACCAAGAGGTTTCTATCCCCATGATGAAACCCTAAAGTGCTGGCATCCCTTATAAAGCCTGTAGTTTGACTGGATTTGAACAGTGTTGTCTGGGATATGAAAATAAATAGCGCCTGACATTGACCAGTCCCTTTCTCTTGACAGAGTGACAATGTACACATACACCCTATTCACCTGGCCATGGTTGCTATTTGCCGTCAGAGCCCCTCACTGCCCTCACAGAGTATTTCCTTGTTTCAGCCGGGGTTCTGCTGCAGAAAACAGAATCTTAAATGGCTTACACAGTTGGTGGGAGGGCTGAAGAAGTTGACTGTAGAGTGTCAACTTTTGTCAGTTGTTCCCAGGAACAGCTTGCAAAGCCACACATCAGAACTGAGCTGCCATGGGTGCTGCAGCCCCTGCCAGGATCAGGAGACTGGCTGCCAAGTAGGGAAGCTGTCACCAGAGCCACCCACCTCTGCCAGGTCCGCACTGGCAACATGATTGTTCTGCAGCTTCTCTCTCTCCACACATGACTCCAACTCCAGTTCCTGTGCAAGTACTTCTGACTGGTGGAACCTAAATCACATCCAGGTCCTTAGCTGCAAGGCAGTCTGGGAAATGTAGTTTTTAGCTTCCCTACTTCTGCCCACCAGAAAGAGGGTTGGGATGGGTGTTGAACAATCTAATCCATGGTGTCTTCACAAGGCAAAGACTTCCTGACTCTGCTTTGCCCCTCACTTCCTCCTCTCAGTGAGCTACAGCTCCCATCACCCACTTCAGCTCAATGCTTCATCTGACATACAAAGCCAAGGCACTACACAGACATAACTTGTTTTATTGTGTTTTGCTTTATTTGTACTTCTGCAGATATTGTGGGGGTTTTTTTGTTTTGTTTTGTTTTTACAAATTGAAGCTTGCAGCAATCCTACAATGCGAAGCAAGTCTTTTGGTGCCGTCTTTCCCAACAGCATTTGCTCACTCTGTGTCCCATTTGTGTCACATTTTGGTAATTCTTGCAATATTCCAAGTTTTCCCATCATTATTATATTTGTTTCGGTCATCCATGATCACAGATCTTTGATGTTACTCTAGTAATTGTTTTGGGGCACCATGAACCACACCCATTTAAGATGGCAAACGTAATATACAAATGCTGTGTGTAGTATTGTGACTGCTCCACTGACTGGCCGTTCCCCCAGCTCTCTCCCTCTCCTCAGGCCTCCCTATTCCCTAAGATACAACAATATTGAAATTAGGCCAGTTACTAACTTTACAATGGCCTCCTAGTGTTCAAGTGAAAGGAAGAGTTGAATGTCTCTCACTTGTATCAAAAGCTAGAAATGATTAAGCTCAGTGAAGAAGTCCTGTTGAAAGCTGCGATAGACCAAAGCTAGGTCCCTTGTGCCGAACAGTTAGCCAAGTTATGAATGCAAAGGAAAAGTTATTGAAGGAAATTAAAAGTGCTACTTCAGTGAACACATAAGTGATGAGAAAGCAAAATCAGTCTATTGCTGACATGTAGAAAGTTTTAGAGGTCTGGATAGAACATCAAAGCAGACGCAACATTCCCTTAAGCCAAAGCCTCATCCAGAGCGAAACCCTCACTCTCTTCTTTCCTATGAAGGCTCAGAGAGGTGAGGAAGCTGCAGAAGAAAAGTTGGAAGGTAGCAGAGGTTGGTTCATGAGGTTTAAGGAAAGAACTTTTCTCTATAACATAAAATACAAGGTGAAGCAGCAAGTGCTAACATAGAAATTGCACCAAGTTATCCAGAAGATCTGGCTAAGGTGATTAATGAAGGTGGCTACACTAAACAACAGATTTTCAATCAGATGGAACAGACTTTATTGGAAGAAAATGCCATCTAGGACTCTTATAGCTAGATAAGAGGAGTCAATGGCTAGCTTCAAATCTTCAAAAGATAGGCTGATTCTTGTTAGAGGCTAATGCAACGGAGACTTTAATTTGAAGTCAATGCTTACTTTCCATTCCAAAAATCCCAGAGCCCTCAAGAATTATGCTAAATCTGCTCTGCCTATTCTTTATAAATGGAACAACAAAGCCTATGAGACAACACATCTGTTTACAATATAGTTTCACTGAATATTTTAAGACTTACTTCTCAGAAAAAAAACTTCTTTTTCAAATTTTGACTGCTCATTGACAATGCAACTGGTGGCCCAAGAGCTCTGGTGGAGAGATGTACAATGAAATTAATGTTGTTTTCATGCCTGCTAACACAACATCCATTCTGCAGCTCATGAATCAGGGGTCATTTTGAATGTCAAGTATTATTCTTTAAGAAGTATACATGACATAAGGCTATAGTTGTTATCGGTAGTGATTCCTCTGATGGATCTGGGCAAAGTAAATTTAAAACCTTCTGGAAAAGATTCACCATTTGAGATGTCATTAAGGACATTCATGATTCATGGGAAGAGGTCAAAATACTAACATTAATAGGAGTTTGGAAGAAGTTGATTCCAACTCTCAAAGATGACTTTGAGAGGTTCAAGATTTCAGTGGAGGAAGAGGCCACAGGTGTGGTAGAAATAGCAAGAGAATGAGATAAAACTTTAACAGATGAAAAGTTGATTCTTATGGATGAGCAAAGAAAGTGATTCTTTAAAAAAGTTTACTTATGTATTTATTTTTTTGCAATCTCTACACCCAACTTGAGCTCACGACCCTGAGATCAAGAGTTACATGTCCCTCCAGCTGAGCCAGCCGGGGGTCCCAGGACAGTGATTATTTTCAGTGGAATTATCTCCTGGTGAAGAGGCTGTGAAGATTGTTGGGATGGCAACAATAGAGTATTACAAAAACTTAGTTGATAAAGCAGCAGCAGGTTTTGAAAGGTTGACTCCAATTTTGAAAGAAGTTCAAAATGCTATCAAACAGCATCACATGCCACAGAGAAGTCATTCATGAAAGGAAGAGTCAATCAACGAGGCAAACTTCACTCTTATTTTAAGAAATTGCCACAGTCCCTCCAACCCCCAGCAACCACCACCCTGATCAGCCAGCAGCCATCAACTTCGAGGCAAGACCTTCTGTTACTTGCTGAAAGCTCAGATGATAGCACGTTTTTAAATAAAGTATTTAAAATTTTTTTAATGTTTATTTATTTTTGAAAGAGAGAGAGAGAGAGAGAGAGAGTGAGAGTGGGGAAGGGGCAGAGAGATAGGGAGACAGAATTGGAAGCAGGTTCCAGGCTCTGAGCTGTCAGCACAGAGCCTGACACGGGACTCCAACCCACAAACCTCAAGATCATGACCTGAGCCAAAGTCGGACTTAACTGACTGAGCCACCCAGGCGCCCCAGCAATAAAATATTTTTTCATTAAGGTATATACATGGGGGTTTTTTTTGGACATAATGCTATTGAACACTTAATAGACTACAGTATAGTGCAAACATAACTTTTATATGCACTGGAAAACCAAAAAATGCATTGACTCACTTTATTACGGTGCTCTGGAACTGAACCCACAATATCTCCAAGGTATGCCTGTATATACTTAGCTTTAACAAAAACACATTTTATGCATGAATCAAGATTTGGCAGCAGATCTGGAAAACTGTCAAGGGGAACCAGTGAACAGCGAGTACATTGAGAACTACCAGCCCCTTGGAGCTCTAACATGATTCCAAGATGGGCTGCTAGGCCCACCTTCGAAGCATATCATATTCTTCTGATTCCCTCTTACTGTGTAATTAATGGACAATTAACCACATCTTGGCTTTATGTCCCAGGCCTTTGCATTTTAGTAGGAATGATTCACAGTAAGAACATTTGTCTGTGGAAAAAAAAAAAAAAAAGGTCCTGACCATGAGTACCAGATGAGAGGTACTTGTTATTACCAGAGGCAGCTCCAGAATGACAAGATAAGAGGAATTCAGGGGCAGTGACCTGATTAGAAATGGGGGCTAGGGAACTTGTCCAAAGCTGAATATACAAAGCAAGGACATGACTTTGATGGGGATTGTATGTATATACTCACAGCAATAAAAATAGCCTTTCTTCAAGCTTCATCCACTTAAGGTTGCAAAAATACTAATTGTCTTTCTCAAGCAATAAGAAGCCCAAGAAAGCCTGAAGGTAAAATTTTTTGGTGGGAGCTATTGATGGGGACCTGTTAAAACAGGCTAGTAGAGGGCTTGGGGCCGAGGAAGGGGAGCAGGGAGTGATACAAGACAGATGGGTGGCCCCTAGACTCTACCATTTCCTAGCTGTGTGACCTTGGTAGAATCACTCCATCCCTCTGAGCTTTGGCTTCTGCATATGAGAAGCAGGGATGCTGGTAACTTAGCCACAGGTTTATTGTAAAGATGAAATAAAATACCATGTATAAAGCCCTGTAGCAGATATCAATGTCCCACCTACCTCCGTCTGGGCCACCTTGGAGGTTACCTGTAGATAGCTCCTATACCTACCAAAGGCTGCAAGTGTTCTCTGCCGGAAGGTGTTCTCAGGCAGTGAGAGTTTGCGTGGCCCTTTCTCAGAACAGACCAGAAGTGCTGGGAAATCAATGCCTCCAGGAGAGACCCTCAATGAGGGTAAGGAATCCACAAGTAAGAACTCCAGCTTTCTCACCCCAGTGGAAAAATTCTGAGATGTATTCTGCGCAGTCTCTCAACAGGTCCCAGCAAGATTGAGTCTCCACTGTCCTCAGTGGTGACTCAACTCATCACCACACCCTTCGTTGGCTTTTTTCCTTTCCTTGTCTCACCTCCCTGCTCCCTCATTGTGTTTCTTGGGATAATTTCCAAATGAACTCTTTGTACCAAATCCTTGTCTTAGGGTCTGCTTTTGGGGGAATCCAAACAAAGACAGAAATCAAACCCAGTACGTGACTCCTTGAAAGATACCTATCAACTACACTATACAAGGTTCCTTATCAGAACCGTGAAACACAGAAATTATCTTAACAACTATTTTCTCAAATTTCCCAATGATGGTGCACAATTAGTACCATTTCAGGTGCACACAAGAGACCTTATTTTATTGCATATTAAATGCCTTAGGACATTGGGGCTTAATTCTCTTACAGAACTCCATCCGTAAGCAAGTATAATAATGCACCTACCTCATAGGGCTGTTAATGCAAAACTCTTAGAACAGTGCCTGGCTCTTGGCAAGTTTTCTATGAGGGTTAGTTTTTATCATCATCCCCCTGGGTTGTGTGGTATAGAATAGTAATTGTCTTCCACTAGTCCCTCTTCCTTTAGTAATTGGAACCACCCTCAATGGGTGCCCAGCCTACCTTTCAACTAGGTGTGCCGTATGCCCAAGTTCTAGCCAATGGGTTGTGAGAAGTGATCGTGCAAGTTCTTTATCATAGCCTTACAAAGAAGCTGTTTGGCCTCCATCTACCCTTTATCCCCTTGCAGTGGTGGAGAAATATCAGAAACTGAAGTAGCTCCCTTAGTATCAAAGATGGAAATCTCATATTGAGAATGGCATAGCCACACCACTGTTTACTTCTGGGCTGTTGCATGTGAGAGAAACAAGATCCCATTATACTCCACTATATTTTGGAGTCTTTTTTTTTCCATCAGCTTATCCTGCTCTAATTAATCCAGCCCCAAGCCCAAAGATAAGACCAAGGGATGTGAGTTGTTTTTCCTTCTTTAATTTTTCCCTTGTGCCTACCACGTGCCCAGCATTATGCCAGGAACTGAAGTCACAAGATGAGCAGGATATAGACCAAGCACCAAGGAGCTCAAAGTGTAATGAGATAGAAGGATCTGAAGACAAAACCTTCAGCCTTTGTGATAAATGCTCAGGCAAGTGTTGTGAGGTACAGAGGAGGAAACAATTGCCTCAGGCCCTGAGAGGCATGGAGGGGTTCATCAGGCCATAGTGGCATCCCAGGGAGAAGTAACAGTATGTGAGAAATTATAAGATGGGGAAATCATGGGTATTTGGGCAAAACAAGCTCTAGGTCCAACTTTACCATTCACCTTCCATGCGGTCCCTTGGAGGCTCACTTTAACAGCCTGGGTCTCAGTTTCCAAATCCACAAGGTAAGGTCAAAACTTCCACTCTACTGCCGTAGCAACCTCTTACACAACACGTCTCCAGAGGCAAGGGAGACAAAAGCAAAAATTAACTGTTGGGACTTCATCAAAATAAAAAGCTTCGGTCCAGTGTAGGAAACAATCAGAAAAACTAAAGGGCAACCGACAGAATGGGAGAAGATATTTGCAAATGGCATATCAGATAAAGGGTTGGGATCCAAAAATCTATAAAGAGCTTATCAAAATCAACACCCAAAAAACAAATAATCCAGTGAAGAAATGGATATATATATATGCACACACACATACACACACACAATGGAGTATTACCCAGCAATCAAAAAGGATGAAATCTTGCCATTTGCAACTACGTGGATGGAACCTGAGGGCATTATGCTAAGCGAAATTAGTCAGAGAAAGACAAATATCATATGATTTCACTCATATGAGAACTTTAAGAGACAAAACAGATGAACATAAGGGAAGGGAAATAAAAATAATATAAAAACAAGGAGGGGGACAAAACAGAAAAGACTCTTAAATATGGAGAACAAACGGAGGGTTACTGGAGGGGTTGGGGGAGGGGGATGGGCTAAATGGGTAAAGGGGCACTAAGGAATCTACTCCTGAAATCATTGTCGCACCATATGCTAACTACCTTGGATGTAAATTAAACAATAAACAAATTAAAAATAAAAAAATTGAAAATTGAAAAACAAAATAAAAGCAGCCTCTAAAAAAAAAAAAAACCCAAACAAAAAACTTCCACTCTACCTTAGGCTTAGGGGCACCATAAGGGCTCAACAATGAACATTCTGAAGAGCTATAAAGCATGATGCAAATGTCAATTATTGGCATTGTCATTTTAGAAGCCTAGTTTGGGACATTTTTGCTAGTTGGTTATGCTCAACTTCATGGGGTAAGCAGGATCAGGCTCCTGGAGAACTGGGGGCCTTAGAAGGCTTCAGGCAGGAGCTCTGAAATTTCCCTTGAGAAAAATCCACTCAGCTTGGGAAGCGGTTCAACTTTCCCGGCAGTTGGGCAATGCATACCAAGTGTCTTAAAAACATCCATTTCCTTTGAGGAATTCACCTACCATTACACGAAATTATTGCAAATGCCACAGAGGTTTGTCTATAAGATTGTTCATTATAATAGCAAAAACAAGGGGTGCCCGGGTGGCTCAGTTGGTTAAGTGTCCAACTCTTGATATCAGTTCAGGTCTTGATCTCACCATTCGTGAGATTGAGCCCTGTGTCAAGCTCTAAGCTGACAGCACAGAGCCTGCTTGAGATTCTCTCTCTCTCCCTCTCTCTCTGTCCCTCCACCCCCACTCTCTCTCTCAAAATAAACAAATAAACATTTAGAAATATATAACAGCAAAAACAAAAACAAAAAAATCTATTCATTTTTTATTTTATTTTATTTAATTAATTAATTTATTTATTTATTTATTTATTTATTTATTTTTATGCAGGCTTCCTGCCTAGCACAGAGCTCAACATGGGGCTTGAACTCATGAGTTGAGATCAAGAGTGAGATGCTTAACTGACTGAGCCACTCAGGGGGCCCTAGGAAATCTATTTGTCTATTAGTCAAACAAATTGTGGCACACAATAAACTGTGGTAGACCACTCTACTCATGACTGGGTAAGTCTGTGTGATAGGACTCTGGAGATGAAGCATGTTGCGGTCCTTTGTAACACACTCAGGATGATCCCACATCAGAAGGGCCTGATGCACTTATTCTGTCTGTGCTCAGCTGAAGTCTTTTTCTGGGAACTGCCCTTTACAAAGGGAGCTGCTTCAACAAAGACTATAGAATACTGTACATACTTTTAAATTATTGATGCTTACCTCTGGGTAGTGTGAGTACAGGTGCTTTCCTGCATTTCTGTGCATTTTCCAAGTTTTGGGGATGGACTATGTGTTACTATTCAGCTATATTCTCAAAGTCCCTTTCACCCTATCTCCTTGCAAATCCTTGAACATGCCAGGCACATTCCTTCCACCAGACATTTGTTCTTGCCATTGCCTCTACCTGGGGCCCCCTTCCCCTGGACACCTGCAACCCCCTCCCTCATCACCTTCAGATCTTTGCTGAAACATCACTTCCTTGGTGAAGACTTCTCAGACCCACCCTGTCTAAAACATATCCCCACCCCTCCCCAACACACCCATCCCCCTCCCTGCTTCATTTTTGTCTGTAGTACTTGTCTCCACCTGACAACTGTGCATTTCACTTCTTTACTTATTCATTTTCTGTCTTCACCTTTAGAATGTAAACTCCATAAGAATCAGCCCTTTGTCTGTTATGTTCACTGCTGTATCCTCAGCACCGAGAATAGCTGAGTGCTGTTCTAAGCACATAGTAGGTGTTAACCAAATAGTGGCTGAATGACAGAATAAACACATGAAAAGGATCATTTCGGTCTCCTATGAGCTCCTGCCAGGTTTTCCTTTAGGGGCAGGAGTGGGCATGGGGTGGGGCAGGAAGTAGGAAATAGCAGCAGCAGATGTGGGCAGAGTCGCAGGAAGGAGGCTCTGGACAATGTCAACTGATGCCAAACTGTAGCCCAGATACCAGGTTCACTATGACATTGGGGTCAGGTGGCAAAGGGCTTCCAGTGTGACATCCAGGTTGAGAGCAGCAATGTGGCCCCAGGGCAGAGGGACACAAACCAAGAAACCAATCTGACACACAAAATGCCCAGATTTTAAAAAAGTTTTTAATATTTATTTTTGAGAGAGAGAGAGAGAGAGAGAGAGAGAGAGAGAGCAAGCAGAGGAGGGGCAGAGAGAGAGGGAGACACAGACTCTCAAGCAGGCTCCAGGCTCTGAGCTGTCAGCACAGAGCCCGACCTGGGACTGGAACCCATAAACCGTGAGATCATGACCTGCGCAGAGGTCGGAGGCTTAACCAGCTGAGCCACCCAGGTGCCCCCAAACGCCCAGATTTTGAGGACACTCAAAGAGACTATGAGAGCTGTTCTCAAATATACAGTGGGTTAGCAGCAGCAAGAAGCAGATCCTAAGGGGGCTGAACTAGGGCTAATGAGCAGAAATTACAAGAGCTCCTGTTTTGGTTTAATATCTAGAACTACCCCCCACTCTTCCCTCACCACCCCCCAGGAGAGCTGTTCAACAATGGCCAGAGCCCAGGATTCACTCATTCTTCCCTGGCTTGAACTTTCAATCAGTACATTCAACAGGTATCTATTAAATGCGTTTACTCTGTGCCAGGTGCTGCCCTCAGAAAGCAATGGCGACCAAACGTTTTCAAATACATAAATACATAATACAATTACAAATTGTGAAGGCACAAAACGGGTTTGTCGGGGGGCGGGGGGGAGTGCCTTACTCCAAAAGGGGGTCGGGAGGCCGCTGCAGGACTTGCTAGATAGTTGAGGGAGCCCTGAGTGTGGAGCAAGCCTCCAGACTCTGGCATCAGGGGAAGCGCGCCCCCGCTGTGGGAATCTCAGGAGCATGAAGTGGCGCGCTAGTGCTGGCAGGGACCTCAGCACACACTGAAGGAACAGGCGGCCCAGAGACTGGGAGTGACTTGCCCACGGACCCACAGCAAGTCGGTGGAACCGTCGAGGGGTGGAGGATCAGCTGAGGTCCCTTGCTATCCTCCTGGAAGCCAGAGAACTGTCTCACAGCTCGACCCAAGAGAGCCCAGCGGCGGACAGCAGAAGCCAGAGGCGTGAAGCTGAGGGCGGAGCGAGCTGCTGCCGGACCCCCCGGAGGGGTGGGGAAAGGGGGCAGAGGCGGTCCCGATGACGTCATTTCCGGGGTCGGGGGTATATAAATTCTTGCAGTACCAGAGCCCACTGCACAGAGGCTGGTGGGTGGGCCGACAGACGGACGCCGAGAGGGAAGCCGCGCCCCCCGCCCCCAATCCGCGCCAGCGCCGCCACAACCCGCTCCCAGGCCGCCCGTCCAGCCAGCCCTCGCCAGGGTGCCTGCGGTGCCGGGGCCCAGACCGCCAACTGCTCTGCGCCTCGGGTTCGCCATGCGCTCCGCCGCTGTCCTGGCGCTTCTGTTCTGCGCCGGGCAAGGTGAGCGAGCGCGGGGTCTCGTGGGAGAGGGTCCTGGGCGCCCCCGCCTGCCCTGAGGTCGAGGCTCCGCGCAGCGCCGCGCGCCCCTCGTGCCTCCCCTCCGGCCCGGCGAGTTTTCAGCACCGCGGACAGCGCCACCGCCTCCCTGCTGACCCCGCAGCGGTCTCGGCCCCAAACCCGTAGACCTACCGGACGGACTCTTTGGCGGGCCAGACTCCTGACCCCGCGGGGCAGGACCCACCCTTCCCCCTCACCCCGGCGCCCCCTACCCCTTGTCTGGGCTCGACGTCTCGACTGCATCTGGGCCAGTTCTGGCTCCGTGCCGTGGCTGGCCAAGGTCATTGGGGGAGATGGGAGAACCGTTGCTGGCTCCCGCTCTCGTCTCTCTCTTCCCCCCTCCTGCTCTATCTTTCTGCCCTTGGCTTCTACCCCTCCGCATCATCTCTCACAATCCTCCTCCTCCGTCTCTTTTCCCACACCTCTGGGGTCTGTCTTCCTCTCCTCGCTTCCTTCTCCACCCCAATCCCACTCAGCCGCTGCCCTTGTTTTCCTAGCATTAGCTTCCACTCCTCTCCCCTGCCTCCCCCCCCCCACCTCCCCCCCCCCCCCCCCCCCAGAGCAGGAACTTTCCCAAAAGGCAGTGTTAGGGAGCTCAGTGTAGCCTCTGGGGGCCATACCCATGGGAGCAGCAGCCAGGGAAAGGAAACAGAACCACTGGGTGGGGGCAGTTTTGAGGGGAGCACTGGGATGAATGGGCCCCCTGTAAACTGGGTCAGGAAGGACTGGGCTCTCCCCTTGGAGCAGAGGAGTGACTCCAGTTCTCTATTTTTTCCCCAGTCATTGCCCTCCCTGTGAACAGCCCTATGAATAAAGGGGACACCGAGGTAAGAAGGGGAATGGGGATGCCCCCGGGATGGCGGGTAGGAAGCCCAGTGGACGCCTCACAGCCAGTTTTTAGGCAGCTGCAGGAGTGAGTTTGGCATAAAGCCAAGAGCCAGCACTGCGGCTGCTGAGCCTGGGGACAGCTTGCAAAAGAAGATATCAAAGACTGCTAGATTTCCCTGCCATCCTGCTGTGGGGACTTCCCCAGCTTCATCTGAGCTGGGTATGCTGCCGATGGGGCCTGTGTCTTAGCTGCTGGGCCAAGGTGCCAGGCCTACTGCCTTGAACACTCCACATCTGGCAGGCCTACCATGAGCTGCTGGGTTAGGTGGGGGGACTTCTCTGTGGCTGTGGTTGTCCACAGACCTGCAAGGATGGTCTTCATTTCTCTGGCTCTGGCCTCCCCCTTTGGTCTTCCCCTCCTCCCAAGGTTCTGCTAGCTGCCCTCCCACCCCCACCCCCCAGGCACTCAAGCCCTGGCTCTCCCAAAGGGCCAGAATGAGAAGACTCTTGATCATGGCTTCTGTACCCAGGGTGCTGGCCATTTAGGGCTTATGGTGCATGTCCCCCTCCGAAAGGGCCTTAGGAGATACCAATGGGGAGTTCTGTAGCCAGCGAGACAGACACTCTGTTGGGTATATATTTGGAATCCATTCATGTCTAGGCTGGGGCTATTTTTCCAGTTTCTGATGCTCACAGATACCCCCACTTGAGACTCAGGGAAATTTCTACTCCTCACCTTTTCAGGAGCTGTTTTCTTCCATTCCAGAGAGGCTATGGTTAAACCCAAAACAGCAAAGCAATTTCAGCCTCTATTTGCTCAATTATATTTCCTGTATTTCACTTGGCAGAATTTAGTGATTTAATTTACTTGCACTCTTATAGCTGTGTGGTCTTGGTAAAGTTCCTGAGCTTCTCTGAGCTTCCACTTTTCCCATCTGTAGTATTTCCCTTGAGGGAAGTCATGAGAGTAGGGAATCATAGATGTCAGGTGCCTGGCAAATGGCAGGTCCTCAGTAAATGGGCACCATTATTCCTAGGGCTTCCCTTTTGAGGCTCTTTATTATTCTTGGGGCCCATGCCCAGTTCCTCTGTCCCAGAACCTGTCCTCATGGACTGGTGACTATCTGCCATTCCCAGTGTGAGGTACGGGGTTGCAGGGGGATGCAGGGTAAACACCTGAGGGCTCTTCCTACCAGATCTCTATGGGAGACACCGTGGTCACCATACTCCACCTAGCAGCCTGGGGCAGGAGCACCATAACAGCTGGTTAAGACCTAAATATTCCATCCTATGATGCTGTGACTACTGTAGAGCCTCTTTGCCAGTTTGCCATCCTGAATTTTTGGATGGCTTGCTTTGGCAGCCCATAGACACAGCCTGCCACCCCCTCACTCCCCACCAGCAATCCCTGATGCATGTCTGGCACCTCCTGGTTTTCTGCCCTGCTCTAGGCAGCTGAAGCAGGTTGAAAGTTGTGAATCCCTCTCTTGGTGTGTGGGGCACTTCATGCTTTATAGAGTGTTTTTCCATCTGTGTCTGATCACCCTGGGAGGGGAGCGGGAAAGTCTTCTCACTCTCATTTTACAAGTGGGAAAATTGAGGCTCAGAGAGGTCAAGTCACATGTCCAAGATCACACAGCTAGGATGCTGCACTCCAGTTAGCACTACCTTCCAATATCCACTTACCAGGTGCCTGATTATCCACAGCACCTTTCTGGGCCTGAGACAAAACCTTCGGAGATATGGCTGCCGTGGGCCTGGAATAGGCAGGCGCGTCGATGTAGCTGATGTGTGCCCACCTCCGGCCACAGGATTCATCCCCTGGCCCAATGTAGAGCCAGACTGGGAGGCTGTCACTCCTTGCAGGTGACAACATCACGAATGTTGGGAGACAGTGATCCACATCCTGTTTCCAGACAGAGTAAAGCCAGGGAAGGTCTTTGTTCTCCTCTGGGCAGTCCAGAAATACTTCCTGGAGATAGTTGCCCTTTGAGGCATCTGCAAGGTTCAAGGACTTCTGCAAGCCATACCTCCATGCCCAGGAGCAGTTTCCCCTTCTTTGGAGAGACGCTTGGTACCTCAGAGGGGCACCTGCTGGCTATGTGATTACATCACCGGGCACATGGCAAACACCATATAAGGGTTTTCTTTTATTGTGGTTATTGTCTGGCTAAGAACACAAAGCTGTGCCCCTCAGACGGGCATCCATTGACTCCTGAAGACAAAAGCAAATGTCCTTATATTCTCATTAGAAATTTGCTGTGGAGCCTCTGGGGCTGAACCCCATACACAAACCAGCCCCAGCCTTCCCCCCACCCACTCTCTTTCCAGGTGATGAAGTGCATCGTTGAGGTCATCTCCGACACGCTTTCCAAGCCCAGCCCCATGCCTGTCAGCCAGGAGTGTTTCGAGACCCTCCGAGGAGGTACGGGCAGGGCTGGGGGTGAGGATCCGGGTGTGTGGCTTTGAGCAGAATTCAGTGACTTAATTCAACAGTCACTGATCGAGTGCCTGCCCTGGGCAGGCCTGTGCTAGGGTCTGAGTGGTCTGGAGAGATGAGGGGGGTCACAGCCCCTGTGCTTCTGGAACTTACAGACTGGCGGATGGAACAGATAGGAACTCAATTAACTAGAATTCTGGGCAGAATGAAAGCAGGGCCGTCCACCCTGTGAATAGAGATTTTGTGTACTAGACCCCCAGAGCCAAGAGCAGCCTCTAACACCTGCTAGACAATCTATAGGTATGTGATGAATAAAGAAGTGTGGGGGTTGGCCTGAGAAGGACAAAGTCTTTCCAACCAAGCAGTCAAGTTCTGATCAGCTGTTGGATGGGTCCAACATTGGGTTGGACTTTCAGAGAAAGGTTGGAAATCAGTAGATAGGAAAGGATAGCCCAGGTGGATCAGGCATGGGGATGAATATTGGAAGACACGATGTGGGTAGAGACACCTACCTCACCTGGGGGCCTGCCACCTCTTGGCTGAGGTCTGGGTGCTGGGCCAGTGGCTGACCTTGCTGATGTAGTAGGAAGAATTGGCACCTTGGAGAGGAGGCCATTTCAAAAGTGTCTTCTCAAGACCCAATCTTAAGGCTGCTGCCCAGGTTTTGAGTGTCCAAAATAAATTCCTTGTGTTCAGCTGAAAATATTGATAGTCATCTCTTTCTTGGCTGTTCTCTGGAAACCACCCATAACGACTCTCTTCATTGCAGATGAACGGATCCTCTCAATCCTGCGACATCAGAATTTGCTGAAAGAACTCCAAGATCTTGCTCTCCAAGGTATTTTCCAGTCACTGCATATGAATTTACTGGGTAAATTCCAGTAATTGAGAGAAAACCAGGGTGTGAGTTTGAGCAATGCCCTATTTCTCTCTGATTCTTCCAGTTATAGAGTAGGAAGATGGGGTCCTTCATGCCCTGGTCCAATTTGTCATTGATACAGTTAAGGAGAGTAAGGCCCAGAGAGGTTGAGCGACTTGTCCAAGGTCACACAGTAAGTTAAGGACATGCCAAGACCAGACGCAGCTCTCCAAATACCCCATCTCTGCAGTTCAGTCATTTCAGTGGGGGCGCTTTTAAGACTAGGTTACAGAGAGAATCCCTTTCCTCTGTTAAAAGAAAATTGGTCTCCAGAAGACAGGACAGGCCCCTTTCTTCTTGTGAGCTTCTGCTCAAGGGGTTGATGCGGGAAGCAAGGTCTTGCTCACCCCCAAAACACAGACCAGACTTTCAGCATGCTTTAGAGATTAAGAAAATCCACTGATACTCTTGAGAATGGAGTGACTTTGTGAGGGAGTGAGCCCCTTGTCACTGAGGATATTCAAGCAGAGCCGGGACAGGATGCTGGGATGGAGGGTTAGACTGATGTCATCCCACAGATGCCCAGCCTCAGGTTCCTTCCTGCGTTCATAGGAACCTGGAAAGTTAAACAAAATGCGTTCTGGCCTTGCATCTGCCCCGAGCTGACATCCTGTGGGAAGTGGCTATTTATTTGGGGGCAGGGCCGCTGGCATTGTGCCTCTCTCTGGGAATGGGACCTCAGTCGAGAACATTGCATCTGCTTCCAAAGGAAGTGAGGGTCTGTCTTGAGGGCTGGGCTTCTGTCTCGGGTCGGGGGTGGGATCGGAGGCATGAAGACTTCTCCAGCTCTGGGGAGACCCCCACTCTGAGGCCTTTGGAGAGGACCAGGCCACGTGTGTGAGAACGGAAGGCAAGCACCTGTCTCGTATAGTTGCTGGGAGTCTGAAGTGAGTGCCTGGGACAGAGCGGGTGCTGAACGGAGCCGTGGCAGTTACTGCCTGTCTCATTAATTTCATCATCATTGACCCTGGTGGGTTTTTTTTTTTAGCTGAACATTAAATGTTTTATTGCAATACGATAATTTAAAAATTAAATATTGAATGACTAAGATACTACATTTAAATAATTAAATATAGTGTCAACACAGACTGTTATGGGGGAATGTGTCCTGAAACACCTGTATACACACATATGTGCGTGTATCCATTATGAACAGTTTCCAATACACATACATATTACTGTTTTCTACTGAAAGAGTATGGGACATAGCTATATGTCCACCTGTCCTTCCACCCATCCAACCATCCGTCCATCCACTCCCTCTTCTGCACTCAGAACAACTTCTGTGTACCAAGCAGCAGCCCTGTTTTGTAGATGAGCAACCAAGTCTTGGATAGACCAAGTTACCCAAGGTCACAGAGCAAAGAATCGCCAGGAGGTGTGAACCAAGGCCTTCCCGGGGTCAAATCTGGGCTTCCTTCCCTGGCCCACAACCGCTGTGTCGGTGCCTCTGGCCACTCCAGAGATTCCCAGCATGGGGAAAATAGCAGCAGCCTGGGGTCCATGCAGGGAGAGGGGTGTGTGGATCACGGCAGCAGAACTGGGGTTCAAGCACGTGCTTGGCCTTCTCCCCAGGACCTGGGGGAACAGGGCTCACCTGATTCAAGATCCCCCATGAGGGGGCAAGCAGTCACTGCTGTCTCCTGTTGCAGAGTCCCCTAGCTACCTCTCTGCTCCCACCCCTGGGACCCTGTGTTCCATCTGAGTCTTTATTGCTCTAAGAGGCAGCAAGCAGGGCTTGTTCTTATCTCAGGTGGGAAACTTGAGTGTGGACAGGTGCCGTGGCTGCCTGATGAGCCCCAGCTGAGAAGGGGTGGCCCCCCGCCTGGGTCTTGCCCCCTCAGTCTCTCATTAAGCAGACTTGGAACATGACATGTCCAGTTTACAGATAAGGAAACGGAAGCCTTCGTTCTCACAGACAAATATCCCAGGGCTGGCTTGGCAAAATGGGACTTTTTTCTCCTTTTCTTTTTTTTTTTTTCCCCTCCTTTTCTCATACCAGGTGCCAAGGAGAGGGCACATCAGAAGAAACACAGCGGTCTTGAGGATGGACTCTCAGAGGCTCTTGAGAAGCAGAATGACCAGGCAGAGCTGAAAGGTCAGTGCTGGCCAGTCTAGCTGGAGGCTGGGGACGGAGGAGATCATAACAGTAGTCATAAGATCAAGGTCTCCCTGGAGTCAGGAGACCCTCCTTTAGGCCTTGTAAAGGAGCTATCATTTCAGTCTTCCCTTTAAAAATGGGGAAACTGAGGCCCAGAGGGGTTAAGTACCTTGCCCAAGGTAAGCAGCATAACGAGATGCGAATCCGGGTCTATGTCACTGCAAAGCCTGCCCACCACAGGGGCTCATGCTCAGGGCAGGAAGTCTCTGGTCTGGTGGGAGGGCAGCCTCAACTCTGGATCTTCCCAGAAGCCCTTGCAGAAGAACCCCTGCCCCTGGCACCTGTCCTCCTGGGATTTGGTGGTGCCTCGGCATAGTCCTGTCATAGGAGGGTCCCAGGAGAGGAGGTCTCAAACACTGAATGAACCTGGATCATCTTTCTTGAAGCCACAAGAGCTTCTAAGGTCCAAAGAGATCATGGCTGAGGTCAAGGTGATGCCCTAGTACTCATCCTCCTGCCCGGAAACAGCTACAAAGTATCCCCGCAAGGCCTGCTCTTTGCACATAGGTGGGTGGGCAGGCCAGTTTCTAGGACCAAGGATCTCCATGGACTTCCATCTGGGGCACCTGGAGGCTTTAATGGGGGAGGCAGTTATGTGTCAGGGCAAAGAGCACCCTGTACTTAGCATCTGGAGACTTGGATTCAAGACCCTGCTGCCCACGGACTGTGAGCATGGACAGGTCACCCTCTGAGGATCAGGCGGACTTTCTGTAAACGGGATGGGAGCACTTTCACCTGGAGTCCTGGAGTCAAATGGCGGCACGTACTTGGCGAGGCTTTGTTCAATAGTAATCACTCTGGTGCAGGGAGGGATTTTTACCGGGTAAAAGCCTATCTTCAAGGCAGCCAGCCGAAAATGGTTTTTTTTGTTTTGTTTTGTTTTGTTTTTTTAGAGCTTATTTATTTTGAGAGAGAGACTGAGACAGAGAGCAGAGGAGGGGCAGAGAGAGAGACAGGGATAGAGAATCCCAAGCAGGCTCTGCACTGTCAGTGCAAGAGCCCGACGCGGGGCTTGAACTCGTGAACCATGAGATCATGACCTGAGCCAAAATCCAGAATCAGGCGCTGAAAAGACTGGGCCACCCAGGCTGCCCTAAAATGCCTTTTAATGAAACCCTACAAATAGTTGAGCACTTTCACAGGACATCAAGACAGAGAAGCCTCACACGGAGAGGAGAAGGAATGTGTAGTGATGATGCCTCTCATACAGAGGTTAAGACCTTTCAAGGTCTTTTTTTTTTTTTAATCACTTCCTGCTTTAAGAGGTATAATTACAGAGGCGCCCGGGTGGCTCGGTCGGTCGAGTGTAGGACTTTGGCTCAGGTTATGATCTCATGGTCCGTGGGTTCAAGCCCCACATCAGGCTCTGTGCTGACAGCTCGGAGCCTGGAGCCCGCTTCAGATTCTGTGACTCTCACTCTCTCTGCCCCTTTCCCGCTTGCACTCTGTCTGTCTGTCTCTCTCTCTCAAAAACAAACAGTAAAAAAATTTTTTTAAAGAAAGTAGAATTATAAAGGAAGAAAGATATGCCAGTTGTACTCAGGTCAGACCCAGACACAGAGCAAGTAATGCTAACTGTGTCACAAGTCTTGGTCTGGACTTTCTAGAAGCCAAAAGATACAATGACTAGGGCATTCACTTTCGAATGTCCCCTCTCTGTAGAGAGAGCTTTCCTACTATTCTTACTTTCTAATCTTATACTCTAATAAACTTTTGCTTGCTGTTCAGAAAAAAAAAAAAAAAAGATACAATGACTAAGTTCTGCAACTGGGCTCTCGGGGACACTCCGTGTGTGGCCTGGCCCTCAGGGCCTGACTTTGTTGTTTCTGCAGAGGTGACAGAAGAGGCATCCTCCAAGGATGCTGCGGAGAAAAGAGGGGATTCTAAAGAGACAGAGAAGAATGATGGAGGCACAGATGGAGCCAGGCCCCAGGCCTCCCCGGAGCCTGAACAAGGGTCCAAGGTCGAGGAAGACAACCAGGCCCCAGGGGAGCAGGAAGCCTCCAACGCCCACCCCCCAGCCAGCCTTCCCAGCCAGAAACACTCAGGCCCACAGGCCCAGGGGGACAGAGGGAGCCTCTCCCAGGGTCCAGTGGACAGAGAGAAGGGCCTGGGTGTAGAGCAAGAGCAGCAGGCAAAGCGCGAAGAGGAGGAGGAAGAGGAGGAGGACACAGAGGCTGGAGAGAAGGCTGTCCCCGAAGAAGAAGGCCCCACCGCAGCATTTAACCCCCGCCCAAGCCTTGGCTACAAGGAGACCCAGAGGGACGAGGGTATGTATGACGTCTGAGACCCCTCAACAAATGTGCCAGGCAGAGGGTGGGAGGGAGGACCTCACTCATAATTTCATTGCACCTTCACAGCAACCCTGAAAAGTAGGTGTATCTCCATTTTCCAGATGGAAAACTGAGACTCAGAGAGGTTAAGTAATTTGCCCAAGGTCACACAGCTAATTTGTAGCAAAAGCTGATTCCAACCACCCAGGTTTGGCTGACTCCAAAACCCTGCATCTCCCACTAGTCCACACAGCCCCTCCCCTCCAACCAAGGAGGCCAGAGGGGCTTTGCAGGGTGGGTGGGCTTCGGGAACAGAGGGACAGCCTGATAGCCGAAAGCAGGCTGGTCTAGGGACAGTGTCAGCTTCACCCAGGGTTTGGGAGAGGCCCCTGGCCCCCCATGAGGCCTTGTAAGGGTCCTTCCTCCCTCCCCAGCTGGGTGGCTCCCGGATCGGGGGCTCCTCAGAGGAGAAGGCTCGCAGAAGAGGCAAGCTCCGGCCAGCCCACCCCTCTGAGCTTTGAGAGGGTCTTGCAAAGCACGGTGTCAAGATGGCTTCTTCCTCCAAGTGCAATTATTGCGGAGAGGCTGGGCTGGACCCTGAGCATGGTCTGTGGCCCCAGCGATGGCCACAGAGAGGCCCTGGGGAGTGGCAGGGACCAGGGAAAGCGGCGGGCCCTCCTTCATTCTCCTGCTCTTGTCCACCACCAGCTCCAGGATGGCCCAAGGCTCTGGCTGTGGATGGAGCCAGGAAGACCGGGGCTGAGGAGGCTCAGCCCCCCGAGGGGAAGGGGGCGCGGGAGCACTCTCGGCAGGAGGAGGAGGAGGAGATGGCAGAGGCCCCTCAAGGCCTCTTCCGGGGCGGGAAGAGCAGGGAGCTGGAGCAGGAGCAGGAGGAGGAGCAGCTGTCCAACGAGTGGGAAGATGCCAAGCGATGGAGCAGGATGGACCAGCTGGCCAAGGAGCTGACGGCCGAGAAGCGGCTGGAGGGGGAGGGCGAGGAGGAGGACCCCGACAGCTCCATGAAGCTCTCCTTCCGGGCCCGGGCCTACGACTTCAGGGGCCCTGGGCTGCAGCTGCGACGAGGCTGGAGGCCGTCCTCCCGGGAGGACAGCGTCGAGGCGGGCCTGCCCCTCCAGGCGCGCAGCTACCCGGAGGAGAAGAAGGAGGAGGAGGGCAGTGCCAACCGCAGACCGGAGGTTGGTATGGGGGCGGGTGCCAGCCCCAGGCCAGGCCTCCAGAGTGTGGGCCCTGCCCCCCTGAGGGGACACACACCGTCCCCTCGGGTCTGAGGCTGGAGAGGCACTTGGACGGGGGGCTCTCGGGAGAGGGGCAGAGCAGGGGCAGGGGTGAGGATGGGTCAGGCAGGGAGGCGAGTGAACCCTGGCTCACAGAGGCACCCGGTAAAGTTGGCGGACAGGCAGGCAAGAGAGGGCTGTCCAGATCGGGTCGTGGAGACAGGAGAGGTGGTTCAGCCAATGCCTGAAGGCACTTCGTGGGTCTCTGTCCTGGAGGTGATAGGGGGCCCCCGCAGGTTTGGGTGTGAAGCAGGAGTGAGGGGTGAAGCTGGAGCTTTGGACGGAGGGAACTTGGAAAGGAAAGGACCTGGCAGGGACTGGCCCGAGGAGGGCACCGTGCCCCCAAGAGCTGGGAGGGCACGGAAGGTGCCCGGCGATTTCCTGGGAAATCCCTGTGGTTGGTCCAGCAATGTCCTCTCCTGGCCCCCAGGCAGCCCAGGCACACCCTCCTCCGAGGTTCAGACCCTGCCTCCCTCCGGTGGGGCCAGGGCCGGGCCAGTGGGACCACGGGGCCTGGTGGTGAGTGGGTGAGGGAGGCATGGATGTGCCAGGAGACCTGGGTTCTGCCTCTTCCTAGCTGTGTGACCTTGGGCGGGTTACTCCCCTTCTCTGAGCCTCATTGGTTCCCCCATTTCTCAAATGCGGTAAGGAGTCCTTTCTGCTCACCTCATTATTATGGTCAGAACACACATGAGCTTTCAAAACCTGGCCATGTTCAGGGATACCTGGTTAGCTCAATAGGATGCTGGGATGTAGCCCCAGAGGTGAGGAGTGGGAGTTGGGGTCCCTGCCAGGCTGGCAGTACCATCTTGGAGCTAGAGGAGGCTTTAGGGCTCCGTGGTTCAGGCCTCAGTGTCCAGGTCGAAGTCAGGGCCCTGCTGGGGACTGGAATCTACCCATGACCCCAGTTCTCTCTGCCCACCCAGAAAAGGATGTGGCCCCTTCCTTGGGTCCCAACCTTTCTCTGGGCTGGGACCAGAGTCTTGGCAGCCTTAGAGGGAGAAGATTCCTTGGCAGCAGGAGCTAGGAGAGGTCATCTCTCTATGTGCCCAGGAGACTGCCCTCCATCCCTAGCTTTGGACCAGGACAAGCCTGGGCACCTTTGCTTGCCCCTCCCCAACCCACAGAAGCTGGAAAGAGCAAGCAAGTTACCCTGAGATGCCTGCCAGCTCCCTTCTCCACGGGCAGAGAAAGCCCTGGACTGCAGAGCACAGAAATGGGGACCCCAGAGTCCTGTGGACAGGACAGGACAGAGGCCTCTTCCACCCAGCTCAAGGGTCTTCTTAGAAATGTTCCGGCCTCACAGAATTTCACTGCAAGACAGAAGGCTTTAAGGTCCCTATTTCCATGACAACCACTGTCTGTCTGTTCCAAGTGGTCCCAATGGGTGCCCTCCACAGCCTGGCATCTGGCAGGGACCCCAGCAAGACTACCTTTCCCAGGTCAAGACCGAGGGTGAGGGCGTGGCCTTCCCCGACTCCTGCTCCAAGTCCAAGGGCATCTGCTTGTGGGCATCAGCCCCAGTTCAGGGGACCCTGAAAGCTTCCTGAGGCTGGGGCACAGAGCAGAGGTCACAGAAGGGTCCCCTGCTGCCCTGAACCACCCTGGCAGCCAGAGCTGGGTCCCCCTATGATTGGGACCGAGCATCCAGGCCCAACCCTAGGCAGGTAGAAGCAGGGAAGCCCTCACATCCTCAAGCCTGTGCCAAAGGCCCATGGCTCCTCAAGCAGGGAAGCCTGGACTCACGTTCAGGGCCATTGTCACAGTCTAGGCCTTGGGGTGAGGAGCTAAGGAACACTGAAGAGCACCGAAGGCTTCATTTTCCACGTGCCTGCCCAGAGCCATTCAGGGGAAGGCAGGTCTGGATGAGGCTACCGGGTTGGTGTGGGGTCAAGGCCCCTATGCCCATTTCTTGTGCACAGTAATCCTCAGAGCGGCCCAGCAGGGTGGCATCTCTGTCCCCATGATCTGGATGAAAGCCCTAAAGCTGGGAGAGGCAAAGCCACCTGAGGCCACACAGCTAGCCAGTGGCACAACCAGTCTGGCAGACTGCACCCTCCATGTGAATGACCCTTGATGTTCTCTCCTAGGACCAGGAGCTGGAAAGCCTGTTGGCCATCGAGGCAGAGCTGGAGAAGGTGGCCCGCCAGCTGCAGGCACTGCGCCGGGGCTGACACGCCAGCCGGCCCCCCCAGCCAGGGCCCCGAGGCACCCAGCAGTCCTGGCTCTCCTGTCCCCTTTGCAGGTCCTGGCCAGACGGCCCGGGCACTGCTTCTGGTAGAGAGGCCGCTCCCAGCCCGCCCAAGCCCAGGCCACCCTGTTGCCCCCTCGCTCCTTCCCTTCTGCTCTGGATTCCAGCCCCAGTGTGCCCCTCTGCGGGGCACACCCCCCACGACTTTAAACGGTTATCTTCTCTCTGGACACAGGCAGCTTTCTAGAAGTTTCCTTTCCATCGTCAGAGCCATTGGGCACAACTGCAATAACTTCTGACCTTTTGGTGAAAGCTGAGAACTCCTGACTGTAATATATTCTGTACAAAATTTATCTAAGGAGAAATAAAACTGCTCTGGGCTCTTTCTGGTTTCTTTGAACTTCTCCCGCCTCTTAACTCAGAGCGGGATGGGAGGGACTAGATTTGGGCAAAGGGACAAGGGGAGCTCAAGTTGCTGTGGGACTACAGGCAAGCGACTTTGCACCTCTCAACATCAGTTTCTTCATCTGCAAAATGGGGATGATACTACTTCCTCATCTGATTGTGATGAGGGTTCAAAGGGCCCACGCAGCCTGGACCAGAAAACCATGATGATGATACAAATCACATGAACAGTCTTGCCAAGGCTAGGCCTGTCCCATGAGGCTGGGGAGGGAGCTGCCCACTGTTGCTGCTAACCAGCCCCTGATACACAGAGGGACACCTTCCAAAGAGCAGGAGTCATTGTTTATTTCTTCACACGTTTTCAAGGGTGCACTCTACCCCCCAACCATTACAGAAAGAACAAACACAACAGCAAACTGTATCCCACTAGGCGGTCAGCTATCAAAACATCCGCTCCCGAGACAAGTTAACAAAGGGAACACGGGGTCACCTTGTCCCTGAAAAAAAACCCATCCCAAAGATGGCCACCTGTGTTATAACCACACAGAACAACCGTAAAGACAAATCCAAAGAGCCCAGGGACAAAGTCTCCTGGCTTTTACAAAAGCGGTGATTTTATATACAGTACGTGTATTCGTAGAAACACCGTACGGACGGACATGCACAGATCGAGTACAAGGCAGCCTGGGGTTCTGGGAAGTGTTGCCTGTTGCCTGTGAACAGGACGGAGGCCTGAGCATTTGTCACAAAGCACAGGTGTCACTAGAACTAGAACCACCAACGTCCCGGTGAAATCACTATGGGAGCAGCTTTTTGTGAGGCAACAGGTGTCGAAGAGGTGTGCTCCCACATGCAGCCCTGGAGGAAGAGGTCAGGCAGGCTACGGGAAAGGAACAGCCCCTCTAAGCCGTCGGGTCAGGGTAAATCGGGAAGGGAAAATGCAACCATTCGTGGAAAAGGCTCCCGGGTGGTCAGAACCAGAAGGGAGAGCGCCCAGGTGGGACCAAGGAACAGCTCTCCTCTGAACAGTGTCGGGGGTGGGCAGTGTCACTCCAAGATCACATTGGCAGCGCTGTGCAGAGAGAATGGGCAAAGCACAAGCCCTTCCTCGTGAAAGGCAGAAACAATGGGAGTGTGGTTGGCCTGAAGCCTCAGCCACATCACTTCAGGCTCAGGCTCAGGTGTGGGCAGGACAGACAGATGTGTGGGGCATCAGGGCGGGGCCAGGCAGATAGAAGAGGGAGAAGCCTGGAAACTTCTCTGCCTCGCGGTAAGCCTCGGTGGAGGGGCTGGCTATGCGCCTTCAGGACAGCCAGCACCCAGCTCAAGATCGCTAGCTCGGGGCAAGGGCCCGTGGAGGGCGAGGGCCTGTCGGGGCGCCTGCCGGGCGAATCATTTTCTAGGGGACAGAGAGGCAGATGCAGACGCCAGGGACAGCAGTCAAGCCATTCACCGGCTGTGTGGCCAGTGGCCAGTGTGAGTGCCCGAGCAGAGGACCGATCTCCCAGACTAGGACAAGGACGTGTAGTCTCCCTTGGTCTTGGAGTGGCCATGTGACAACAGCTGCTTATCGCAGCTGGCTGGAAAGCTAGTTTCTTGCCATGGCCCTTCCAACGGGCAAGGCCCACCTGACAGTCCTCTGGGTTAGAGAGAAACTCTTTTTTCCAAGTTGTTCTCTCCATCATTGATGAAGGCCCACTTGAAGGATACACCACACAACTCCTTGGGTGTTCGAGGCGTCCAGGCCGTGCCGGGTGTCTTCAGGCCCAGCCCGACCCACTGTGGGCCGCAAACCTAGACGCTTCCATGAATGGCAAGGATGCTACACCAGGAGACTCTGCTGGGCCCTCTTGAAGACGACAGACATCAAGGGCCTGCACTCAAGTGGAGCCTAATGTCTGTGGAATCACATCGTTGGACAAAGCATCCGCAAGCAGAACCTGGCCCAAGGTCTCTGTTACAGGCTGTCCAGGGCAGAGACCTTGCAACTGACCCTCTGCACTTACCCATGGCCCTAGCCAAAATATGGCCCTGGTACTTGCTCCTGGAGCCCTTGAAATCAGGAGTGCCTCCGGGAGCCCCGGCCACTGAACACCACCAAGACAGGTGCTGAGGGCCACAGACCCCAACATGCCCACCAACTGGCAAACAGAGGCTTGGGAATCAGAGTCCTAACTGCCCCCATGATCCTGGCAGGGCCAACTCTAGGGGCTACACATGCACACACCACAGGAGACCCTTCCCAGGGGCCCTGCAAGGTTCCAGAGCCTCTGACCCAGAGGGAATACCACCAAGCCTTTGGGGGGAGATACTGCTAAGGGGCCAAGGAAGACGTGGCATTTTAGTGGATCTGTCTTTCCCTGATGTGGAAACCACAAGGCCTGAGGGGAAATCAACTCTACGGAGAGTGTGTCCTGGCACCCAAAAAAGTCAGTGTGCACCCAAGTGACCCTGGGAGTGGAGGTCGCTGGTTGGTGCCTCATCACCACTGATGAGGGGGTGATGGCCCCTCTCCTTGTCTGTGCTCCTGAAACCCCTACATCAGGGGTGGCCAGTGTTCGCTGAACAGGGGCGATGCAGGGAAGATAAGATGCCTGCTGCCAGGCAGGGCCTTTCCCTCTCCCACCACCTGCTGCTCCCAGGTCCTTACGAAATGAGACTCCACCCCTCGGCTTCTGCTTCCAGAAAAACCGGTCACCTTGCCTGCCACCCGCATCGAGGCCAGTGGGGAACAGTTACTTGATATCTGGGCTCTGGACCTGAGCACGTGTGACCCTGGGGGATGACGTAAGTTACCCAGGAACACGATATGGCCAGAGGCCCCAGCCCGGCATCGGGGGTCACACTGCACCCCCCCCCCCACCTGTTCCTGAGACAGATCGGGATTGGAATTTCATTTAAGAAGGTAAAGCTGTTTTATTAAGAGACCAGGAGAATGGCATGAACTTTCAACAGCATTTGTAAACACATGTGAAATGCAGTTCGATTTCAGTAGTTTATTTTGGAGACAAAGCAGTGCAAGAGGCCAGCCACGCTTTCCTGCTTCCCCGGGGCTCAGGGATGGACTAGGAAAGGCGCTGTACAGACATTATAATCGGGGTTCAACACTCAAGTCGTGTAAACGCAGTTAGTCGGTGGGCCCTCCTTTCCAGGGCAGCCGGGCAGTCCCAACAGCACCTGTCCTCACCCTAGGCCCAGTGCAGCTTGAGGGCGGCCCCCACCCAGTCCTTCCTTTCCCAAAGGTGGGTGACCCCCACGCCCCTGCTGAGCCGGGCCCGAAGGTACCTCTGAGTGCCCAGTTCAGCAGCCTCTCTCGGGCCATCCTCATTGGACCGTGCACGACAGCCTGGACGCCTTTCCCACTTTCTCAACGTGAATGGATGTCTCAGGACACAAGATCATGCTCAGGGGGTCCTATGCATTTTGCCCAGGTTCACGTTGTCCCAGGACTGGCAAAGCCCCTCACCGGCCCCCTTCTTTGCAGAGGGGCGGGGCGGTCTGCCCGCCTGCACCGCGGGAGCGGAGTGGTCAGCCGGTGGTGTAAGCTGCCGTCAGGGGCTGGGGGGGGGACTCTCACGGAGGAGGGGTAACTGCTTCCTCACCTCTGGGGCTGCAGCTCCCCTCACACTTGGCTGGCTCTGTGCTTGGGGCTTGCAGTGAGTGCAGGAAGGGTGGGGCGGGCCTGCTGGGCGGTGCGAAAAGATGTGAAGCGTACAGGCAGCACCCCCCCCCCACCCACCTGGCCGGGGGAAGAGGCCCCAAATCACCTCGAGGCCGAGGGGAGGCTCATCGGGCTGACTTCTCAGAGAGGCAGACTGCACCGCAGGGTGTAGGGCACCAAGCCTGCCCTTCAGAGGTCTCTGGTCTCAACGGCTCATCAGAGACAAGGACACGGAGGCCCAGCAACTCCTGGGATGATCTGTCCACAGTCACGGCACAAATCCTTGGCACACGCAAGATCAGCCCGAGGGTTCCTGACCAGGCAGCCTCCTCCGGGGTCCTGGGGAGCGGCGCTTGGCCAGGGTGGGAGGCCCCCTTGCAGGGCCGCATGGGACACAAGTTGAAGGGCCTGGCGGACTCCAGGGAGCTGGACGTGGAGAGTAGAGGCCAACTCAGGACCTTAGCCGCCCCCAGGAAGCTTCCTTCTTCCTTTCTGTGAGTGGGCAATAGGCGGACCACAGCCCAGACCCCCTGCACGAAGCCCCCACAAGGAAACAGTAGGTGTGCCTCTGGCTTCCTCTGGCTCTTCAGAGGGACACCCGTACACCTGCTTGGGGCTTTAGGCCCCATTCCTCACAAAGCCGTGGAGGCCGCCAGCAGGAGGGGAACAGTGAGGGGGCCAGGCCTGGGTGCGAGGGGCTTGGAGGAAAGCGAGAGATGAGGAACCTCTCACTCACTCTGTTCAGTGGCCAAAAGCCTGACCCGGGACGGCCCCCCTCCAGGGTCCCCTAGGCCTGGTCCACAGCAGCCATCGAGACGAACAGACGTGGATGTGCACACGCACAGCAGCCACACGTGCACACGCACACCCCACCTCACATTCAGACCTAGTGTTGAAGACACAGCAAGTGTAAACCCAGTGAAGACATCTGCACAGCAGGTATCAGGCATCTTCCCCGAGGCTGGGCCACTTGGGGTTCTCTTCCATCTCCCCCCCCCCAACCACCCCTTGTTTAGATCATGACATCAGAAAATCAGGTTACAAATTAAAAAACAAAAAAAAGAATCAGATCACTGGGAATTCTTAGTAGGAGCGTCACTGCTGGGAGCTGCTTGCCCAGCAGGTGCACTCTGCGGCCCGTGCCGCCCTCCAGGTCCTGGGCTCCGTGGCTACTGGGAGGAGGCCTTAGTGGCCAGTGAGGCCACGCAGTGCTGCTGGAAGCTGGGAGATACCGCCGCGGTGCAACCGAGTCTCTGGTGGGGCAGCTTGGTGGTGCTGCCCGTGCCCACGCCGCCCGCATCGGCCTCCGACGCCCAGGGTGGGTCCTGGCCCATCATGCTGCTGCAGCAGCCCGGGCTGGCGCTGCACGTCCGCTCGCCCGCCAGGCTGCCCGCCTGCTCCGCCAGGAGCCTGCTGTGCCTCAGTGGGGCCACGTCCCCCGCGGCTGCCGCGGCTGCACTCTGGCCCTGCAGGACGGTGGCCACGTGGTTCAGGAGGTCTGTGAAGAACTCGCTGACGCCCTCATAGCCTGTGGGCAGGAAAGAGACAGCACAGGGCGTTGAGCCAGGCTGGGATGGAGACGGGCAGCAGGGAGAGCGGGGCACAGGTGGACTATGGGGCTCCCGGACTCAAGGTGGGCGCTCTCAAGACGTAGAGAAAACCGAGGCTCAGTTAAGTAACGGGACAGATGGAAGCCATCAAGCCTAGACTCAAAGCTGGGTGTGGGCGGGCTAGCCCTTGAATTCGGCTGTCCCCATGGTGTGAGACGCTTGGCGCTCCAGCAGACAGGCAAACGCCCCATACCCTGTCCCTCTCGGGTACAGTTTCAGGGTCTCGTTTAATCACCGCCCCAAATGTGCCAAGATGCATGTGGCGGGACGTGGCATGGAGGGACGTGGCAATACCGAAGGCCCGCTCCTCCCGTCCTAAATCATAAACAGCCGTCCACTCCACATGGCCCAGCCTCAGCTTCCTCCTGTGTCAACTGAGAGGTCTCGGGGGCGGGGGGAGGAGGCCGTTGCGGGCATGCCCGGGGAGACCCCTGATCCAGAGCGGCTACCCCTGGAACAGAGTCTGTTGCCTTCTCACCCCCAAAATACCTGCAGGGAGGCCCTCTGTGCCATGTGCTCTGAGCATCAAAGCCAAGGGGTGGAGACCGGGTGCCCCCAGCAGGGCCACTGCCCACCTACACCTGTGCCTCTAACAAAGCAGGGCCTGGGGTTCCCGAACAGAAACTGCCAGGGCCTGCCCACGGCCCACGTTTCCCAACACAGACACGAAGGCAAATGTCGGCAAACAAATCCTTGGGCGCCACCCACCAAGCAGGTTTCCCATCTAGGCCAAGGAAGTTTTGCTAACTGCCCCAAAAACTGCATTGAAAGAAATTCAACATGAGTACCCTGTCTGCCACCCCCACCTCCCCGATCCAGTGTGGAGGCATGAGAACTGGGCACACAGCTCCAGGAACAGGACAGAAACAGGTGCCCACTCTGCGAGGGGCTCCAGGCACTGCTCACACCCCGCACGGCTTCTCCCTCCACCAGGACGACCTCCACCACCGCTCAGAGGTCACCGGGACCCTCGCGCATCCTCCAGGATGGGCCTTGCCGCGTGGGCACGGGCTGGGCGAGGAGGGCAGGCGCACCACCTGTCACAAAAGAGCCCATCCGGGGCCGGGCGGCGGAGGCAGTCGTCGACGGTCGCGGGCCCGAGGCCGAGAAGGGGAAGCAGAGATGCCCACGGCAAAACTAAAAACACGTACAATGGCTGGCATGCACAGTGCATTCATGTGCCCTTAATCCCTCCTCACAACGCTGTTCCCGTTTTACAGATGAGGAGACAGAGGCACGGAGAGTGAAGTGACTGACCCCTTCCACAGGCGGACAGACGCGTGACGGCTCATGGTGCGGATGGAGACAGTGATGGGGCCCACGGCTGGTGTTCACCCAGGCTTAGGAAGTGCTGGCCCCCAGGCCGCATGCTGCATGTCCCTCGCAGTCCCTGGGGAGTGGGGCCCAGGGCCACCCTCATTTTACAGAGGATACAAAGCTCCCAAGTGGCAGTGCCAGGACCTCAACCAGGCCCTTTGGTGCCATCTGTGCCTTGACTATCATGTGGTCCTGGGCGGTCCACCGAGGACAGGGGGGGCTTCTTCCAGCCACAGGGCCGAAAGGCAGGCCAGGCCAGGCCAAGCCCCTAAGGGACAACCAGCAGGCGGGCTGCCGGGCTTCCAGGGTAGGGATACGAGCAGAGGGAGCAGAGCTGAGAACCGAGTCAGGCCCACACCGGGGAACAGACGCAGTCCTGTTCTGAGGCCCCCAGACAAGGCCCAGGGCAGGACATACGTGCTTCCTGAGGCTTCCTGGGGTGGTGTGGAGGCCTGAAGCTGAACTGGAGGCCGGGGAGGCCCCTCGGGTCGGCCCGAACTGGCCGGCAGCCAGGCAGCCAGCTCCCGATGCCTGGGGAGAACAGACTGAGCTGAGCCAGCACCGCGGGGCGCCAGCTCAGGGCCGGGCACCGTGCCGACATCATCTCCTCGGTCTCCGTGTGGGGGGAATCACTGCTCCCGCTGCGCAGAAGGGAACGCTGAGAACAACCCCCGCCCCCGGATGACCTGTCCCATCGCAGCCTGGAAGGGCAGGGCCAAGATCGGAACCCACGGCTTCGGCTGACAGGTCAGGAGGGGAGGGCTCCAGTCTCAGCTCCAGCACTTGGTAGCCAGTGGCTTGGACAAGACACCCAGCCCCTACCTCCATGTCTCCACGGGGTAAAGGGAGATCTTGGCAGCTCACTGCACGCCGCGCTATTGCGTGGACAAAATGGGAGTAAAGCTCTCCGAGCAGGCCTGCTGTGTAAGCGTGTCAACAGCACCCGCGGCTACTGCTGTTACTAGTTCCCAGAGCCCAGCACGCGGCCCCTTCGACAGGGGGCTACTGAACACCCAGGGCCCCAAGGCAGCCTCCCCAGGAACGTACTCTTCAGGTCGGGTCCACGAGTGCTCCAGACCCAGGCTTGCAAAACAAGCCGGGAGAGGCCGGGGAGCAGCTGTCTCCCGGACACGGCCTGCCCTGAGCTCCCCCGGCTTTCCCCCAGCATCAGGCTCCCTCAGGCAGCGTCTGCTGGACTCGGCCCATCGTTCCGGCTGCCTCAGCCCCCACCTCCATGCCTGGCCCCATCTGGGCGGCCCTTCTCTCGGACAGAAGCCTCCCGGCCATCTGGGCTCACAATCACGGTCCCCCCTGAGCATAGAGGACGCCCTCGTGACACCCAGTCCAAACTGCCCATGTTGAGAGGGGGCCGACTCAGGACCTTGCACAAAGCCGAAGCTCAAGGGCAGAGCTTCATGCTCTCACCACCTCCCATCTCCATCCTTCTGGAACTTCTGCCCCAACAGCCCGGCACTGCTCCCTCCTCGTCCCACCAACCCGCTGAACCAACCCGCTGACTCGGCTACCTCTCTGCCAGCCCCCCCACGTCCTCCCGGGTTTAGATCCTCTGATTCATTGTAATTGTTCCCTTGACACGCCCTGTATTCCCTTGATCTCTCTCATTCATTCCGTCACTTCCGTCACTTCCTCGTGAAAACCCCACCTCCGGCAACACCCAAGTCTCCATTCAGGCTGAGCCCAGGGTGACTGGAGGAACACAGGCCATTGTCCTAACAGGCCTGAGTTTCTATAAAGGAATGCTGGCCTCAGTCAGCCGCTCTGGTCCAGCTCAGAGCGAAAGCCTGCATTCTCACCATGGCATATGGCAGGCTCATCTCTGGCCCTCCTTGTCGCGGTCCCCTACAGAGCCCTTGGGGGGTAGCTCCTTCCCTCCTTGCCGGGCTCTGCTCCAATGCCACCACCTCAAGAAGGAGCCCCTGGGCACCTCCTGTCCTCTGAAGGAAGGGCTCTGGCCATCATGGTCACACTGTACCTGCCCTGCATGTCTGTTACTAGATGACCAGCTGGGACACACAGTAGGCCCTCGATAAAAGTCAACTGAATGACTTAAGGAGCCAGTGGTGTCCTCCCAGCCTTGGTTTCCCTGGCTATGACTTGTAATGGTGGTGAGGCCTGAGGAGTGCAAGGGGACACATGTCAGGCCCCCAGCCTGACGCCCAGGAGCCGCACAGCCTGAAGTCACGCTCTGCACCCCGCACATGAGGTCTTGTCTCACACCTTGCAGACACCCCTGAGCAGTCCCTGCATGCCACGCATGGGCTCTCCCTGGAGATGCTAACCTCCCTAAGGTACGAATCGTTTCCTGAATGTTTTTATACCCACTGAGCAGTGAGTGGCTTTACCTCCACCGCTGCTACTTAATAAAGGTGAGAATCAAAGCCAGCTGGGAGGGTGGACGAGTCCGCCTCAGGGTGCCCCCAGCCAGAGTGGGCTCATTCCGGGGAAAGTCAGCTGGGGACGTCACGGCCATCATCCTTGTAGGCTAACAGCCCCACTGAAGGTTCTCCGGGTGCTATGTCCCACCAAGAAGAGAGGAGCACGGGGGAGCCAGGCTGTGCCAGCAGCCCTGAGGGTCCCAGCACATGCTGCCTGCCTCAGGGCCCTGGCAGACGGCAGGGAGCAGGCGCCGTTGCCACGGGGAGCTGGCCGGCTCCAAGGCCCGTCCCCGGCACTACAGTTCAGGGTGGGGGCAGGAGCACGGCCCCGCCACCAACCAGTACTGTAGCGTGCGGTAATTTCTCCCTCCCTGGGAAAGTCGACTCCCTGCACATAAACTGTGGAGGACGTACTCTCTCTGGGGTCCTTTCAGGTCTCGAAATCTACAAGCCCAACAGAGTAGCTGAGGTTCCGCCAACAAAGGCTAACACTGATGGCGCAGGGTCAGTGAGGAAGGTCAAAGAATGGGTTTAGTGCGGGCCCGTTAAGCACCCAGTGTTCACCCTGGCTGGATGCACCGACCTTGTTTGCCAACTTCACCACATACCATAAACCCATTTTGCAGGTGGGGCTGAGGCTTAGCGGGACCACATTTATCCCAGGCCCTACCAGCAGGGAGGGAGGAAGCTGATCAGCCGGGCCCAACCGCCCCATTACCCAAGGACACCAGTGTACGGACGGATAAAGGTGGCCCCACCGCTCACCTGGGAAGGCGTTGATGTCGATAACAGCGTGCTGCCCCGTCTGGTTATTGATGATGATGTCGATCCCAAAGAGCGACACACCCAACGCCTGCCGAAGGGCCCGGGACAGCTCCCGGATGACCTCGTCACTCGGCCGCTCAAACACGCCCTCGATCTTGTCCAGCTGCCAACATATACACACATGCAAGTCAAGTCAGGCCACAGTGGGGAGGTGCAATGCCACGCCAGACACAGAGACCCTGCCTCAGGTGCCCCAAGCCTGGCATTACCGTCAGGCAAGGAGGCAGGACAGACCCCTGGTGAGTTGCACTCACATGGCCACTTCCCACGTCCCACCAGTTGGGCAGGAGCGAAGTATACAGTGTGCGTGACCCCTCTAGTCCCTGTAACAAGCTGGGAGGACTGCCCCACCCCAATCGTCCTCTGCTCTCGTCCCAGCCAGCCTGGGACAGCCACACAGATTTTCACGGGCTCAAGCTCGGCCCCTAGAAGGGCCACAGAGGAAGGGGAACCTTGAGAAGTGTGTGGGATCGAGGGAACATGGATCTGAATCCTGACAGTGACTTTCTAGCTCTGTGGTCCTAGGGAGAAGTACTCGGCCTCACTGTGCCTCAGTTTGCTCAAACAGGACCAACGAGGTCCCTATCCTCTGCATGGGGAGGTCCCTGATGTGGTGGGAACAGTGTCTGCCTCACTGGGAGGAGGTGCTACCCTTGCATTCTAGAGCAGGGATAGCACTGTGTGACCTCTGAGTCAGGAGAAGGTTACAGGAGGTGCTCAATAAATACTGGAGTCCTGGGGGCTACAGGGCTCAGAAGCCAAAGAGGAAGAAGGGTGAGTGATCCGTCAGAAATAAAGTTGATGCTGGATCAAAAACTTTTAACACAGAATTACCTCGTGACCAGCACTTCCACTCCTGGGTATGTGTAGCCAAAAGACTGAAAACAGGTAGTTGTAACCCAATGTTCAGAGCATCGGCCAAAGGTGGAAGGAAACCAACCGAAGCGCCCATCAAAACGTGGGATCAACAAACTGTGTTACCCACACAATGGAACATTATTCAGCCATACAATGGCATGGCGTGGGTGAACCCTGAAGACGTCAGGCAAAGTGTGAGAAGCCCAACACGATGGGTTACACATTAATATTTACAGGTTAACACGAAAGGTCCAGAACAGGCAAGTCCGTGGAGATGAAAAGCAGACTAGTGGTGGTGGGGGTTGGGAAGAAGAGGGAAGGTGGCAGAAATGCTTCATAGGTACAGAGTTTTCCTCTGAGGTGACGAAAATGTCTCGGAACTTGGCAGAGGTGGTGATAGGCACAACATGGCGAATGCAGAAAACGTTACTGAATTATTACCTTAAAATGGCTATGTTGTATGTTATGTGAATTTCACCCCATTTAAAAAAAAAAAAAGTGAAGCTGAGTCAGGAGGGCTGGGGACAGAGCCCTGGGCACCAAGGACAAATGGCCCTTACCCCGGCACAGGTAGCTACAACGGCCGATGGGGAGCTTGCACACATGCCCCGGGTGAGGAGCCCACGGCGGGCACCATCAGTGGTCCCCTGTGAAGCCACACCCGCGGGCTCTGCACAACTGGCGGGGCCCCTCAAACCCACGACCCTGCTGCCTTGGTGTGCTATCAGAGGAAATACTTTCTAACGGGCCAGTGCCAGACTGCCTGTGACAAGCCCTTGTCACTTAGCACCCGCCCAAGCCTGGGCAGGTATCCCCCATTTTGTGCTCCCTTTCGCCAGTCAGAGGCTCAGCGCATCGAGGCAGCTCAGCCACGGGATCTGTGGCCCCAGGTCCTCCCCAGGTCAGAGGGAGCCAGGCAGACACCATGGCACAGCCCATTCCCTCCCGCACGCCCTGAGCCGTAATGTACGCTTCTGGGTCTTGTTTTCTCACTCCAATAAATGAGGTAATAAAAACACCTGCACCATGGGACGTAGGATCCGAGAAGCTAAGGTTTCAGGCTTGCAGCACAGGTCCACCAGCAAGGGGGGTGGGGTACGGCTGCCGTATTAACACACTGTTTACAAAAGCACCTTCTCAGCTCAGCCAAGGCATCTCAGAAATCCTCCCGAAGCTGTCTGATTACGTTAAACTAACTAGCCATCCCAGGACAAGATAAAGGCACGGAAATCCTGCCCCTGGGTTGTAAGTGCGAAGGCTACAGTGATGTTCTGGGGAATGGGGAGGCAACACAGGAGGTGAGGGGTGGTCCTCCGGATCACCAAGATCACCCTCCTCCCCCAGCATCGTGGGCTGAGTGCTTCCGGCACACTCCGGTGCACGTCTGGGCGCTCTGCATCCAGTAACTCCCCGAATCCCATGACCGCCCTGCGCGGCAGGATGGGGAAACAGAGGCTCAGAGAGACGACAATGCGATTCCCAGGCCACACGGCCAAAATGTTGTGGAGCTTGGGGGTGACGCCAGCCAATCTTGTCAGTGTCCACACTCTTATGTAGCAGTGTCTGGGGGCCTGTGAGTTGGGTGTGGAAGTCGGGTTCACCCTCAGGGGCCTCCAGCCAGGGAGGAAGGTAGGGCTTCAAGGCCAGGACAAGGCTTCCTGCATGAGGCCCTGATGGTGGGAGGGAGGAAGCTAGGAGGCGAGTCTGGAGTCAAACTGTGTCAGGCTGGCCTGTGGGTGTGCAGGAGGGGCTTGCATCCTGAACAGGAAGGGTATGGCTGAGTGTCATTCCCCTGTCTAGTTTCACATGGTGTCACTTCTGGGGGCTTCCTGAAGAGCAGTCACGAGCTGAGGGGAAGGAGGTGATGGTGGAGCACAGGTGGAGAGGAGGCTCAGAAGTGTCTCTAAGCTTTCCCAGCCCACAGATGAAGACACAGGCCGAGCAATAGACAGGTGATTACCCAAGGTTACCTGGGACCCGCTGGCCTCAATTAACAGCCCCAGGGGCCACAAGAGCCACACTGGGACTGGCAGAGACAGCTTCCCACAAGTCCGTGGAATGCCACCCCTGCCCAGAGCCACCAGCCAAACAAGGTCTGAGAGCCTTTCAGGAACGAGTCCCGAGGAACTGCACCAGCCCAAAGTCTCCGAGGGCCGGAAGACCAGAAATTCTTTTCTTGCACAAAACAGCTTTTTCCATCTTTTTTACAGTGCACACAGACAGGCGCTGTGGGGTTCTGTTTAAAATCTGGTTGTTCTCTAAGCTTCCTTGGAGAACATGGAACTTGTTCCTGGGGAACACCTATCAGCATCTGGAGGGACACTGGTGCTCCCTCCAGGTCCCTGTCCACACCCATGCTCTGTAAAACCCTCTGCACGCTGCCGGCTCCTCAGAGGAACCAGACACAAACAAGAAACGAACAGGTGGCCTGGAGCAGGGGGGCAGGAGGTAGTAGGCAAGTGCATGCCCCCAACACAGGAAGTGGGGGTGTGAGGCCCAGGGGCAGGGGCCTATCGTGGATGTTGTCGGCGAGAACATCCCAGGACACAGGCAGATCCTCCCGGATTAGCCGGGACGGCCATGACTCAGGAGCAGGAGATGAGGCTCAGGGCTCCAAGGTCAGGGGAAGCAACAGCAGAGGCCGCTGGCTTGCTGGACTTGGGAGGGATGGCAGAAGCTGCCCCACGGCCGACTTCAGCTCAGGTCATGATCTCACGGTTTGTGGGTTTGAGACCCACAGCGGGCTCTGTGCTGACAGCTCGGAGCCTGGAGCCTACTTCACATTCTGTGGCTCCCTCTCCCTCTGCCCTTCCTCCCTCCCTCCCTCCTTCCCTCCCTCCCTCCCTCCTTCCCCCTCTCTCTCCCTCTCAAAAATAAATAAACATTAAGAAGCTGCCCCATGGCAATTTCTAACTCTCTGCTCTGGGTAAAGACTGCTTTGCACATACCAGTGTGATAAGAAGCCATAAATTCCCCAAAGACCCAGCTTTGGAATCAGACCAATCCGGGGTCATACCCTAGCTTGGCCCCTGAGTGAACAGTCCTGTGAGTTTGGAGAAGTTCCTCAACCTCGCCGAACATTAGCCTCCCCGCTCAGGAAAATGGAGCTGTCCGCCCTGCTCCCGCAAGGCTGTGTCCAGACCTGGCTGTGATGCCCTGCGGTGTCTAGGATGGCTCCTGACACACGGGGACGTTCACGGAACGGTCGCCCCGAGCGAGCCCTCCTGCCCCCACAGAAGTAGCAGCAGGCCCTTGACAACGCTTACTGGATTCACGTGGACAAGGAAAGAAAAAGGAAGCCGAGATGGTGTCGCCTCCCACCCCTTTTCTTAAATCAGGAAAAAGGCAGCAGGTCTCCACAATATCAGTGACATGGGGCGGGGGGTGGCGGGGGGCGGGGATGTGTCAGGGGAGGGAGTCCTCATTCTGGGAGAAGAGTTAGAAAAGCTTCCACTGGGAGGAAACTAGTGGTAAACGGGTGTGGCTACGACGGCCATCGGCACGAAAGCCTGAAGCAAGCAAAGCAAAGGGGTCTCCGGCCCCCGGCAGGGAGACGAAGGTCCTTCCACCCTGCTCTGCTGGAGCTCAGGCCTGGGCCTCACCACCGACAGCACACTGTGCACACCCAGGCTCGGGAGGGAACACGGCCAACACGGCAGAGGGAACATACCGCGGTCAAGACCGATGAAGACTCCGGCTTTGACACGTTGTGGCTGTTGAAGAAGATGGACTCGCGGTCTGAAAAGCAAAGACAAGAAGGAGCCGGAGTGAGCTTAAAGCAGTGATGGTGACTCCACCACCTGACACCAGGGGGCAGCACCACCCCAGCCACGGCCACGGTGGCCGTAGGGTTCAGCGTCCAACAGCAGCCAACCCGGGGCCCCAGTGAGCCGGGCGCCCCCACGACAAGAAGACACTGCCCCGTGGACGGAAACACGCCTGATCAGGGCTCCCGCTTCAAGCCTTCCTCCCATACAAAAATAATGACCTTAATGAGGTCTCTGCTATGATCTTATGGTATCTTAGATCTGGTTTTCCCCCACACCCAAGGCCCCATTCCCAAAGTGTGTCTAATGTGTCTTACGGACATGGCACTAGAAAGGGGATGGAGTGGTGGCCGAGTGAGCGGGAAATGCGGTGTACCAGAATATCAATGGCAAGTAAAATCAAGGTCGGAGGACCAGTAAATGCCATTGAATCCAGTATTCCCAGCCCCTCCCGGTATCTGCTCAGAGAACTCCTTTTCAGGGTAGCACGTGAGAAATGCCCAAGCTGCTACTTGGCACGTGAGTGTTTCAAATATAAAGGGTTCTGCTGTATCCCAACTATTTAGGGGGAAAAAATAGGAAATCAGAACACGGGCTGCTATAGGATCCATCCAAGAAAGCATACAGAGTAATTTGTTTGGCTCTGGAAGCCGGCACAGCCCGCCCGAAATGCGCTTCACCTCCTCCCACCCCATACTTCCCTGACCCATGGCCATCGCCCATCACACCCTCAGTCCCATTGGGGCACCCAGAGGGGCAGGCTGATCCCAACAATAATGAGAGCAACAAGCAGCTGGTCTGTCTGTCCACCCCCTGGAGTGCGGTCAGTCGGTCACACGTTCTCTCGAGCACTTGGAAGCATGGGGCACACAAATGCAAGAATCACAAAACCACCAGCTCCACCGCCCCGTGCCCCCCACCAAGAATGGCATGGGGATGTCCTGGGCCATGAGCCCCTATGTGGCCCCAGCAGCCTCTGCTTCAGTCTTTCCAGAGTGGGCCATTATGGCTCCCATCCTCAGGACATACTGTTCATCCCTGGGACCTGGGTCCCTAAGCGCAGGACAGGAAGGGCCTTGGTGGAAGCACCATGGCGTGCAGGGGCCAGGCCACAGCGGGGCACCCGCTCTGATTGCCAACGACCCCCACCAGCTCCAGGATTACGGCGCCGCAACAATCATGCATGAGGAAGTGATTCGGGCGGAGGCCAAGCAGGCAGGCGCTGAGAGGTACCTGGCATCCTTCCCGCTAGTGGGGCACACAGGCCCCTTGCCGCCCCGGTGTGCCCGACAGTCCTCCCGCCGCTCCGACCAGAGCCAGTCCAGACGGGGGGCACGAGAGACGGTCCTGGGGAGGAGCCTGGGGAAAATAAACACCCTGCAGGACTTGTGCCAAGCAGCCCCACCAATCTCTACTCCTGGGCTCCGAGAGCCAAGAAGAGGGGGCCTTCAGGGGTGGCAAGCCCTGTGGGCCGGAGGACAGAGTGGGCCTCGAGCAGCTGCAACAGGTGTTCTGGCCTTCTGCGGGCACTGCCCACCTTTTTGCCCTGTAGCCCGGCCTGGCCCAACCCCACCAAGCTCAGGGTGCCTCCCACCCACCCCGAGGGTCCCCAAGGGTAGCAGAGCAAGCCTGGGGAGGGGGGCCACACAGAGCAGGGAGACACAGCCAAGTTCAGGGAGGCTGGGAAGCCTGCAGGAGCCACAAGGAAACACCACGGTGCTTAACTCTGCCAGGAAGGGAAGAAGCTGGGCACTCAGAAAGGCACACCCAGCACTCACTGGACTGGACAGACCACATCACCCAACAGTTTCTTGTGGAAGGGACACCAATCAAAAACGTGGACCGTTTTCCAAGGAGATTGTTTCTCCTCCTGGGCTAACTCTGACCCGGGGGCTCAGGCCAGAGGACTATTCAGCAATGACAGTGGCAGTGGAGGAGCGGGGGGGGGGCCTCTGCTCAAGTACCACCTGTGTGTGGCCTGAACAGCGGCCAGAGGGGGTGTGGGCAACTTCCAGACACTCCCTGGCCCAGGGAGACGGGTCAGAGTGGGTCACGTGTCCTCCGATGCCAGCTCCTTGGGGAGCTAAAGACGGACCTGGCTGGGCCCTGACACTCCGATCACAGGACCACCCTGGATGTGGGACCCCATCCACTCACTCCCAGTGTCTGGAACAGTCCTGAGACACACAGTCTGAGTAACGAACCACTACCAGCGCCCCACGGGGGGCGCGAAGGCAATGAGGGGAATATGGGTGCTTTCGGCCCTTGATGGATACACAAGAAGAACAGGTTCAAAACAGAGTAAATGACAGGTTTAATCCCCAAATACTGCAGTAACTCAGCAGTTATGAGCACGGACCACACTCTCTCCAGCTTTACTTGCTTACTCTTCATGTGTGTCTCTGGGGAGGGGGGCACGTCACAGTGCTGCAGACAGAGGCCCAGATCTTCTTCTAGATCCCGTACAAGTATCAGCTCCACAGAGAGGCCAGCTCTGGCTCCCTCACCCAGCGGTGTCCCAGGACCCACTGTTTCCTCTGGAGCCCTTCATCTATGCCACAATGCATCTTTTTATTCTTTCTTTCCGCATGTGTGGGTTCTCCCACTAGAATAGAAACACATGAGGGCAGGATACTTGGCTGACTATCTAGTCACCTACTGGATCAGTTACCAGGCACAGGGCTGGGCACATGGCAGGCTCAAGGAAATACGGCATCCATTACACTAGAGAGGCTCTAGATGACAGATCGGCAAACCAGAGACTGAAAGCCAAATCTAGCCTGTCGCCTGCCATTTGTAAATAAAGTTTTATTGGAACACAGCCAGGCCCAGGTGCTAACATATTGTCTACAGCTGCTTTCATGCCACAAGGGCAGCATTAAATAATTATGACAGAGTTGGAAATATTTACTATCTAGGCTTTTGCAGAAAAAGTCTGCTGACCCCAGCTCTACGTGGCAAGTGATATCATTCTTTGATGTACCCCTAAGGGAAAAAAGGCCCAGGAAGAAGGGTAAAATAAAGGCACTAGTCCACACAGTACAGGAAACAAAAGTAAATCCACTGCACAAAAGGGGAACACAGAGACGTGCCTATCTCGGTCCTGGCACTGGGTAGAGACAGGGGAGCAATCTCCCCAGCTGTGAACGACAGGCATAGGATACGTGTTCCTAGTGGCTGACACAAGCCAACACCAACCCTCTCAGTAAGAACCTGACTTTCACTCCAGCAGAAGCAACTAGAAGACGCCACTGGCTCTAAACATCACCTGACTTCAGAGACGTTAACAGGGAAAACCACAAGTGCACCTGAAAATCAACAGAGCATGGTCGTTATGGAGGGAAGGCTAGTGTCCCTGGCTCCCCGCCCCCCAGGTCCTGAAGAATCCCACAGCTCCTTGCGTGGATGGGGAAGCTGTAGGCCACACTGGACAAGGGAAACCGGAAAGCCAGTGTGGGGGCTGGAAAGAGGCCAGAGCCCCAGAGCCCGCTGCTCAACTGGTCCAGCTTAAAGGACCCCTGTCGAGTTATGCTTCTCATCTGGAAAGAACACGCACATAAAGAGAACTAAGCCCGCGCCGGCTCCCTGGCACGATGCCCTGAAGACCGCAAACATGAAATCGGCTTTGGGATGGATGGACAGACATGCTGAAAGTCATTCAACTTGCCTGAGCATAATAAACATTCCTGCATTGGCTCTGTGAGTTTACCTACTCCCCAGCCTACATTTTATGGAAAACTGGCAACCTGTCATGAGAAGAAACACAGTCATGAGAAGACACAGAAACATGGAGCCTCATCCTCAAGACACAGGACACAGAGCCTGCGCCTGGCTGCAAACGGCTCCCAGGGCTGAGACAGAAACTGGCCCAGCACTTTGTAACAGGGAGGAAAAGGAGAAAACTTCCTTTCCTTTGTCTGGAAAGGAAGGAAACGTGGCAGTAAATTTCTTACAGGTAGAGGGGACTTGGGTAAAAATAAAAAAAAAGAGGGGCGCCTGGATGACTCAGTCAGTTAAGCGTCCGACTTCGGCTCAGGTCATGATATTGCAGTTAGTGGGTTCGAGCCCCACGTCAGGTCCTGTGCTGACAGCTCAGAACCCGGAGCCTGCTTCAGATTCTGTGTCTCCCTCCCTGTCTCTCCCCGGCTTGTGCTCTGTCCCTCAAAGGTGAATAAATGTTAAAAAAAAATTCTTTTAATAAAAAAAGAAAAAAAGAAAGGAGGCTATGTAAGGTATGCTACTCTTAATATATTTTCCACAGACTTAAAGCACGTACTTTTTAAAAATCAGAGAAAATACATAATTAAAAAAAATAGTCTCTTCCAGCCCACAATTTATAAGAATGCCTCCTGCTGCTATACAGTCATATACAAAAAGACCCCTCCAGATCTTAGTCCCCTCACCCCCACATCATTACATCATCCCAGTGTGCGAGAGCTGGGACCAGGGGGACTTTGGGGATGTCCCAAATGCTGACAATGCAGCCTCGAGTCCTGGAGCCCCCCGCCTGGCTGGGAAGGCTGCCTGCACCCAGAAAGGAAGTGAAAACGGGCACACATTTTCAAAGTGTCTGCTCTCTGTGTTGCGTTAATGGGAAGAAAAAAGCTGTCCTGGGGATGAACAGCTGAACTTTATTCAAGAGGAGTGGCTTAAAGCCACCAGGAACGGATGGTGACAGGCAATCCCAGCAGGAGGGACTTTAAGAAGACACATCTGTTGACTCAGATGGAGACAGAACGGCCCGGTATTTCACTGCATCTGGTGATGGCGGGTTTCCCTTGCAGAGATAAATGCACGGCATGCCTGAGCACAGCACATGAGGACAATCAAATATCCTGCAAGGGATCCTCTTAGAAAGCTGTGCTTATTTCAAAGACACGGTTACTCTGCTCCAAAGGTTTCTGGAACTTGCCTTAGAGATGCCTTCAGAACCACTAGAACATTCTTTTGAGCAGCCCCAACACCAGCAAATCCGTATCTTAGTGTCAGTTTCTGAAAGGGCCAAGGATCAGCTGGTGTCAGGAGAGTAGCTAAAAAAAAAAAAAAAAAGCTGAGCAGGGCGCCTGGGTGGCTCAGTCGGTTAAGGGTCAGGTTCTTGGGTTTCGGCTCAGGTCATGATCTTGTGGTTTGTGGGTTCGAGCCCTGTGTCAGACTCCGTGCTGACAATGCAGAGCCTCTTGGGATTTTCTCTCTCTCTCTCTCTCTCTCTCTCTCTCTCTCTGCCCCTCCCCTGCTCATGCACTCGCTCTCCCTAAATAAATAATAATTAATTAATTAATAAAGCTGAGCTTGTGGAGCCCCTCAGCCTCCTTACAGGATCCCCTCAAATGCCCCCAAATGATGGCAGCATCCTAAAAACACCACCACCCTGTGACCATCTGAGGGACACTTGGGATCCAAAACATGCTCACTCAGTCCTCACCCCTGTAAGGGGGGACGCGGTGGGGTGACTGTGCCCACATGGACCTGCCTGAGGTCCCCCAACTAGGAAGTGCTGGACCCTGTGTGACCTCTAACGGAGCGCACATCCACTCAAGCAGCAAGTAACGCTGGGCCTCCCCATTTGGAAAAAAAAAAGACATGATAAAAGGGTCAGCACTCTGGCCTTCAAAAAATCAGAGGGGCCCTTTCCCAAACCCTCACTTCCCTCAAGGGCCAATCACCCATTCCAGCATGTTCCTCATGCGTGTCATCTCTGTGGGGCCCCCAGGAAGTGCCCTGGGCGCAGAGAGCTTTCGGAGGAGTCCCGGAGCTTACAGTGGTCCGGGAGGATGAAGCCCCTACAGTGACCCGGTGGAGTGGGGTTTTACCTCGTTCTCCAAGACTTCTCACTACTGAGCAGACCTCCTCCACCCTTCAGATCACATCATCCCTGCCCCCTCCAAAATACCACAGGATAGCAGGGTAAGTGCGGCAGGACAGACGGCCAACGCCCTGTCCCAGCCGGGCCCCTGCGACGGCGGGAAGCCTGGTTACCTGACGTGCCGGCGGAGAAGTTCTTCAGCGAGGGCCTCTGGACCACGGTGTAGGACTCGCCCACCACAAACACCTTGTACAAAACAGCGTTGTGGTTGATGAAGTTCTGGACCACACAGGGTGGCTGGATGGCACTCAGGCCCTCCTGGTTGAACACGATGGCCATCTATAGAAACAGGGAGCCAAGAGCTCTGTCAGAATCCACCAGCTACTCAGCCTTACCCAGGGGCACATCACCTGACCAGATGCACCAAGAGCCATCCCTGTGAACTGAGGACGCCCCAGGAAGAATCTCAAGCCAGGACGAGGGGAGTGAGACTCGAGAATGAACACCTGGGGGTCGATTCACTCCTGCTGTGGGGATTTGGAAATCCTGTACCATCAGGCTGTCCACGTAGGGTTGAGCTGGCTGTGCACTGCCCAACTCCACACCGTAATCCTGGGAACGGGACCCCCGGCTGTATACTATTCAATCCTTATGACATCCTTAGAGATTCTTCCACAAAGATCCAGGAGAGGCAGGGAGTGTAAGGCAATGGATCGGGAATTGGGAGGCCTCGGGTCAAAGTCTGCATAAGGGTAAGGGCCATCTCTGGTTGAGCACTCAGAACATGCCCAGCCCTGTTCTGACCACTTAATGCGAGTCACCTGGTGCTGTCCTCACGCTGCACCTCTGAGGTGGGCACTGCTATCATGCACCTTTTACAGATGGGGAAACTGAGGCCCTGAGCAGCTCAGTGGCTGGTTGGAAAGTGATGGAGCCCAGGCTGGGACTGGGTCTGCCCAGCACGAAGTCTTGGCCTCATCACACATTCAGCAAACCACATGGATGCTTGAGAAATGGGAACGTGCTGCTCTGACTCCGATGCCTGTGGGGACAAAGGTCCCCACTGAGAGGATCTGGTAGGGCCACGAAGGTAGGGAGGGCAGAGGCACAGCTGGAGAAAATCTCTGCTTTGGCTCAGCTGCCAGAGCCGGGACCATGACTAATCCCTTGCAGCCCAAAGGCCCCAGGAAGGAGCCACCAGATGCCCAGAACCATGGGCAGGAATGACGGAGCCTGGACAGCTGGCTGCCTGCACTGGCAGCCACCCCTGACGTCAACTGTCACAGAGCACCACCCCAACGTTCCTGGTGCTCAGCCGGGCAGGGCAGGAGTGGAGAGGCAGGCCACATGCAGAAACAAAAAATGTGTGCATCTGTGTGCATGTGTGTGCACATGTGAGTGCATGCGTGTGCCGCAGCGACCGTCTCCTTAGCCTTCTGACAAGGAAGAGAAAGGCCACAGGCGGCCCTGGAGCCAGACGAGCCAGACACGGGGTTAAGTCCTAGCTCCAGCACCTGGCTGCATGAGGGCTGACAGGGGACTCACCCTAAGCTCATTTTCCTCACTTGTAAAACAGCAGCAATAACTACCATGGGATAGATGCTTCAGGGGCACTTTGAGCTTCTGGCTTAGTGGTTTAACAAAGAGGTGGGGGGGGGAGGGGGATGGGGGGAGGATGATGATTTCACTGCCAAGCAAATCAGTGTGCATGCACTGGCTTAAAAACAAAACAAAACAAAAAACAAACAGCTCTATGAGCAGGAAATAAAAAGAGTGGTCTGCCAAAACCAGCTGACTTTAGTTGAGCTTGGGATTCTGAGGGAGGGGTCAGGCAGACCTCAGTACAGGTAAGGAAGGACCCTAATCAGAAAGCCTCACTTTTGGGGCGCCTGGGTGGTTCAGACGGTTGAGCATCCGACTTGGGCCCAGGTCATGATCTCGCAGTTTGGGAGTTTGGGCCTCGCATTGGGCTCTGTGCTGACAGCTCAGAGCCTCCAGCCTTGCTTTGGATTCTGTGTCTCCCTGTCTCTTTCTCTCTAACTCTCCCCACTGTGCTCTCTCTCAAAAATAAAAAAATAAACTTTTTTTTTTAAATTAGAAAAAAAAAAAAAGCCTCACTTTTCTGTTTAAAGCGAATTACGTCCACAGACCTGTCCTCCATCCTTGCTGCACCCAACATCCCCAGGCCCCCGTGAAACAGGGGAAGAGCCTTGCTCCTCAACGCCCAGGCTCATGCCATGGAGGGCACCCCACTCAAAGGGGCATCCCTCTGATGTTGAAGCCTGCCAGGAGGCAGGCAGCCCAGAGCACACACAGACTCCCTGGGAGTCTCCAGATCCCAATGTTGGATGCTCCTCCGTTCCCGATCTGGGGGAGCCCCTCCCTGAAACAGCACACCGTGGGTTGGGAGAAGTGGGGGGGGCGGAGACAGGGAGGTACCCATGTGTACATTTTGGAGCCAGACTCAGACAGCAAGACTGAGGGGTGAAAGCTGCCCCCAAAGGCACTGACCCCATACGTTGGCAGGAGGGAACTCACTTGGACCTGGAACCCCCACTGCTTCTCCCGTGCCCCGGCAGGCTCCATAGCAGCTGGTTCCCTAATAGCTCACCCGACAGGGGCAGGGCAGCACGTATGGCAACTCCCTCATTCCCCGGCGACCGCTATGCCATCCCCACGTGCAGACACTCAGAGAGGCTGGGTAATCTGCCCCAAGTCCCACCGCTGGCAGTGCCCAGAGCCAGACCCGCTCCCAGGTCCACAAGATTTCAGAGTTCTCTTGTGAAGACAGAAGTGGTTTCTTCCCTGCAGGCTGACCTTTTCTGCATCAGGATGGTCTAATCACACTAATGATGATTAGAGTCATCCTTCCATCCAGAAAACTGCAAGGCACTGACCAACAGAGGAACCAGGTGCTAGTGAGAAGGGGCAGGTGGAAGGCTGGCAGGCAGGTGCTGAGGGGAATGTGGGTTCTGGCGACATGACTCTGGCTGCTCTGAAGCATTCCGGCTCCCTCCCAGTGCCTGGCATGGAGCACATCCCTGGCCCAGAGCCCAGGCAGGCCCAGGCAGGGATGGCTCCCCAAGGGCAACCAGCCTTACGAGGCGGCTGACCTCTGCAGCAGGCCGCGATTTCCCGGGGCTGCCCCCACATTCCTTCCCACGGGCAGAGGCACACCCTCGGCCCAGCAGCTTCCATCACACCATGTACCATATATCACCCTGACACTTTCTATTTATAGGCATATAAGCGTCGCCACAAACGTATGCCAGGGAGAAAGACCACCACGGAACTCTGCTTCCGGGCACTGCTGGGGGGCTGTCCAGGTTTCATCCTAAGGTCTCGGGGAGCACTTCTGACTGGGTCAGACTCTCCCCACGGGGCCCTCAGGATGGGCGCTGAGTCTACTGCCCAGTGCACCCTCCCCGGTGCCAAACAGGAAGGCCCCCAGGCCGGGCCGTGCCTGTAAGGGAATGAAATGCAGACGATGGGGTGGGGGTGGAGGGAAGCCCTGAGGGCAATGTCCCAGTGTGGTTCCAAAGACAGCAAGGGCAACCCAATGGAGTCCCTGCCTGGCCACCTGCTCCCCTTACCCCCGGAAGGCCTCCTCTGCTTATGGTCCTACACCATATCTCACCGGTGCTATGTCTCTGGGACTCGGTCTCTACCCCCCGGGGCAGGGTGCACATCCTATGCGTTCTTCCCCGGGCACTGAGTGGGGCTGGGAATGCCCACGGGGGAATAAAGGAATGACAGAGAGGGTGGAGGAATCCCCACACACTGGCAAGTAGAGTGCCGCTGCCTCCCCCACTCCCTTCTAAATTCAGCAGGACCAGCCAGTCTGTGAGCAGCTGGCAGGGACACCACATCTCCAGTGAGCAGCACTCAGAGGGGCCTGGGGCAGTGGCTGGCACAGAGCAGGTGCCCAGGGAGCTATCGACACTGATGAGCCAAAGGTTGGAAAGTCAGACAGGTCAAACTGGGACGTGATGTGACTTGCTGGGGCTCACGGCGGGCAGGCAGACCCCTGGCACACCCATCCCGCCCCTGGGGACAGGACAGGCACGGGGAGAAGCTGGAGACCACGCACAAAGCCACAAGCAGGAGCAGGACAGGGAGCCGGAGCAGCAGGTGTGAGATCTGGCACACAGACCCCTGCGGGCTCCCAGAGAGACACCGTGAGCTGGAAAGGTGGGGGCATAGGGGGAGATGGGGACACAGGGCAGTCAAAGCTTCCACTCACCTCATGAGAGTTGGTGCCATGAGCCACTCTGGTTTTGCAAACTATGGAGCAGGGAGAGAAAAGCAGAGAGAAATCAGTGAGGTTATTCTCCACAAAGCCTGACTCGCGGTACAGGGAGAAATTCTTGACCCTCCAGCAGCCCGTGGGGATGAGGTAGCAGACACGCGGACTCAACAACGGCCAGCATCTGCACTCAGGCGTCTGGACAGACACTGCCAGGCCGGCAAAAGAGCACCCACCGCCCACACCACCTGATGACCCGTGACCGCTGAGTGCTGCAAAGCCCTCCCTGGTGGCCATGGCCTTCACGCATCCCAGGGAGCACAGACAGCCCCCCATCCCCACCCGGCCCGCGGCCCGGCCAGCCTGCCCAGCGGGGCCTGGGCGTGGTACGCACTGAAGGGGAATGCCAGGCCGTTCTTCTCCAGGAGCCTCATGGTGTCGTCTCCGCACAGGCTGGTGAGCTCCATGAAGGGTGGCGAGCAGATCCTGTCATCTGGGGACGGCAAAGAAGCCCACGTCAGCACGCCTGCCTACTAGCCCCCGGGCCCACTTCCTGTGACAGAGCCACCTCCTCAGGGCCACGCTCGACAGCCCTGCTCTCCTGAGCAGACACCCCCAAGTCCGCAGCGAGTGCGCGCGTGCACACACACACACACACACACACACACTGACAGTAATGGCAGCATATTCTTCAATTACATTTCTTTTTTCTTTTTTAATTTTTATTTGAGAGGGAGTATGTATGCATCTGTGCATGTGAGCAGGGGAGAGGGGCAGAGGGCGAGAGACAGAATCCCAAGCAGGCTCCACCCCAGTACAGAGCCCGACTCAGGACTCCATCCCATGACCCTGGGATCACGACCTGAACCTAAATCAAGAGTCCGACAGGGGCGCCTGGGTGGCGCAGTCGGTTGGGCGTCCGACTTCAGCCAGGTCACGATCTCGCAGTCCATGAGTTCGAGCCCCGCGTCAGGCTCTGGGCTGATGGCTCGGAGCCTGGAGCCTGTTTCCGATTCTGTGTCTCCCTCTCTCTCTGCCCCTCCCCTGTTCATGCTCTGTCTCTCTCTGTCCCAAAAATAAATAAATGTTGAAAAAAAAAATTAAAAAAAAAAAAAGAGTCCGACACTCAACCAACTGGGCCCCCCAGGCGCCCCTTTAATTACATTTCCTAACGTTTCCATAATTACAAAACCAGTATGTGAGGAGTGTAAAACTTGACTCAAAAAAAAGTAAGAACCACACGCGTTCACAGATAAGACTATGACAACAAACTTCTCAGCCTGAGGCATATACACATTTTATGCACGCAGAACTTTACAAGAGGATCCTGTTTTGCGGCCCAGATTTTCTCTCGACAAACCATGAGCATTGTTCTGGTTCAACAGAGGCTTCTCCCACCGTATGCCTCATCGGCTTAACAATAACTGCAGGAGTGGTGCCACGTGCTTAGCTCCTGGCACATGTCTAGCACCGTGCAGAGGACTTTGCATGCATCACCTCTGAAGTCTGCAAAATAATCCTTTGAGAAGGAAGCTGACCGTCAGGGAGATTAAAGTGCATGCCCAAGGCTACACAAGCGTTCCTGTGCCTGGGGACACAAGGGCCCTCACCCTCTCGCTACCTAAAGGACACATCTCATCAGCCACCTGCCTGCCAGGTCTGGCCTCCTGACTCTCTCCCTCCCTCTCTCCCTTTCTCAAGCACACTCCCCACCCTTCTCCAGCCTCCTGCAGACACACTCCAGCCCCGGCCTTGCCCCCCTGCCAACAGCTTCTCACACCCTGCCTTTCCTGAGTCCCCGGGCTCAAAGGGGTGCCCATCCAGTGGGTTCTCGGCATGTTTGGTTTCTCTGAAAAGCTCTGGATGCTGGGTCTGCTCTGCTTGTCCGGACGCTCCTGGTGCCAGGCACTGAGCTAGGCCAAGACAGATTATTTGTGGGATAACCAAAGGTGCTCTGATGCTCTCTACTGATTGCTAAATTACATTACCGGTTTGTTATTACTGCTTCTTGTCTACTCCCCTTCTCAGACCAGGCCAGCAGCTCCTCAGGAGGTGGTGGGACCACCCTGTACTTCTGGGCACAGAGGCCAGGAAAGGCCGAGCGTTAGTGAGGGGGTGGTGCCCCCCCCCCAACTTGGAAACCAAACCAAAAGTAAACAAGCAAAGTGGCTTGTCTCCAGGAGCTTCTAGCTACTTGGCTGGCTAAGGTCAGTACATTAAACCAAGGTTTAAGATCCAGCCTCATATAGCTCATAAAAATGAATGCCAAGAATTACACAGGGCATGTTAAAAATGTTTCTACCCGCCCCTCCTTCCCCCCCCCCCAAATCCAGGCTCCAAACTGGCGCAAAATTGTCGGGTGTTGGCAGATTTCAGGGGTTGCAGGACTTCTTGGGGACCACGGGAGGGTGGTCTGGGGGCAGCGTCTGCTGAGCCCTGGCAGACAGTGCTGCAGGCCTTCCAAACACAGAAGTCCTTTAATCCTCAAATTGCTGTGGTGGTGTCTCCACGGGCAGAGGCCAAAACAGGCAGCCTGCCCCAAGTCACATGATGGTCAATGACAGAGGTTCAAAGGGCAGGCCAGGAAAAGAGAAGTCAGGAAAATCAGGGTGGGGACGTACTGGGGCTGCGTCCTGGCTCTTAGCTGTAAGCCACTACCTAAATAAGGCCCCATTTCTGCACCCCCAGCCTAGACTCAGAGCTGGGGTGGGAAAGCTTGTTGCTGCAAAAGCACAGCCCCTGCAGCCCAACCCGAACAGAATGTGACACTCAAGGCCTCAATCTGCAGTAGACAGGGGCTCACCTGGTTTGACTGGAGCCCGGAGCCCCCTTGGCCCACCCCCTCCCACAGGAAGATTCAGAGATCCCTGGGGCCCAACAGGCCACCTCCTGTAAGAGCTTCCAGACACCCCATCACCAGATTTTTCAGAGCAGATGCCTCTGCCTGGCCTTTAGATTTGCCTTGCAATATCCCTGTCAACGTCCCCTCCCACCCCAGCCTACCCAAACTTCTACATGTCACTGACAACAGCCAACTTCTCAATAAACTGCACTTGATATGTGCCAAACAACACAGTCTACACAGCAACTCAAGCCCCTTCACAAGAACCCCATGAGAAAGTACTGTCACTCCCATTTTACAGAAGAGGAAAATGGGGCACAGAGAGGCGAAGCTCCCCACCCAGAGTTACACAGTGAGAATGTGGTGTAGCTGGGGCGGGGGTGGGGGGCTCAGACCTGGGCAGTTGGCTCCCTAGTAGAAAAAGTGTCCATTCCATATTAGCAGGAGAAAGGACAAAGCTTTTATTGAGATGATCATCTCAACAGACTCAGAGAAAGCACTTGACAAAATCCAACAGCCTTCAAGATAAAAACACTGAGCAAACTAGGAATAGAGGGGAATTTCTTCACTGATTAAAGAGCATTTATAAAAACCACAGAAACATCCTACTTTGGGGTGAAAGACTGGATGCTTTCCGCCTAAGATCAGGAACAAGACAAGAATGTCTGTTCTCGCCACTTCTATTCATTCAATACCATACTGGGTATTCTCGCCAGGGCAATTAGGAGAGAGTGAAATCAAAAGCATCCAGACTGGAAAGAAGAAGTAAAACTACCTCTACATGCAGGTGGTATGATCTTCTCTATAGGAAATCCCAAGGAATCCACACACACAAACCCCAAAAACTATGAAGATAAGCCAGTTCAGCAAGACTGCAGAATAAAAGATCAACACACAAAAAACAATTATATTTCTACCTACTAGCAATGAACAATCTGAATGTGAAATTAAGAAAATAATTCTACTTATACTAGCATCAAAAAATAAAAGCACTTAAGAAATAAACCTAACAGGGGCGCCTGGGTGGCGCAGTCGGTTAAGCGTCCGACTTCAGCCAGGTCACGATCTCGCGGTCCGTGAGTTCGAGCCCCGCGTCGGGCTCTGGGCTGACGGCTCGGAGCCTGGAGCCTGTTTCTGATTCTGTGTCTCCCTCTCTCTCTGCCCCTCCCCCGTTCATGCTCTGTCTCTCTCTGTCCCAAAAATAAATAAAAAACGTTGAAAAAAATTAAAAAAAAAAGAAATAAACCTAACAAAGACTTAAATGCTGGAAAAGACAAAATATTATTGAAAGACATTCAGGAAGATCTCAATAGATGGAAAGACGTCCCATGTTCATGGATAAGAGGTTTAATACATTAAGCTGACAACACTCTCACACTGATCTACAGATTCAGCACAATCCCCATTAAAATCCCAGCTTTCTTTTAGCAGGAAGTGACAAGTTAATCTTTAAATTCATGTAAAAATGCAAGGGACCCAGAACAGCCAGTATTGAAATCCTGAAAAAGAATAAAGTTGGAAGACTCACACTTCCCAATTTAAAAACTAACAATAAAACTACAGTAATCATGCAGTATGGTAGTGGTACAAGATCTGACATACACATCGATGGACTAGAATTGAGACACCAGAAAGAGAGTCAACTGCTTTTCCACCAGGGAGCCAATACAATTCAACAGGGAGAACAACAGTCTTTTCAACCAATCCAAAAACTGGATATCCATGTGTGAGAGAATGAATCTGGAACCCTACCTCACACCATACACAAGAATTGATTCAAAATGGATCATGATCTAAACTGCAGATCTAAAACAATAAAAACTCTTAGAAGAAAACATGAGTGTAAATCTTCATGACCTTGGATCAGGTAATGGTTTCTTAGACACTAAAAGCATAAGCAACGAAAGTAAAAAAAAAAAAAGACAAATCTGACATCATCGAAATTCAAAACTTTTGTGCTTCAAAGGGCACTGTCAAGAAAGTAAAAACGACAACCCACAGAATGGAGAAAAATATTTGCAAATCATGTATCTGATAATGGCCTAATATCCAAAACCTATAAAGAACTATTAACAAATAAACAATAAAAAGATGACCCAAATTTAAAATGGGCAAAGGATTTGAATAGAAAGTTCTCAACATAAGACACACAGATGGCCGGTGCGCACGTGAAAAGATGCTCAACATCATTAGCCATCAAGGAAATACACATCAAAACTACAAGGAGATCCTATTTCACATCTACTAGGATGGCTATAATCAAAAAGACAGGAGGGGCGCCTGGGTGGCTCAGTCGGTTAAGCGTCCGACTTCGGCTCAGGTCACGATCTTGCGGTATGTGAGTTCGAGCCCCGCGTCGGGCTCCGTGCTGACTGCTCAGAGCCTGGAGCCTGTTTCAGATTCTGTGTCTCCCTCTCTCTCTGACCCTCCCCCATTCATGCTCTGTCTCTCTCTGTCTCAAAAATAAATAAACGTTTAAAAAAAATTAAAAAAAAAAAAGACAGGAAATAACAAGTGCTAACATTGCCAGTGGGAATGTACGATGATACAGCTGCTTTGGGAAACAGTCTGGCAGTCCCACAAACAGTTAAACACAGAGTCACAGTGTGATTCCCAGATATGCAACCAAGGGAATGGAAACCTATGTCCACACAAAAACCTGCCCAGGAACGTTCACAGCAGCACTGGCAAAAAGTGGCAACAACCGAAATGCCCCTCAACTGACGAGTGGGTAAACAAGATATGATGTGCCCATTCAATGGGGTATCATTCAGCCAGAAAAAGGAAAGATGTGCCGACACGGGCTACAACATGACCTTGAAAACTGTATGCTGAGCGAAGGAAGCTGGTCACAAAAATCCCATATTGTGTGACTTCATTCATATGAAATGTCCAGAATAGGCAAATCTGTCTACAGTGGTTGCCAAGGGCTGGCGGGGATGGGGACTGATTACAAACGGGTACATTTCTTTCTGGGATGAGGAAAATGTTCTGGCCTTAGATAATGGTGATGGTTGCACAATTTGGGGAAGATACTCAAAACTATTGAACTGTATGTGTACTTTAAAAAGGTGGATTTCAGGGGCACCTGGGTGGCTCAGCCGGTTAAGCATCTGACTTCAGCTCAGGTCATGATCCCATGGTTTGTGAGTTCGAGCCCCATGTTGGGCTCTGTGCTGACAGCTCAGAGCCTGGAGCCTACTTCAGATTCTATGTCTGTCTGTCTGTCTGTCTGTCTGTCTCTCTCTCTCTGCTCCTCCCCTGCCTGCTCTCTCTCTCTCAAAAATGAACATTAAAAAAACTTTTTTAATAAATTAAAAGGTGGATTTTATGGCATGTGCACTGTATCAACCAAAAGGAAACAACAAGAAAAATTCCCCAGCAGCAGCAGCTGCCATCTCTCAAGTGCATACTCCACGTACAGCGTCTCTTTTAAACCTGCAGCTCCCCCTCCCTCACCCCCCGTCGTCAGGTCCAGGGTGAAGTCAGACAAGGCCAAGGCAAGTGCTTCCCCCAGAGATGTTTGGGGTCCAGAGGAAAAGCAGAGACGAGACACTTCCAGTGAATGGGCCACATCTAGCATTAGGCCAGACAGCCCCAGTTTTCTGAAATCTCAGGCTGTGATGTGAAGCGGGGCCCAAGAGAGGTGGCACCAGGAAGGAGGGGCACACGCACACCGTCACGGTCTTCCCCCCTTCTCCCAACTTGGAGCCTGCTGACCACACTCTGAGCAGCAGGCACCACTGGGTGCCCACCCTGCTCTTGCTCCAGGGGTAGGTCTGGGACTGAGACTGGCCAATCACACTGCCAAGAAGGACCCATAGTCAGAGCTCAGTCACCAGCAAGAGGCAGCACCGGGTGAAGGCAGTCTTGAGCCTGCAGGGCAGAGGCTGGAAGGGACCACTGTCCACACCAGGCCATGGCTACTCCACGCCCCAGGCCTGTTCCTCTCTGGACTCGAGTACAGGACACGACGATGTCTTTACTGCTTGAACCAGGATCATCCTGCGTGTCCGGGAAATCACACTGAATTAGAAACGACTACGGTTCCTGTTTTGGGGTCAACAACCATTCGCCACCAGTGGCAAGATACGTGTCGTGTTGGGGCTCTGCTAAATCATAGGAGCCAGAAATACAGCACTTAACAAACAGACGTGCCCACCCGCATAGAGCTTACACTCCCAGACAGCAAACCAGGCTGCTAAGTGAGATGCACCCCTAGATGGTGCTGGTGGCGTGCCGCAAAGGGGTGCCAGCAGAGCAGGGGCGAGGTCAGGGAGCAAGGTCTTGCTGAACAGAGACAAGGGAAGGTGAGCAGGTGGCAAAGGCGATGCATCTGGGGTCAGTGTGCTCGTGCTCCCGGGGGGGGGGGGAGGGGGGAGGGGGACAGGCCACGGTAGCATCAGAGCCAGCACCCTGATGGCAGCTGGCACGGAGGCCCCGCCTCGCAGGGCATGGCAACAGCAGAGGGTTCCGCCAGCTCTCCCGTGGGAAACTCGCAACATCACCAGCAGCTCTTCTCCCCCAAAGAGAGACTGAAGACTTTCTAGAAGTCAGCCCTGGGAGCCCGGGAGGCTATTTCTGGTTCCCAGAAAAAGGCTACTGTTGCTTATTTATCTATCATCTTTATTTCTGGATGGGAGCTGGAAAGAGGCTTTTTTTAGTCGGATGGTGGGTTGTGTTCTGTTCAGAGCCGAAACGTTAGCCCCTGGGAAACTGAAACAGCACCGTCCTCCCTCGTCTGCCACCCTCATCACAGAATGTGAAGCTGGAGGCCCTCAGAGATGAGCGAGTCCCAGCCATGTGTCCACACGTCTGAAGAGGAAAGAGAACAGTTCAAGGCCACACACAAGTTACCGGCAGACCAAGGGTGAGAGCCCAGGCGTCTTGAGTCACACCCGGCCTCACTCTGCCAGGTGGCCACGCTCTTATCTGACTACAGGCAGCTGCTACAGAACTACCAAGAAGGTAAAAGACCAATGACAAACAGGTGGATATAAGAGGACAGCTAGGGGTGAGACGGCACTCTGAAGCCTGACTGTGAACCTGGGGTAAATTGCTCATCACCTGTAACCTTTGGCAAGTTGACTAAACTCTGCTGGGCCTTATTCTCTTCATCTGTAAAATGGGAGCACTGTCTCCCTGGAGGGTTGTCGGGAGCCCTGGTACGTAACAGGTACCCCGCAGTGGCAAGGCCAGCTGGGGACACCCACAGGGGAGCAGGCCGATGCTGCACATGGCCACTGGTCCATGTCCGGCCTCTTGGGGCGTGTCGGGTGCCGGGCCCCGACCTCACTTGCTCTCTCGGGCACCCAGCGTGGTGCTGGCAGAGCAGTCTGTCCTCCCGTGGCTGTGAAAGACATCTTGGCAGAACCCTGGTGGTAGTGGAGAGACTGGGCACAGCTGTAATGGGACCCTGTCTTGGTTCCCTTCTCTTGGACAGGTGTAATTTCTTCACCCAGGCAGTATCTGATGCAAAGACCACCCAAGGGCAGGGACAGTCTCCGAGGACATGCAGGGCTGGAAGCCTCTGAAGCTTCTGTGGCAGGCAGGGCCCCACGAGTGAACAACGCCCAGGAGTTAGGGCTGGGCAGAGGGGAGAAGAGGCGGCAGGCAGCCAAGGAAGGGGACCCAGGGGGCCAGGAGCCTGCTGTGTGGCCCAGAGCAGTGGGACGACATCAGGAAAGTGTGCCAGAGGAAATACCTATCTTTGCCAGCTCTTGTCTCCCTCTCTAGAAGGTCAGTTCTACAAGGACAGGCAGGAGCTTCTAGGTTTTGTTCACAGCCATAGCCCAGTGCCTAGAACACTGCCTGGCCCATAGTAGCTGCTCAACAAACACTTGCCGAGTGAGTGATCTGACCTGTGGTGTGAAGGGGTCACTGTTGCCTAAAGCACAAGGCTGGCTCCTCGGGCGTCCGGGGCACATCTGGACAGACACGGGGCATGTGGTCGGCGTGTCAGGGCACCACCTGACCCACGTTCTGTACCCAGCCTGCGCACAGGCCTCTTGCCATCATGTCGTCACACCCCTCCACCTCCGGGCTTGTTCCACTTGGAAACAAGAAAGCAGTCACATACATCCCTGCTCAGCCTGGCCTTGCGCCCTCTGAAGGACATCCCCTGCACAAGCATCCTCTTTACCTACTTTGCTACGACTGTGATCGGACTTGCCTTCTTAATTCTGATTTTCCCAAACACCGTTGCTGCCGCTGTCTTCCTGTGACTTCGCGTATCCTGGTTACCTGACTGGTGACGTTTCCCCTGAAGTCATTTACATTTGTGCCAATGTTTCTCCACCAGACGTGGCTTCGATGAATGTGTCTCACGTAAGGATTTGTGCTTGTGGTGAGCCACTTCCATTGGCCAAATTCCCAGAAGTCACTTTCGGGGTCCACGGGAATCGCCGTTTCTGCGGTAACTGTTGCGCAACACTGAGCCGTTTCCCAAGAGGACTGCAGGTCTTTGCTGTGGCACCTGCAGTGAATGGTCTCGACCGTGCCCTGTCAGCCCTGGGTAGCCCTACTTTCAGAAATCTGGGAAGTGCCTTTAGGAAGGAGGACAGTGGGTGACGTGGGCAACAATGCCATCGCTGCACACATGGTCACTCGGGGGCCAGCGGGCCGCCTGGAACAGTGAGCAGGGCACGGAGACCGTGAGGCTGGCGTGGGGAGTCACTAGAGCAAAAGCTCTGAACTGAGGCCTGGAGACCAGTGTGCAATCCCAGCGGCTTCCCTGGGCCCCGGGCTCCGGACCGGCAGAATGGGAGTCATAACGAGCCGGCCCTGTCCACGCGCTGGCGCCGCAGTGAGAACCGAGGACACGGAAAAAGTGCCGTGGAGCCCGCACAAGGCCAGGCAAAGGAGCCGGCCGTTCCAAGGGCCCCGTCCTGCCATCTGTTCACACCTTCCTCGCACAGCTCCGGGCCCAGGTGCCACCGTGAGCCGGGTGGTGGCCAGGGCCCTTGGCCGCCCCCTGCTCCAGACAGGGACAGAAGCAGAGGCAACAGAAGCACCCCAACCCCGTGGCGTGCTGGAGGCAAGGCCAGGAGAAAGCACGTGACTCAGAGTTCCAGCCAGCCGACCGGGGCTCCCCAACCCGCGGGAGAGCTGGGCTGCCGACGGGGCAGCGCCCCCAGGCCGGGCGCTAGGAAGCACGTGGCTCAGGAGGCAGACCTGTAACTGCGTCCTGGAGACACAGGGAGGGCTTCACAGGAGGAGGCCACGCCCGTGGGCCCTAGCCAAGGCGGGAAGAAGTTTCCATCTGGACAAACCCTCTTGCCTCAGCCAGAGCGGCCGCACCGACTCAGGTCCACCTTGCGGGCAGAACGTTGGCTCTGGGAGGGCAGGGGCTTCCTCCATCGCGTTCACGGCCCGACCCCAGTGAAGGGGCGGATGAGTGAACCAAGCAGACACTGGCCTGGGCTCCCACCTCTCCCAGCCCAAGAGAAGCAGCCCCTATCAAAGCTCGGTTCCCACAGGACCAGCAGCATCTCGTCCCGGGGTCCTGCACACCACCCCCAGATGCTGCCTCTCAGAGCCGGGCTCCGTCCTGCCTCCCTGAGCCACTCCCCATGCCCAGGGGCCCATGTCCCAGGGCGGGACATGGTCTTATGCAGCACTGTCACTGGCAGAGCAGGCACAGGAAAAGGTTCAGGGGCAGACAGGTCGGGTTCCCACTCCATTTTCTCAGAGCTGAGGAAAAAACAGTGCCCTGATGTCCCAGGCCCGGAGCCTTGCACATGCTGGTCCCCCAGCCCACCAAATCCTTTTTCCTAGCCCCTTCTCGGCCTGATGAACTGCTGCCTGTCCTCCTAGCCTCGTCAGGCCACCTTCTGTGCATCTAGGAAAAGGGCCCTTCTGCTGGCTCATCTCTTGGTGACTAATGATGTGCCGAACTTGGCACAGACTGGGCGCCCCTGGACGGTCCGCAGGAGACACAGGCTACCTGGGTTTGAATCCCAGCTCCACCTCATGGGAGCTTTGTGACTCTGGCCAAGCAACTTTAACTCTCTGCCTCAGTTTCCTCGCTAGAAGATGAGGGCAACAGTACCTACTTCACAGGGCTGTCCCCCACCCCCCATGAAACGGTCCGTAAGTACAGACTATATGTCCATACCTCGCCATAGTTGCAACAAACCTTTTTTATTTAACAAGAAATAAACTGTAACTGATACAGCTAAATTACAGATTACCAAGCGTGAGTGGCAGAAGTGAGGTGTGTTGGGGAAGGGAAGGCAGATCATATGCCAAATACATACCCCGACATGTCCACCATGACGCTCAGGGCCAGGGCAGTCATGGAAGACTGCCTGGAGGAGACCGTTACCACACATGGGGGCCCAGAAAGCAAAACGTGACAGCGATGATGAGCATCGATTCTGCAGCTGAGAGCCAGCCCAGTCCCTGCAACCTGTGCCACCCAGGCCAGGCCAGTGACCCTCTCTGACCCTTTCCCTCATCCGTAAAATGGGAAAGCAACACTGCCCACCTCCAAGCTGTTACAGACACTTGGTGAGGCCATACACACGACGGGCATCTGAAAACACGTGAGAACCGGAGTTGGCCCTGTTTCTCTAGACATACCACCCTCCTCAGGGCATCTCTGCAGGCGCTTTCCCTCTGGGAGGGGAGGCACCACCCCAGGGTTGGGGCAGCTACAGTGGCCTCAGCCCGTCCTCCTGGGACCCTGACCAAACAGGTGCTGTGGACGAGCACTGGGGCTCCTTCCCAGCTGCCTGACTCCATGATCCTGGAGTCTGTGAACCAGGGAACCCCCTTCTTGGTACCTTCACCCCCATCACCATCTTCTCCCCACAGCTTCTGCTCTCCCCACAAACCACTGGACTTCTGGCACCTCGCCCGCCTTATTCACCATCTAACCCAAACCACACATCGCTATCAGATCCTGGGTCATCTTTCTAAAGCTCCCACGTGTATACTGAGGCTATTCTCAGCTCAAGAATTGTCCATGGCTGACTCAAGTGGAAGTCCAAAGCCCTTCCAGGCTTCTGCAACTTGCCCCTGCTTACCTTCCTGTTACGGGTTGAACTGTGCTCCCCCACAATCCATATGCTGAAGTCCCAACCCCCCGTTCCTCTGAACATGACTGTATTTGGAGACGGGGCCTTTAGAGAAGTGATGACGTTGAAACAAGGTCATCCGGGCGGGCCCTAATCCAATCTGACTGGTGTCCTTATGAGAGGAGATTAAGACACAGACACGCACAGGGGGATGACCATGTGAGGACACAGGGAGAAGGCGGCCACCTACGAGCCAAGGAGCCAGGCCTCTGAAGGAACCAGCCCTATGACACCTCGATCCTGGACTTCCAGCTTCCAGAACCATAAAGTTCTGTTGTTGAGGCTGCAGGTCTGTGGTGCTTAGCTGGGGCAGCTCTAGCCAACTAATGTACTTCCTAAGTCCTCCCGCAACACAGAACCCAAGATCCTTGCCAGCTAAACCCTGGCTCCTGGCGGAGCTCTCACTGTTCCCCACACTCACCTCTGGGATGCCCCTCCTCCCACCACTTGGCCATGACCCACTCATCCAGTTCCCCTGTGCCCTCGAGAACAAGTGGTCTCCCACTGATACCACCTCCCGGCAGTGTCTCACCCAGAACCTTCCACCAGCAGCCTCGCGTGTTCCAGCACCACCGCTCTCCTGCCCTGCTACCTTGTCTGATTGCTCATGTCTCGGACCCTGTTATATTTCCACAGGTTTGGGGTTTGGCTCAGGAACCAGGCAGTACGTTCCTTGGGGTCAGGATCCAGCCTTCCCCCACTCCAGCACTGCTCTGAGGTGGCAGCAAGAAACATCTCTCTGGCAAGTGCACATGTGTGAGATGAACCGAGAGACAGAATAAAAGTGAGCTGTGAGCACTGGAAACAACACAAAGGGGGTGGCCTGCAACTCCCCAAGCGGCCACTATGTGGCGCCGCTGGTCTGGGACAGCCCTGATGACTGGCATTGGGCTGGAAGGGGTAAAGCCCTGAGAGCCTGGCCTGCCAACCTGCAGGCGCCACTGTCCGTGACTCATTTAGTGCTTGACTGTCCAAAGTCACTTTCCCTCTGCCGGTAAGCTGTTAGGGGCCAGAAGCCACATGCTCTTGAATTCTAGGCAGGGAAAGATGCTCCGAGCATTCTGGGTAAACCAAGTTTCAGCCTGACAGCAGCTCTGAAGATAATCCGAAGGGCTCTTCGGCTCATGGTGATGGCAGCCCCCCTGTAACTTGGAACAGTCGAGTCACAGGCATGTGGGGGTGGGAGAGCTGCGACAGGCCCGGGCTGGGAGCCCAGGAAGGGCCCAGAAGACAGGCCCATGGCTGAGAGGAAGTGGATGTGGGAACCGGTCTCTGATCTGGAGCTGAGCCTGGGCCTGCAGAGGGCATCCCTGTCCTTGGCACAACTTCCTGCTGTCACTGCCCAGAGCACAGTGTCCTGTCCACCTGGCCTGGCCAGGAAGGGCTCTGGCACTATCTGAGCAACCGTTTGCCCTTCCCCAGGCAGCACTCCGTCCTCACCTCCCCAGTCTCCTGGGCGAGTCCTCTCCTAGGACGTCCTCACTGCCCATGTCTCCAACCACCTGCCACCCCTCCATCAGCTAAGTCAGAATCTGTTCTTCCTTGTTGCCGATTCCCGCCAGTTATGCCTACGAATGGTCCCTTGAGCTGTCCTCTCTGTCCCTGAACACCTACTTCCCCAGTTCATTCTGCATTGTTTATGGCAGGTGACTCACCTCTCCCTGTACCCTGAGGGCCCCTTGGATTTGTTGGGGGGATTTGAGTTGCGCTTCAAAAGGGTGGAAACAATTGGACGGCAGTGACATCATCGTGCGTATCTTCACACCATTCATAGCCTCGGATGAGATGAAGCCGAAACAATATGTTTTGTTTGGTTTAAGACCGTTGCAGCCCTCGAAGCCGGCATGCCCTGGGGATGTGGGGACTGGGGAGCCTGACTCATGGAAACCACCTGGAAATCTGCCGGGACTCCGGGTCAGTCCCAGGAGAAGCGGTTCCTCATCCTCCTCCTCCTAGCCGGTCCCTCGTAGCCTATGGGTATACGCACTAGTGGGCCAAGTGCCTGGGTTCCAATCCTAGGGCCCCTGGCTCACCCTGAGCTGCTTCTCCGTGCCTCAGTTTCCACATCTGCAAGATGGGGATAACAGCTGTAGCTACCACACCAAGGACCACTAGGAGGACTAACTAAGACACCGTGAGTTACCGTGCCGGGACCACAGGTAGTAAGCAATAAGCAGCAGGAGACATGGCTTCACTGCTGTTACCAGTCACAGCTGGGGCTGCTCTCCTTCCTCCCCGAGGTCCAGCCAACACCCCAGGGTCCAGGCCGAACCTACGACAGAGCTGAGGGCTCCTCAGGAGCTAGGACTGTCTCAGGACTACTAGGCACAGGGCAGGGGTGCCCTCTTCCAGCAGCTGCTGTGGGACAAGAGAGGAAAGAGGGCCCTGCTCACATTGCCCAGGCACCGAGGAGCTCAGCTGGAGCCAGAGGGCAATCGAGGCTGACAGGGAGAGCGGCCCACAGGGAACCGCGTCCCTGAAAGGCAGGCAGGACTGGGTGCCACTCATCAGTCCAGTTTATCCAGAGCAGCTGAGGGAAGGAAGGGCGTGACACCTCAAAGGGCCTGTGAGGACAGTGGGTGTGAGGGAAGGCCCGCCAGGGCTCCTTCTGCCCAGGTCACCGACCACACAGACCAGGCAGGGGCCGGGAGGCTAACGGGCACAGGGTCGGGCCCGGGCGGCATTCCTCCCCAGGACGCCCGAGGGGAGCAGCAGGGGAAGTGAGGGGAGAAGTGGCACCTCCTGAGAAGGAGGGGGGGGCTTGTGCTGTCTCCTTCCTGCTCACACAGAGCAGAGGGGAAAGCTGGGGTGAGGGAGGCCTGGCAGGAGTGACGGGTGGAAGCTTTGCCTATACCTCCCACCACACCCACCCCTGAGCTCTGGACAAAACAGATTTCGCTCAGTCTCTCACACAAGCTCCCACCTCTGGGCTCACGCCCCAGCATGTGCCTCCCAATCCTGGTACCCAGTCACCCCTGACAGGCCTGGGGGACCGCCTTGCTCACCTCAGTACACGTGGGGCCTGTCCTAGAGCCGAGAACGCTGCAGGCCTGCCCTGGCTATGCTCTGCGGAGAGCTGCGCGGGCCTGCAACGCGGCTCCTTCCACCGAGAGGTGGACCCAGGCAGGCGCACACAGCCCAGTGCCAGGTCTCAACTCACGGGATTCTCCTAGCAGCGCTATGCACAGATCACGACCGTCACCTCCATTGTGCATGGAAGGACACTGAGGCCCCGGGAGGGTACATTCTGTCCTCAGGGCCGAAAGCCAGTATGTGGCAGAGCCAGCTTCCACGCAGGCAGCCTGGCTCCACGGCCATGCCCTCAGCGCGGCAGCCTAAGTGGAACCTCACTGCCCTCCTCTCCTCAGTCCCACTAAAGGTCTCTGGGCCTAGAGGGAGTTAGAGAGGCGTCAAGCTGGCTATGCGTCCCCAACACTGTGTGACTGGATATCCCAGGCTGCCTGAGTATGTGCGACCTTGAGGAAGTTCCTCACCCCTCCGTGCCTTGGTTTCCTGGTCTGTAAAATGGGGGTAAGAACAGTCCTCAGTCCTGTCCGTGGGCCTGCTGCCAGGATCAAACGAACTGACCTACAGACACTTCAAACAGAAACTGGTACGAAGTGACAGATCCCGCCATCCCTCCACCTTGAGTACTGGTGCGGTTACTCGAAGGGCTACCATTTGAAAAAGTCTAAGATCACCTCAGTGAGCCCAGCACTGCTCTGCATGGCCCGACAAGGCCCCTGGGGAGAGGGAAAAGCAGGGAGTGGACGTGGAAGAACATCGCGCCTGCGTTTTCCTGCCTGGAGACAGTGCCGTTGACGCCGAGCATTAAGGGAGACGGAGCCTCCTCGTCCATCTGTCCACCGAGACAGAACTGGGACTCTTAAAGCGGACCGGCAGCCAACATGCGGGCCATCTCCCGGAGGGCCACCACTCTCCCCTCGGCAGAGCGCTCGGCTTCGAGCAGCATCCTCAGGCTCAGAAGACAAGGTCAGATGTGAGCTGTCAGTCCCCAGCAGGATCAGAAAAACAGCGACGTCAGCAACGGGCCGAGAGAACATGAGACAGACGAAACGTTCACAGGCCTGACAGTGTTCTCAGCCACGGCCAGAGCTTTCTGAGGCAGCGGAGTGAAAACTCCCTGGCAGTCTTCTCCAAAGGCGGCCTCGCTGACGTGGGTCCTTGACTTGACTGTCGTTTGGAGCCAGTGGGTGGAGGGCACTCTTCACCAGCGGCTGCAGCCCCTACGCTGCTCCCTGGAGGCTCTGAGGGCCCCAAAGGCCTTGCCGCAGCTGCTACCTCCCTGCCCGCAGCTTGAGCCTCAGGCTCTCTGGCTACAGGTGAGTGGTCGGGGTGGTGGCGGGAGGAGGGGGCAGACACTGGAAGATGTGGAATCAGCCCGAAACCGAGGGAGGGGGGTGGCTTGTGGGCAGGGACAGAGAGAAAGAAATGCCACAGCTCGGACATCTCCCGGTCTGACACCGCCCTGGTCAGCTGGATGAGCAGTTTCCTCCCATCTGACTTAGCTAATGACCTGCTTCATCTCCAGGGCCCAGAGTGCTGTTTGCACTGGGACGTTCACAAAGCCCCGGAACAGAGGAGCCAGACACGGGCCCAGGCAGAGACACGGACATTCCTGAGCCCTATTCCAGCTGATGGAAACGGCTGCTGGCAAAATGTGGATTAACTCCATGGCAGCTGTTTCCAGTGATTTATGGCCCCTTCCGGACCGAGGCAGACACTCGCTGCCCCCACTCAGCTCCAGCTCCCAAAATGCAGCAGCCTTTTTTTGTTTTCAAGACGTTTCAAAAATAATGTTTAAAGTGCTCTCTCTGGCAGCTCATATTCTAAAAGCAGAACAGAAAATGTTAGCTTGGCCCCAGTGCAAAGATGAAGCTTCCATCGATGAAACAGTCTATATTTTAAACAAGGAGACAACTTCCTTAATCCAGAAAGGATGGCAACCAATCAAGAAGAAGAAGACCACCAACCCAACAGAGAAGTGGGCAAATGAAGAGACTCACACATAGAAGAAATGCAAAGGGCCAATAAGCGTATAAAGAGATGCTCTATCAGGGATGCCTGGGTGGCTCGGTCGGTTAAGCGTCCGACTTCGGCTCAGGTCATGATCTCACGGTTCGTGAGTTCGAGCCCCGCGTTGGGCTCTGTGCTGACAGCTTAGAGCCTGGAGCCTGCTTCAGATTCTGTGTTTCCGTCTCTCTCTGCCCCTTCCTCTCTCTCTCTCTCTCTCTCTCTCAAAAATAAATTAACATTAAAAAAAAAAGAGAGGGGCGCCTGGGTGGCGCAGTCGGTTAAGCGTCCGACTTCAGCCAGGTCACGATCTCGCGGTCCGTGAGTTCGAGCCCCGCGTCAGGCTCTGGGCTGATGGCTCGGAGCCTGGAGCCTGTTTCCGATTCTGTGTCTCCCTCTCTCTCTGCCCCTCCCCCGTTCATGCTCTGTCTCTCTCTGTCCCAAAAATAAAAAAAAAAAAAAGTTGAAAAAAAAAATTTTTTTAAAAAAAAAAAAAAAAAGAGAGATGCTCTATCTTGTCAATGACAGAAGAAATGCCAATTAAGATAGGTATCATTTCCCTGGACGATGGGCACAGGAGAGTGACATTTACTCAAACTTTTTGAAGAACAATCCAGCGGTACCTGCCAATGTGAGAGCAATGTTTACAAAAATCTCTCTCTGAGGAATTCTACTTCTAGGAATTAATGTTAGAGAAATACGCAAAAATCTATGTTTACTACAGCCCGGTTGAATAAAAAAAAATTAAACTGGAATGTCCTTATGAGCTCAATATAATCAAGCAAATTATGATTCTATCAATCATGTGCTGAAATATTATGTTGCCACCAAAAATGAGCCAAGCAGACCTATCTCCCTCATCTTTCATGGGCCATGGAAAGAAGCCAAGATACATACTAAGTAGGGGAAAAAACAAGTTTTATGAGAACACGTGTAGTATGATTCTGCTTCTCTTCTTCTTTAAAGTACATACATATATTTGTACGTGTATGAGAAGGGTCTAGAAGGATGGATTCCACACCGTTAAAAGCAGCTGCCTCTGGGAAGTGAGTCACCAACAACCAGGGCCCTGCCTGTCGATATGGAGGGAATTCAAGGTCAGGTTTGCGCAGAGTTGGAGGTGAGCAGCACCCAGTCTGGGGATTCTTAGAGTGTGGTGGGCAGAGCAAGCCTTTCACCAGAAGCCCTACAGAGAGGAGCAGGAGGGCCTACAACTGACTGGGGGGGGGAAAGCCGAATACTGCCATATTCCATTGATTCTAAGACATGTGTTTTTTCTTTTTTCTTTTTCTTAAATTTTTTCAAGTGTTTATCCATTTTGAGAGAGGAGGAGAGCGAACAGGGGAGGGACAGAGAGAGAGAGAGAGAGAGAGAGAGGGAATCCCAAGCAGGCCCCACACCATCAGTGCAGAGCCAACGCAGGGCTTGAACCCACAAACCATGAGATCATGACCTTAGCTGAAATCAAGAGGCAGACACTTAATTGACTGAGCCACCCAGACGCCCCTAAGACATATGTTTTTTCATTTTCCATCTCTGAGGTTGAGATGTGTCTCATCATTGATGCTGTATCACAATTTAATTAGCACTTGCCCCCTATTTGTGGGATATAAACTACCACTATATCTTGCCATCAGTGGTGAAATTCATCACACCACCCTCCAGAAGACTCGAGAGTTAAATTGACATATTAAAGGCTCTGAGAAGTCCTGTGGCAAAGAACTTTCTCCAATGCAATCCCCTTTCTTCTTCCTTAATTCTCATCTTCACCTTTCTCTTTACTTACAAATGAGAATATGCTAGGGCTCCACAAAGTGTCCTCTTATGGATGTCTGCAAAAGCCCTGGTTTGAAGAGGGGCATGCTTATTTTTAAAAATTCGATATAATGACCATTTGGCAAGTACCACAGTAGCAACACTTGTCATCAAGAACCATCAATGGTTCTAAAATAGCAGGCAAAAGTATGACGAGAAACAGGGTGTCTGCAAAGGTTATAAGATAACTGCTAATTACAGAGAAAAATAGAAATGAACAGTAGAGAAACGTGACACACAGCACTCCGACCAAATGATCAGTTAACCAGATAGAACACACAGCAACGTCATGCCCTCCTGATAGACAGGATGTGCAAAGGAGGGCACAGCATTGCTGGTGTGGCGTTCCTGCCCAAAACGCAGAATGTCAACCGAATCCCGTTAACACTGGAAAACATCTGATAGACCCAAAGTGAGGCTGGCAAAATAAATGGGCAGGGCTCTTCCAACCTGCCCGGGTCACGGAAGACAAACAGCCTGAAGCCCTGCCCCAGATGGGAGGAGACCACAGACAAGAACGACCAGGAGAAGGGCAGCGGTGAGGAAGCTGGTGAAACTGTTAATCAATGGCATTGCTACTGAGGTGAATTCCCAGGCTTAGAGAACTGTATCACAGTCACATGGATGTTGACACAAGCCACAGCTGTGGAAGGGCATAAGGAAACTTAGTGTACCATTTTTCGCAACTTTTTTGGTAAATCTAAAATTACTTAAAAATAAAAAAAAATTACACTAAAAACTGTATAATGTGAACTTAACCATAGAACTATAATAACTGATAAAAAAAAAAAAGGCAATGGAAACAGGACAAAAGCCTTGAGTGTGCTACATGAGGGGGTCACCCTGAAAATTCTTGTTTGGGGGAAATAGACCCAGGCGACGCATTGACAAACATGGGGCTGGGTGTTCGGGGAGGATGGAAGCAGAGGGGAGCACTGCCCTGGAGGGGCCTGGTCTCGTGGGGGTCGGAAGGCCCACAATCCAGCTCACCAGCACAAATCTAGTGCTAAACAGAAGAGAAAGAACTCAAGATTGGCAGGGTCACAACGCACATGGTGTGGTCTGAAACCACAATGCAGTGTCACCCAGAATTACGGTCTATTGAGTAAGCCTTCAATGCATAATCATGTTTCATTCTCACAACCACCCTATGAGGAAGGTGCTACTATGATTATCCCCATTTTACAGATAGGAAAACGCAGGCTCGGGACAGTTAAATAACTTGCCTAAATGCACACAGCTAATGTAAAGACAGCATCCGAACCCAGGCAGTCTGACTCGTGATGCTTCTGAGGAGATTGCTACAGAGGTGTGGGGCCCATGGAAAGAGTACCGAGTGGTGCTGGCTCAGTCCTACAACTTCTCTGGGCCCCTTTCCTCATCTTAAAGATATAGAGAAGAGCAGCTTTGGAGGCACTGAGAGCTCAAGATCTCTTTCAGCTGGAAAGATACAAAGTGGGCCTTAAATTCACACTAAAGTGTAAATGACTAATATCTGATACTTTCGGATCAACGTGACCAACAAGTATGTTTTGAGTATCCGTCTGCCCTACTATGTCTCAGGGAAAAGATGTTGAGATTTCTTATTGTGGGTGCTGGGAGACTCTGAGTGTGATGGGGGATGTGGGGCAGGTTCCTGGGAGTCTCAAGTCTGCAGGGGTTGGTCATCACAACAAGGGGAAAGAAACTCCAGAAAAGGGAGCCAGGGTCTCAAAGACAAACAGCATCTGGCTCACCAACTGGCCCTGGGGGGCAGCCCTGCATATTCAGGGAAGAAAGGACCGGCCTAGAGGAGCCATCAGAGCCTGGTGGGGTCAGTCAGGAGGGGTGGAGGGGTGTGTCTCGGGGTCAGGAGGAGACAGTGGGGTCTGTGTGCCAGCACACAAGCAAGAAGCCTGGTATCTCATGCAGAGATACTGGGCTAGACGGAGCTGGAGGGAGGCACCCGTGGGGGAAGGGGCTGCCCCTTCCTGGCTGCTATAGTCCCAAAGGCTTGGAAGGTCCAGTGAGAAGCTCTGAGGGCACAAACAGGAAAGTTCTTTCCAAGAACGGACCTGAGTCTCCTTGGGAGGCTGCAAACCAGCCACCATGAGAGCCCGCTTCACTCCCGGAATCTCTCCTTGGAACCTCCAGTCCTGTGTCCTAGACTGTGGCAGAGGAAGTGAGGAATTTGGCAGAGGACTGCCAAAGAGAGAAGGTCAGCGCCAGCATGGAGGGGGCAGGCACCCCTATCAGGCCGCCATGGCAGCAGGAAGGCAAGGTGGGGAGCTGGGTGCTGGTCTGCTGTCATTCGGTCAGACCATACCAGCTCTGGGACTCTGGCTTCCGGTATAACTGCAGAAAACAAGAAGTGAGGGGACACCTGCACCCTCCCCACAAAGGGAGTCACTGCATCTCCACGTCCCTGACCCAGTAAGACCAGCCCCTGGGCCCCGGCACTAGGAGGCCTGGACCTTGAGAGCTTTGAGGCAGAAGCTGAGTCTGTTTCCCCAGGGAACAGGGGCCGCTGCCCTCCGGGCACAGCCCTCAGCCTTCTGGAACGCAGAATGTGTCAAGATGGAGGCTGCTGAAGAGCAGGCTGGGGTCTGTGCATTCCCCAAGGTACCTGTCATCTCCCCGCTGCAGGTAGGCCAGGGTGGGGAGACACAAAAGAAACAGCTCTCGGGCAGGAGGAGAATGAGCAGGCCTAGGCCTGTGGGGGGCAGGCGGGGACAAGCAGTGAGCAGATGTGAGCCAGTGGGAAGTCCTCCCGTGCTCTGGGCTCTGCGGTCTCCACTGTGAGCCCGTCTGGCAGGGCCAACACCCTCAGGATTCCTGCGGGTGATACAGGGCCTCACTTCAGAAGGGGACCTCTGAGGGCTGAGGATGAGCCGGCAGGCAGGTGGGTGGAGCAGAGAGAGACACAGAGTCCCTGCAGGGCCGGATGCCCGGACAGCAGCAGAGGTGAACCCTGGCCCCAGGCCCGCACGGCAGGTGTGGCCTCTGACCCGGAGCCAAGGACAGGAGCAGACCCCACCCAGGGCGAGCAGAGGGCACGGAGATGGGTGGGGTTCAGAGAATCAGCTGCAAAATGCATCTGGTGTAGGAAGGAGGCTCGGTTTTGGAGTCGGCACAGGGCTCGACGTGAAGACTTCTGAAACCCTCCCCTCTCTCAGCCTCCACTTTCTCATTGCTGAGAGGATTCACCACGAGGAGAGGAGGAGCTGCCCGCCCAGGGCCAGGCATGGTCCTCAGTACTATCCTCAGCATCTACCTCCTCTTGGCAGGTGACAAAGGGAGGCTCACCAGGGCACCGCCAAAATGCCACTAGGTTCAGGCCCAGGCCCCACCTAATGCTGGGAAGGTGCCTACCTCGGCCGGGCCCACAGATGGTGCTCTACCCACCATCCTGCTCTGGCGACCCTCTGCCTCGATCTGAACATGGGGTCTCTACCTGGGTCACAGGAAGCGGACGACATGAAAAATGAGGACAGTGTTTCTCCCACATGCCCCCAAGTCCAGGAGGGAAACCAGGAGCCAAGCACCCACCCAAAGCCCCCACCCCCACCCAAGCTTGTAGAAGCTGTGCCATTTGCACAGCCACCTGCTCCAGGGGTTTGCCCAGGCCCAGCCTGGTGCTCTGTCCCCTTGGCCTCAGGGCTGTGGGTCAGGCTGGCTGACACTCAAGGGAGACACAAGCAGGCAGGCACCGTAAGGCCTCCTGTGAAGCCCACTCAATACGTATGGAGTGTTTATTTGGCAGGCTGTTTCAAAACTCCAGCCTCCTGCACAAAATCAGGCTGGAAGCTGGCTGACTCGGGGCTGACAGTCCTTGGGGTGCGCTCACTCCTGTCCTCCTTGTCCTCGACTCCAGGCCCCGCCACCCACTACCAGTTTCTGCCACATGCCTCCCGCCTAGAACCTGGGCGCCCAGCAGGACCAAGGAGAGGGAGCCGACGGCATGGGACACCCAACTCTGGGCCACCCGCACTCGCTGCAACAAACAGGGCCCGACCCGCTGCACACTGGCCCCCAGGGAGGTGAAGGCAACCCCTCGGTACAGATGAGCAAACGACTCAGAGGGAACCAGTGACTACGCAGGCCCAACGAGGGGAGCTGAGCCCAGTCTGTCGGGACCAAAGCCTGTTCTTTTCCACCACCGTATGTGGCTGCTCTCAAACCGAACAGACAGGACTCCCGTTTCCTCCGGAACTCTGGGGCACAGAGCCTCAGTGACCGTTTCAAGCAGAGCTGCTCATTTCTCGGTGGAGTGGGCCCCAGGGACCTTCTGGGGTCGGTGTCACCTCCTGAACAGCAGAGGGCACCCAAGAGTGCCACCAGCTGGCAGTCCCAGCAGAGCCCCTCTCTGTGTCCATCCAGGCCTCTGCCTCAGTCAGTCCGTGTCGGGGACGGGGTGTCGGTCCGTGTCGGGGATGGCGCGGGAGGAGCAAGCAGTACACCCAGGGTTTCAGGGACCAGCAGCTGAGAGCACAGACGGATGGCGCTCGGTTCAGATCCCAGCTCTGCCCCGCAAAGTAGTTCTGTGGCCTGAACTGACAAGCCCATGCACTTCAGTGTCGAACCTTTCTCATAGGGTCACTGCGAGGGTTAAATTAGCTAAAGTGCTTCGAACAGTGCCTGGTCTGCAAGAAGGGCTGCCTCAGTGCCCAAGCCCCGACAGAGGAAGCTCAGAGAGGAAAGCGACCTGCTCAGGTCACAAGGCAGGGAGCACAGGCAGATCGGAGCCCCGAGCCTTGACCCCAAGCCCCTTCCCTGGCCTCTTCTTTCACACCCACAGGCCTGTGCGCCCCCCAGCTCCACCACACCCCTCCCCCGCTGGCCACCCTCACCCAACCGAGGCTCTGTGGGGAATTATTCCTCCAGGCTCTGAGGAATGTTCCTTTCTCTTCACTTGCCATCTAGATGACTCCATTTTCAATCCAGCTTCCCAATGGACTCCAAGAGGAGCCCTGATTAATTTCCCATAAAACCACAGGCAGAATTGCTCCATCCGTGGTGTGCACCTCCCTCTCCAGGGAGGCCTGGAGTCCCGATGGCCATCTGTCACCTCCAGAGCACATCACCCATCACCCACAGCTGTCATCAGCTCTGAAGGGTCTCCTGAGCCCTATGTCCCGATACCCTCCATCAGCCACTGCCCCCACCCCACCCCTGACTCCCGGGGTCAAGAAGACAAGCCTGTGTCATCCAATCACAGCCCAGCTTGCTCTCGTATCGCGTTGGCCAGTTCAGGAGCCAGCCAGAGCCTTGCCCAGAATTGCTCAGCTGGGGTGGCAGAGCCAGGCCTGGGCCTCGGGGCTTCCATCTCAAAATCTTGGCCCTGGGCGGCAAAGCAGGTGGCAGGGAGAGAAAAGGCCTGCAGACACGTGCTGGGCAATCACGACTTACTGCCCCAGCCTCCCTCCCCTCACTCCCTCCCCGTCCCCAAGCCTGCACCAGGCAATGTTTCATTTCTGGGAGGTTCCTGCACTTGGTTTGAATTGGATCCAGGTTAGTGCCATCTGTTGCCTCTGGCTAAGGCGTGTGGGTGTGACCCTGCCCAGAAACAGTCATCTATTAGAGAAACCTGTGGCCCAAACGCTCTGGGGTGGCTCACTCTGCAAGCCTAGTGACCTGACACTGCTTTGAGCTGCTGTGTGGAAGGAGCTTACTGCTAAGGTCACAGGCTGAGGCCATAGCCTCTGGCTACCCGGAGGAGAAATTGTCATTCCAAGAATCATTCACCCATGGATTCCCCACGTAGCAACCCACTTCCCGGAAGGAAGGAAGGAAGGAAGGAAGGAAGGAAGGAAGGAAGGAAGGAAGGGGTCTCAGATGGACTAATTGTCCCTCAAATCTGTTCTCCCCCTTCTTCCACAGTGACAAAGCTTGCACATTGTAGCTGGGCACATGGCTGCCCAGAACAGAAAGCACATTCCCCGACTCCCTTGCAGCTCAGTTTGGGACTCAGTCCTGGCCGTGGACAGAGCATCGTGGTATGGCTTCCAGGGCCTTTCCTTAAAGATAACTAAGGCTGTTTCCCCTTGCTTCCTTTTCCTTAGCGCCTCCCCACCCCTTTGTCTAGATCTTAGATGTGACGGCTGGAGTCTCAGCAGCACCACTGTGGACCAGGAGGCCCACATCACAGAACCATCAGCTGGAAGAAGTCTGGGTTCTCCCTCTGGGCTTTTCCATGACACGGAAACCAAGTCCCATCTGATTTAAGCCACCGTTACTTCCGGTCTCTGTTGCTACGGCAACCCTCGCACTAACCAAATGGCCTCCCCTCCAGGCTCTGGATTAGAAGAGGGTGAGGTCTGGGAGCATGGAACCGAGATGCCACCCAGGTAGTCTGACGGGGAGCCAGGGGCTCCAGACAGCAGGCCTCCCCTGTCTGCACAGCTGACGCTGAACGTTGAGACAGAAGGCCTGCCTGGGCGTGGACCCCTCCACCCCCACACCCCCTTGTGCCACACCCACCCTCACCGAGCGGGCAGCCCTGGTCACCTCCCCTCAGCAGCCTCCCCGGGTCTGTCCCTGCAGCAGCCCAGGCTCTCCGAGGCAGAGAGAGCCACCTCAGCTGAAGGACAGGACACCTCAAGGAGGTCTCCACCCAGCCCCTTCTTCCCAAGCGTCACTTGGACTGCTTAAATTGCCTGAGGAGCTTACAGGGTAATCACGGCCATTTACAGTAGGCTTAACAGGCTGCCTCCAGGAATAGCAGGAGTGGGGCGGAGGAGTGCCGGGGATGTGCCTCCCAGAGAAGGTTCTCTGCATCTGCAGGGAGGAGGAGCCCCCGCTCCGGGAGGATGGAAGGTGGGAGCCCGCAGTGCTTCCACGAGAACAGCCGCGGGGGGATGGGGGCAGGAAAAGGCTCCAGGAAATCCCAGCTTCTGCCCACCCTCCTGGAAGAATGCCAGCCCGGCTCGGTGTGCACGATAAGGAAAATCCAGGGCGCAGCGGTCATGGCCCACCCACAAAACAATTCCTGCTGGCCTAGGACCAAGCCTGCCTGGAGGGTTTGGTCAACACGTTCTTGCTGGCCATGGAGGGGGCTTCCCCACCCCCCAACCCTGCAGGCAGCTCCCGAGCTGATGACACCTGAGTTTGAGGTTTCTCAGACCCGGCAGCATGGGGTCTGATTCCCTCCCCACTGGGGGTCGGTCACCGGGCCCTCGCACCTGTGGCTCGGTGTGGGGCACCCTTACAACAGCACATAGGTAATGCCCATTAGAACCTGTCCCCAGGCCACACCTACACTGATCGCAGGTGTATTCGAACCCTTCACTCACCAGCTCACACCCTTTCAGTGGCTGCTCATGAGCGAGGTCCCCAACTGCACAAGGCATTCCAAGTCCCCCACACCGACCCAGCGGTCTGCAGGTCACACACAAGCCCCCCGTGCTGCGGCCCTCTCCCACTCTGCTCACACGACCGCCTGACCTGGGAGCCCCAGGCTGTCCCCCTCAGTCTCGCCCACCAGGGACAGCCCTGCTTCTTGTGCACACTCACAGTCCAGGCCCAGGCTCACCCTTGACCCCAGCCCTGATTCTCTAGGCATGAACACTGAGAGAGACTCCAAGATCCAGTCCAGACGCTCCAGCCCCTGCTAGGGTAACGGGAGCTGTGCCAACAGCTGCCATTCCCGGTGACACCATGAGCCAGGACCCATGCTCATCAGATGTCATCCCAATTAGCTCAACCCCAGACCCTGTGGATAAACCACTTATTACCAACATCTTACAGAAAACAAGCAGAGCTAGGTCAAGGGACTTGGTCAAGGCCACATGGCAACAAGAGCCCAGATTCAGATACAACCTCAGTCTGTCCCCCCACCCCCAAAGCCTGTGTTCTTTGCTCTGAAAAAGCCGTCTCAGTGGTGACCTCCCTGACCCCATTAGAACGCCTCACTCTTCTCATGGACTTGACATAAGACATGGCTGCTGACCTCAACTCCTCCCGCCAATTGGGCCTTCTCATCAGGACTGGAGTCATCTCCTGTCCCTTCACAGAGTTGATATCCAATGCCCACAACTCCTGAGAAGAGGAGGATTTCTAGAAGCAAAGTTTAGCCACAATGTCCCTATGGATCTTCCTTCTCATCGGAGGGTTCTAGTGGGACCCAGGGAAACGATGCAAAGGGAAGGGAAATTGACATCATCACTGGCCATTCCAGGCCCAAGGGAAAACGGATGCTGGCATGCTGAGAGAGCCTGGCATTTGGGGGCCACCCAGGAAGCCCATGCTCTATGCCACCTGCTAAATGCCAGACACCCAGGGAAACAGGCCTCGAGACCCCCTCGAGGACAGCCACGTCCAACACCCAGCTCTTCCACAGGACACGTTCCAACTCTCCTGGCCAAGGTCCATGACTGCTCCATACAAGGTGCTTGTTAGATCCAGGGCCCTCTGGCCATGAACATGTAAGTTAAGCTTAAGGGCTAGGAGCTAGGAGCCCGGGTTGGAGAGACCGGACTGGATGCTGGCTCTGCGACCCACAGGCTGTGTGATGTCAGTCCATCTGCTAAGCTCTCAGTCTCCACTACTGTCTGCAAAGCAGAATGACCAAGGCCACCTTCATGAGCACTGGAAGAAGGAATGTAAGAAGGCATAACCTTGCAGACGGGCTGCCTCTGGTCCGGCAAAGCCAAAGTCCCCACCGGTTCCACCATCACACAAAACAACAACGGACCAAGTCACTAGGGTTCCGGGTTCAAGGCAGCCCGGACAGGCCACACTCATGATCTGGATGGCGGGAACGGGGGCTATACGATGAATCGTCATATAGGCCCAGGACACAGGCAAAGCACTTTTCCTTAAAATTAAACCAGAACTCTCAGCAGGGAATGCTGGGACCAGGCAAAGAGAACTAAGTCACTGTTAACACGAATCTTTCCAAAAAAGCCCTTCTCACATAAATAAACACCTCAGGAAGGCAGTCCCACTTCTCTGGGGCTGCCCAGCCCAGGGAGGTGGGGAGAATGAGTCCTCAAGGACAAGAGGATGTGGCTGGCAGGAAAAGCTCCCGCAGCTAAGCGGGAGGCGCCTGCCCTCCAGAACAGAGCGTACCCCACGAGGTCCAGCCGCCACATTACACATCTCCATGTGTTTGATTAAAGGCCCTTCAATTTCTGTTTGTCTCCTTTGCCCGGTTACATAACTCCCCTTCCCCGCCCGCTGCTCAGCTATTCTACACACACTCCTGCTCTCTAACCACTGTGTTATCGGGACACTTCATCGCCACTCTGTGGGTTTAAGACAACAAAACAAAACCGTCTTGAAGTGGTTGCAGCCACTCTCTCTCCCAGTGAGCACCCTGGGGCTTTTCTTTCCTAACTCTGCTGGTCACAGGAGAGAAAAGGGCCCTCCCAAGAATGCGTGCCCCCACGGAATTCAACTGCTACCTGTCCCAAAGGGCCTAAAAAGATCAGACACTCCCCCGCCCGCCTCCCACCCCATGCAGTGGCCTCCCTGTGACTGCCACCGGCCACAGGCACCAAGCCACATGTGTCCGTACCTTTCATGTAGGCCTCGATCTTCCGGATGAGTTCATAGGACTTGGAGCGGTCAAGCAGGGTCCTGATGGCAGGAAGGGGGTCCAGGACAATGGTCTCAGGGTGCGCATCGATGTATTCCTGAAAGGAAAACACACCTCTTCTGGTTGGAGGTGGGGGACTGACGACGACGTGAGGCTTCCGCAAGATGCCATCCCACGTGCCCTTCCCTCATCCATCCCTCCCTTCCCCCTCCCTCCACCAGCCCTGACTTCCGTCTGGGGGTTCACACAGTCTGGGGAAGCTGCCCCCACGCACTCAGCCACACCGAGATCACATGACATTGGTCAGACCAATCAGCATATTCCACCCTGGCCACTGGTTCAGGAGAGAACATGTGACCAGAGTCGATCCAATCAGAGGCAGGCTCGGAGCTCTCACTAGGAATGCTGGGACAAGACCATCGTCTTCCACACTGGGGAGAAGAGGAAGCACAGAGACTGTGCAGCTGGGAGCAGTCACCCTGAGATGCGAAGGCCAGGCCGGACAAAGCCAAAGCTCAGAAATGGAGCCCAAAGGGAGAAAAACAGAGCTGAGAAAAGGGAGCACAACCAGGTCCTGATCAGCTCGTCTGGCCCCTGGATAAAGCCTCACCTGAAACTAGATCTGCTCCATGTGTGGACTGCACTCAAGGAGAGTGGCCCGGCACCCTGCTCTGATAAGGATTCTGAGGCAGGGCCAGCGAGAGCGGAACGCCGGCATTCAGTAGAAGGTCTGCGTGAAGGCTTGTTGACCAACACACCACAGGGCAGCCACCTTGCCTCAAGTGCTCCGGACAACATGCTTCTTCAGTACCTACTAGCTTCAGGGTTAGACTCTGGGCATGCGAGCAGAACTATGGCCAAACCGGCCTTTAAGGAAGTTACGGTCTCCTTGGGAGAAATGACACTAATGCACATGGGGAACAAGAAACTCTAACAGAATTCAACATGAAACTGAGCAAAATATTTCCAGGAAAGGGAAACAAGGATCCCGGCCCTGCCCCTTGTCACCTCCGTGACTACACAAGCCATGCCATAGCAGTGGGCCAGAGCAGCACATCAGACAGACACAGTAAATGAGACCATCCCTCTGGCCCCAAAACACTGCGTTTCTAAGGATAAAAACATGGAGTGCTGGAGTAACGAGAGAGGGGCTCCGAGAAAAGGCTGGGTGTGAGGGAGGCCATTCACCAGCTGTTGTTATTGTCAGCTGCATTGTGCTCTCCTCCACAGATCTGTTCAAGCCCTACTAAGCCCTGGTGCTTGGGAGTGCGACCTTATTTGGAAATAGTGTCTTTACACATGGAATCAAGCTAAAATGAGACCATACGGGATTAGGATGGCCCCTAATCCATTGACTGGTGTCTTTAAGATGAGGACAATTTGGACAGAGAGACACAAAGGGAGAAGACCATCGGACAAGAGAGACAGTGACTGAAGTCGTGCAGCTACAAGGCAAGGCTGGCCAAGGACTACTGGCCACTGCCAGAAAGTAGGAGAAACGCGGGGTACAGATTCTCTCTTGGTGCCTCCAGAAGGAACCAACCCCGCAGACACCTTGACTTCAGACTTCGAGCCTCCTTAACTGTGAGAGGGAAAAAACAAACTCCCGTGTTTTAAGCCACCCAGTTTGTGGTACTTTGTCAAGGCCACCCCAGGGAATGAATACACCAGCTTGATTCATCCCCCTGCCCGCCCAGTCTACCAGATCCGTTTGCGAGGTCAGCAAAGGCCAAGAAACAAAGCCACAATGCTTCTTTTCAAGTAAGCCTTATCAACAAAAAAGAAAGCTCCATTTGGAATTACTCCCCCCCACCACCACTTTTTTTTTCAGTGAACCTATTTTGGTTCCTAGTAATCATTTTTAAGAGCTCTCAACACAAAGCCAGAGATTTATATCTCCTTCTCCTCTGAAATCGGCTCCCCCCCTTGTGTTTCCCACCAAAGTATCTGGTTATGGGCTCATTTGTGTCTTTTTCTTTGAATGTCTAAAAATTTTTTCTGTCCCTAAGGGGTGGCCAGTACATGCTTGTGAGGAGCCCTTCTTCCCATCCTCACATCCACGAACTTCCTGGGGCGGACACGCTCTCATCCCCTCCTCCCTGCACACCCATCCCACAGATGTAAACACAGAAGAGAAGCCACCTTCCTCTTCCCCCTGCAGGAGGCGACTGTCAGCATTCAGCTCAGTGGCTGGCCCACCTGCCGGCTTATACAGAACAAGCCCCCAAGCTGATGAGGGCAAGCCCACATCTGCCACCCACAGGGACCACGAAGGCAGGCTGAGAAGGGTCTTTTTTTTTTTTTTTTTTTTTTTAAGAGAGAGTGTGTGTGAGCAGGAGAGAGGGGAAGAGAGAGAGAGAGAGAGAGAGAGAAAATCTCAAGCAGCCTCCGTGCTCAGCACAGAGCCCGACTCGGAGCTCAGTCCCATGACCTTGGGATAAGGACCTGTGCCAAAATCACGAGGCGGACACTCAACCGACTGAGCCACCCAGGCGCCCCTGGGAAGTGTCCTTAAGGAAGGTGTATCCAGAGATGCCTACAGGCCAGGGACCGTGCCCAGATCCGCTCTCCTACAGCCTCGGCCTCGCCGAAGGGCTTGCAGGCTCCGCAACAGCAACTATCCGTGCCAGCACCACTCTTCTGAACCAGGTCTACACTGCCACAAGAGCATGCCATTCAGGAGACACCAAGATTCCCACATACACATGAAGTCATATCACTGTCTTCACGTAAAAGGTCATTCATTCAACCAACTGCACATCATTCACAGCGCTCAGATCATCGTGCAGAGTACTAGAGACACATGGATGAATGAAAGCCGTTTATGCTTTGCCCTGCTGGATCTGTAACCCTGGCCACTGAATTCACGTTCTGGGTTATGACCTGAAGGCACTGAACTACCCTGACACCCCCCCCCCCCCCCATCGCAACACTCCGGGAAGCAGCCTAGTGCAGAGGGAAGAGTAAGGGCCCAGGACTCAAGAAACCTATGCCCCCACTGTTATCACCTCCCAAGGTCACCTTGCGCAGGTCATCTGGCTTCTCTGGGTCTCAGTTCCCTCATCTGTGACTTAAAAGCCTAAACTGGAGGAAACTGCCGAGTGGTATGTATGGAGGCAGACTTCAGGGCCACACATGGGGCCTGTTTTAGAACTGGACAGATAGCCACCTGCTAGAGGCATTGCGGGTAAAGGTGGGGACCCACACACATGCTTGCTGCCTTCCTTCAAAGAGAAGGCAGTATAGTATCAGAGATGCTCACTTTGATGGGCTAGCCCAATTCTCTCCCAGCAACGGAGTCCCATGAAGTCCGGACATGCTCCTTCCTCCCCCTCAAAAATCACCCCCTCCACCCCAGCCAAGCCCCGAGAGGAGTATCCGAGTGGTTGCTGGACCTTGTTCCACTTTTATGCATTAGGGCAGTGACCCTTAAAGAGAGAACTCAGAATCATTAAGACATGAATTTAAGCCAAACTCACGAGGGAAAGAAATTAGAAGAAACCAAAGGGGAAAATATCTGACAAGCAGGCGCCAACAAGCTTTTGACCCAGGATGAAAGCATCAGTATTAACAGAAGAATTATTCCTAAACACAATCTCTTTTGGGACAAGGACAGAGAGGGCAAAGAAAGAGTTTTTCCAATCGCCCCACTATCCACAAGTGGATTTCCTTCCAAGCCTTTCAGCTTATCTATTGTACCACAGGCCTCATGCATTTTTCACAAGTCTCTTAGAATTACCAAACAAATTGCTGGAAGGGTGAGCGCCCTGTACCGTTTTATCGCCACTCAGAAGAAGAAAGGCCCAAACAGTCTCCATGGCAAATGGTAAACACATGTTCCTTCAGCACGCCTGCCACCGAGCACCTACAAAGGGAGCCTGGACGTTAGGGGGGAGCCTGAAAAGAGGGGAGAGCAGACACAGACGGCCCTGGTCAGGGGGCCAGAGAATGCTGTCCGTTGAGGGGACGAAGGGGCAGAGGCCAGCCAGGTGCCCCCCGACCCAAGGCCCATAGGATGATGATGCCAAGAGGGAAACCGAGCGCTGTCTGCTGGGCTGGGGGAAGTCAACACTTCCCCACTGAGAATGTGAGCCAGATGAGAGAACCGGGGTGAACATCACAGATACCATTTCCTCTGCAGTTCCATTTATGGACAGGAAATGAGCAGGGAGACGCAAGCGTCTGCTCTTATCTAACGGAAAACGCAGGCACAAGTCCCAAGTTCAAATCCTACGTCTACCACTCACCCGAGGTCTGTGAAAAAGAAACCGCAGTTAATCTCTGAGATTCTGTTTCCTGATGCGCAACATGCACATTCTGAATAAAACCTATGTCAGGGAGAGGCTGAGGGCAGTTAAGACCCAGACGGGAAAGGAGTTGGTAGGTAGAAAAACAAACAGGATTCTCATGACTGGACAACGTGTGGCTTCTCGGCAGCAGACCTGACCCAAGGTCTCTGAGCTCATCCTGCCCTGCCCCCTCCAGCAGACCGAGGGGCATGCCAGCCCTGCCCCTGGGGTCAGTCCTTCTGCTGACGCCCGGAGCACCACACAATCCCCTGCCCTGTGGCAGCCCAGGCTCCAGGGTGCACCCCGCCGTGGACCGCTCGGGTCCTGGCCGAGCCCACGACGCCAGCTGGCTCCTTACAGGGGAGTGAGAGAGGCACCCAGCACAATTCCTGCCCCCTCAATTCTCAGAGGCAGAGGGCACTCTGGCCCACTCCCCCGAAACACTGCAGACCCCCTTTTAGAAAGGGCTGATTCATTCTGTAGAGATGCATGCCGAAGTGACTTATGATTAAATATGATGTGTGGAATTTGCTTCAAAGTAACCAGGCACAGGGGACGGTGAGGTAAGGCAGAGGCAAGACAAGAGCGGTCGTAAGCAGTTAACTCGAGGCTGGGTCCTGAGACCCAGCAGTGTGTTAAGGAGTCCACCAAGTATTTTTAAATTCTCTGCAATAACAGAAAATTGGGGGGGGGGGCATGGAGGGAGGGGGCTAAGTAACCAGATGTACCTTTTCTTCAATCCCACACACCTCTCCTGCCAGAGACACGTTCAAACAGCAACACTGTCTTTCCAGAAGGAGCAAGAGGCAGCGAGCCAGATGGGAAACCCAGTGAGAGATTAATTATGGAAAAGATGATAATAAATAAAAATCATCATCATCATAACTTTTATTTTTTTTCTTTTTTTTTCTTTTTTGTTTTTTTTTTTTAAGTAAAGGTGATTTTTTTTTTTTAACATTTATTTATTTTTGAGACAGAGAGAGACAGAGCATGAACGGGGGAGGGTCAGAGAGAGGGAGACACAGAATCTGAAACAGGCTCCAGGCTCTGAGCTGTCAGCACAGAGCCCGACACGGGGCTCGAACTCACAGACCGCGAGATCATGACCTGAGCCGAAGTCGGCTGCTTAACCAACTGAGCCACCCAGGCACTCCATAACTTTTAAATAATAGCAGCCACCACATACCCAGGACCAGCTATACACACACTGCCGGGAAATATGGTTTTCAAACACCATGTCCTTTAATATAAAAATCCTATGAGGTGGGACCCCTGGGTGGCACAGTTGGTTGAGTGTCCGACTCTTGATTTCGGCTCAGGTCATGATCTCACGGTCATGGGATTGAGCCCTGCGTCGGACTCCCCACTGGGTATGAATCCTGGATTCTCTTTCTCCCTCTGCCCCTCCTTGGCTTGTATGTACGTGCACTCTAGCTCTCAAAAAACGACAAAAAAATTTCCTGTGACGTGAGAGCTGAAACTATAAAACTCTCAGAAGATTACACTGGTGCGCATCTTCCTGGCCTTGAATCAGACAACAGTTTCTTAGGCACGATACTAAAAGTACAATCAGGGACGCCTGGGTGGCTCAGTCAGTTAAGCGTCCAACCTCGGCTCAGGTCATGGCCTAGCGGTTCGTGAGTTCAAGCCCCGCATCGGGCTCTGTGCGGACAGCTCAGAGCTTAGAGCCTGTTTCAGATTCTGTGTCTCCCTCTCCTCTCTGCCCCTCCCCTGCTCCCGCTCTGTGTGTGTGTGTGTGTGTGTGTGTGTGTGTGTGTGTGTGTCTCAAAAATAAGTAAACATTAAAAAAAAAAATCTAAAAGTATAATCAATCAAGAAAAGAAAAAATAAACTGGACGCCATCGACATTAAGAGCTTTTGTGAGTCAAGGACACCACCCACCTCAGACCTGGCACACAGGCCTCATCTCATCACACCTGTGACCCAGCCACTGAAAGGCCTCCTGCTGGACCGTGTGTGTGCCTGAGAGCCCAGCCGGGCACTTCCTCACCTCTGGCCTCCATGGCAGGAGTGGGAGATTCAAGCCCAGTGGATGGTTCTAGAAATCTCCCCTGTAGAGGTGGGGAGCTAGGATGGAGGAAGGAGCACCACACAGGGCACTGGGAGCCCCTTCTCCTCTCTAGGCCTCTTCCTCCTCTATAAGGTGGAAGCCAATCCTGTGAAGAGGTTCCATGCATGGGAGCGGGGGGCTGCTGGACCTGGGGTAGAATCCTGCCTTCCCTACTTGCGACTCTGGGCCTCCATAAGCCTCAGTCCTCTTCTGTGAAATGGAGAGGGTCGCAGCCCCTACCTCCTGAGATGTTTTTTTAAAACAGTTTATTGACCACATACCATGCAGTTTACCCACTTAAAGCTTACAATCCAGTGGCTTCCAATATGTGATAGAGTTGTGCAACCAAAAGCATAGTTATAAGATATTATCATCACTTCAAAAAAAAAAATCCCATACCTTTTAGCTATCAGCTTCAATTCACCCATTCCCTCCAGCCCCTGGAAACCACTTTTTGCCTCTAGACACTTGCCTATTCTGGACATTTCTTCTTCTTCTTCTTTTTTTTTTTTTTTTAATTTTTTTAAAGACAGAGCACGAGCAGGGGAGGGGCACAGAGAGAGACAGAGAGAGAGAGAGAGAGAGAGAGAGAGAGAGAGAGAGAGACAGAATCTGAAGCAGGCTCCAGGCTCTGAGCGCTGTCAGCACAGAACCCGACGCGGGGCTCGAACTCACAGACCGTGAGATCATGACCCGAGCCGAAGCTGGACGCTTAACCGACTGAACCACCCAGGTGTCCCTGGACATTTCTTATAAATGGAATCAATGCAGTCTTTTGTGACTGGCTTCTTTCACTTAGCATAACGTTTTTAGGGTTCACTCATGCTGTAGCACGTGTCACTGCTTCATTGTGTTTGATGGCTGAGCAATATTCCACTGTGTAGATATACCGCCTCTGTTGATCTGTTCAACAGCTAACGGGCATCGGGTTTATTTTCATCTTATGGCTACTATGAATTAAGCTCCTGTGAACATTTGTACACAGGTTTTTGTGTAGATGAACGTTTTCGTGTCTCTTGGATTATATACCATATATTCTTGGGTTAAGAATACAAAAGATTGCAAAACTTCTCAGTTCCTCAAGCATGGATATTTTAGGTAGTAATCATAACAATCTGCCATGGCAGACAGGGACACCTGGGTGGCTCAGTCAGTTGAGCATTCGACTCTTGATTTTAGCTGAAGTCATGATCTCCTAGTTCGTGAGTTCGAGCCCTGCGTCAGGCTCTGTGCTGACAGTGCAGAGCCTGCTTGGGATTCTCTCTCTCAAAATAAATAAATAAATTAATTAGTTAATTAATTTTAAAGCCCACCATGGTATACTAATAAACCATTTTTCTGGTTTCTAAAAGCTACAATCACACAAAACGCTAGATTTGACTCACAAAGCAATCTCTGTGGTCTATAGAGTAAACACCTGTATTTTTATTCCCATTTTATAGATGAAAACACTGAGCATCTGAGAGGCCAAGTGACTGGCCCAAAGCCACGCAATCAGCTGCGACTTTGTCAGGATTCAAAACCAGCCATTACAGTGTCAAACCCAAGGCCCCTGCAGTGCACCCTGTCACCTCCCCAAACACAAGTTATGTGGCTGAAGTGCTTTAATTCCCAGAAAGTCTAAGGACCCATTTCGAATCTAAGTGCTGGAGAACCTGTGCACAACTCAGTCAAGCAGGCCTAGAACAGGAAAAGAGAGAGCTGAAGCCTGGGGCCAGCAGTGGGAGGACAAGAACGAAGAGCCTTAGAACTGCCCAGACCACCCACCCCCACCCCCCCCCCCCATGGACCAAGCAGTCTGGGTCTCTGGGAGGCCGCCTATTTGAACGATGGCTTCCTGAGTAGTCCTATCTAAGCACTTACAGAGGAAACCTTAAGCAAGCACTGTGGGGACAGCAAGCCCTGCCTGTTCTTCGGGACTCTAAATGTCCAGAACTCTCAATCTCCAGAGAGGTGGGACAGGAAGCAGCATGGTGAATGCTAAGAAGGAGTCGCCTGCAGGGCCAGGCAAGCTAAGTGCCAGGTTCCCCTGCCAAGCATTCTGCATGTTAACCTGAAGGCTGGAGGGAGAGGCAGAGATGCTTTCTAAGAGGAGAATTTTAGGATTGAAGTCGGTTTCAGAAAAACCCTGCTGGCCAGGAATGGTGTGGGAAGACTGGACTGGAAGCCATTCATGGAACAGGGAGTTGAGGGCATCCAACACGTCGGAGAAAGTTCATCTTCTAGTTTGGTAACCAGCCTCCTTCCTTCCAGGGTCCTTGTTCCCCTCCCCCAGGAAGATGTCACACGGGAGGACAGAAGTCCTCACTGAGAGTGGAAAGAGAAAGAAGGGGCAGGACAGGTTGGGCACAGGCAGGGAAGGAGTGGGGAGCCCACGAGTGGCTCTAGGGAGCAGTCCTGCTCTACAGTTTGATCTGGTGGTGGATACAAGGTGTATCTGGTTTGCGAAATCTATCATGCACTCACTTATACCCACGGTTTTCTGCGTATGTATTATACTTCACCTTATTAAAAAAAAAGGGGGGGGGTGGGGGAGAACGAAAGCACTGAACTAAGCAGGGAAGCAAGGACCTGCTCCCTGCTCTCAGTATAGCCTGCCTTGTCTTCACCTTCTCTGGGACTCCAGCCTTCTACGTGGAGCGGATCAAGGATGGGAAATGGGGCACAATTCCACCACACCTCCCCAAGACCACGGCAGCCATCACCACAGATCACGGCAGCGATCAGCTGGGGATCACAGCACGTGGGATTCAGAATCCTGATCATCACTCGGTTCCAGAAGTTAGATAAGCATGGGCACTCAGGGTGAATCCCACGTGCCATGCACAGAACAAGCTCTCCAAGCTGATTCCGTGAGTCAGGGTTGGCGTGTTTTAATTAGTGCTTAGTCACCAAACGAATGCTGGGGAAGACCTGCGGCCGGTGGAAATTACTCACAGGGGTTTTTATGGGAAAGAGGTAACCCTGGGCTTACTCAACATAATCTCACTCCTTCTGACTCTTCCTGATAGCACAACCCACGCCCAGACCTTCCAGCTGATGACCACAAAGGCTGCCCTTTGAACTAGCTCCTTCCACACCAAGTGCTGGATGAAAGCGAGGAAGCTTCCAGTTCCTAAAGTCTTAACACCAAGATGGAGGTCCCGGCAAGATGTTACAATGAGTTATTATTAATAACTACGGTAATGATGGTGATGATAGCAGCTAACTTTTCCTGCATGCCCACCAAGTAATGGATAGTGTTCTACACACTTTCAGGATCCGACACATTTATTCCTTACAACCAGCCTACGCACTAGGTCCTATTAGCAGCCCCACTGGACAGACAGAAACAAAGACTCAGAGCGCCTCAGTACCTGGCCCAGGCTCTCCGAGTAAGGAAGCAGCCACGATGGCATCTGAATCCAGGCCATCTGGTTCCAGAGCCCTCTAGTTGGCTCGGGGAGGCCTGGCCAAAGGAAAAGCATCTAAATTTTAGCCATGGCCAGGATTTCTCATGTGTGTTCTTATAAAATTTATGTTAAAAAAAGAAAAGTACATCTTTCTCGTGTGCTGTCAACCCAAGCCTCGGCTGTGAGCCTGGTGGCACAGCCTGTGAGATCAAGCACGCGGCCTCTGGTGCGAGGACAAGGTAAAGCACCCGAGAAAAAATGGCAATAGAGTCTGCAAGTTCCTTTGCCAGAGGAAGAGTCACAGACTGTCAGACCTCGCAAGACCTAAGGGCCCCTTAGCCCGTCTTTCCAGAAAGGTGAAAGGAAGTAGAAACAAGCCCGAGGGCACACAGCGAAGCGGCAGAGATGAGCCCACAACCCCATCTCCTCCTCCTGGCACCCCAGGGCCACCCTGGTTCACTCTGCTCCCAAAGGCCCCAAGGAGCCAACACGTTGGGCCAGAGTCTCTGCTTCTATTCCTGAGCCCGGATCAAGACAAACTAACAACAGCCACAAGACAGCCACCTCTCAGGAGAATAAGCAAATGATCGGGCCAGATGCCGGAGTCCACAAAGGCCTCTGGGATGAAGATCCATGCAGCACCAAGGGAAGGACACGTGCAGAATTCTCAGGGCCAGCACGTGCGTCTCCGGACGCACAGGATGCCTGCGGTGAAGGCGGGGGACCCCCGGAGGGAGGACAAACAGATACAACGGTGTCATGAGCAATCACACCATCAAAGGCACAGTACGCTTCTGCAGAAAGTGAACCCCATTCCCGGGAGACTAGCTCCACAGGAGGATGAGGTCATGAGCCGTGCTGAGCAAAGCTTTCTGGGGAGGACAGCTAACGAATCCTCTGCGCAGACTACTGAAGCCATGAAATCAACCGCTGTTCACGGACGTGAAATCATCTGAAGCCAGGGTCAAATGTCCCCCAGGCTAAGCCTTCCCGGCACCACCCAGAATACATGCCTGTTCATTACACCTTACAGAAAATCACATACCACAGACAGTCCTGAGGAATCCACGCTAGACCCAAGTGCCTGGATGCATCAGACTGTGCCAGGCAGCCAACCATGGCCCTAGCCAGACCAAAGCACCCACGGCTGTTCAAGAATCACAAGCCAGGGGTCTGAAGAGGTAGCCAGGGCTGGCATGGGGCTGGGGCTGGAGATTCATGCAGCTGAACCTTGGGAGTAGGCTCCCAGAGGCCAAGAGAAGGTTGTGGCAGCACCTGGTCCATACCAGGGACAGAACTGCCAAGTCCTGCCACACATGGTGCCATTCGCAGTCTACCACTGAGCTGTGCAGTACACACACCATGTAACAGTCCCTGACCATCAGTCGAGGCTTTTTTGCCTTCCAGTCACTGGCTGACCATCTCTTTCAGCCCAGCTGCACCTGGGTGATCCCGATTCCAACACAAAGGACCCTAAGACACTGTGAAAATTAAGGTAGAGGCAGAATTAAGAAATTGGCTTCAGGGCGCCTGGGTGGCTCAGTCGGTTAAGCGTCCGACTTCGGCTCAGGTCACGATCTTGCGGTATGTGGGTTCGAGCCCCGCGTCGGGCTCTGTGCTGACTGCTTGGAGCCTGGAGCCTGTTTCAGATTCTGTGTCTCCCACTATCTCTGACCCTCCCCCGTTCATGCTCTGTCTCTCTCTGTCTCAAAAATAAAATAAACGTTAAAAAAAATGTTTTTTTAAATAAAAAAAAAGAAATCGGCTTCAAGTCCTAAGACTGCCATTAACTTTATGCATACTTCTGAAAGCCACCTAAGTCACTTGTATCTTAGTTCTCCCATCTAAAAACCAGTAGGTTGCAATGATGCATTTATATCCTTTCTGACTTTCCAGTCCTAGGATTCTTTGATACTTTGAAGTGATAAGTGAACAAAAAAAGCTCTTTGGGTCCTGGAGCCCAGGGCCTGCTGCCCTCAAGCAAGTACACAGTGTAAGAACTACACAGAACCCGGTCTTGTTAGGACAGTGACACACATTCCCACAACAGTAGAGGGAAGGACAGGAACACGAATGGCGGATAGCCAATGGCTCCACATCAGGGACAGACATCAGTTCGCTAGCTTGAGCGAGACCACACGTACCGGGACTGCCTTTCTGTGCAGTGACTAAGATAACCCTCCATTCCTTACAGACCCAGCCCTGGTATGTAGAGGGCACCTCCTCACCCGCTACGTCTCTGACTTTTCTAAAATGGCTCCTTGGGGAGAGCTGGCCTTCCACGCCCACAGACACCTTGGTCTTAATCGGCCCTCATTTGTATTCTGGGGAGCTCGCCAGTGTCTGAGACCTCAGCCTGAGGCCTCCCAGAGAACACGAGGCCAGGAAGAGACGGAGCTCCTGAGGAGAGAGAGAGAGAGAGAGAGAGAGAGAGAGAGAGAGAGAGTGTGTGTGTGTGTGTGTGTGTGCGCACGTGCGCACATCGGGGTGGGGGGCACCTCTGCAGCTACAAGGCAGTCGCATTCTGCCCACCCTCACTGGGGGCTCCCCTAAGTGTGGAGAGATGTAAAGGTGACTGGTGAGGACAGAGTAGGGAAGCACTGCCATATGTGAATATGCAGGGATGCGGGTCACGGCACTCATCTGGCCGTGGGGGGAGGGGGGTGGAGGGAATAGACAGGGTTTCCGGAGGCCAGTGCTGCTGGAGGCATAAGGGTCACCGGCATGGGCCACAAGGAGAAAAGGCATTCCAGGCAGAGGGGACAGCAAACGCAGAGGCACGGGGTGAAGGAGGCCGGCATGGCTGGGCAGACATAGGTCTCAAAGGGGAGGTTACGTAAGGCAGAAAGCAGAACAGACAGCTGGAGATACACCAGCCAGGGAGTCTGGATGTGATCCTAAAGCAACAGGGTCCTGTGCCGGGGAGTGGCGGGGCCAGCTTTGAGTTTTGCAGTGACCAGTCTATCGGCACGTGAGGCCCAGGGGCCGAACTTGGAAGGGATGGGCCTGAGCAGTGTGTCCAACACAGCCGGCATTAGGGACATGTGTGCCAGACTCAGCCGTGCAGGAAGGACGGAGCTACTGCCTGACCTCTGGCATGATTTGACAGAGCCGGTGAGAGGAAAATGATGCCCTCTGCCCCTCAGCGTACTTGCTCTCCAGACCCGTTATTTAAACCCGTGAGCTCGGGCTGGGGTGTTCAGGCCCTCACAGCACAGGGAGTTCTGGAGAGAAAGGCGAGGTATGAACACAGGAGCACCAGACAGAAGCGAGGTGGCCTGGGGTCAAGGTCCAGACAGGCTGCGTGAGCCTGGCACAGACACTGCCCTTGCCAGGGCCCTGAGTGCCAGTGGCAAACACAATGGGATGGGGGTACGGTGAGGGTCTGGCACCCCCTGATATTCCAGAACTCTATGCCAAATTAAACCAATGAGAAGCATTTCCAAAAGTGGGGGGGGGGGGGGGCGGGACACAGACCAGCTCTAGGTTGGTGGGAATGTAAACTGATACAACCTTATGGGAAGACACTGGGCACCAGCCGAAATTAAGAACACACAACCTTGGCATTTCCATTCCCAGGTATTCATCCCACGGAACTCCCCACGTGTGCACGCAGATTCGCATACAGATTATTTCATCACTATGGCTTGTTCCTGAAACATCAGTGGGGAGCTGGTTAAGAAAAGGATTTAAAGCAATACCATGCAGCCATGAAACAGAACGAGGCAGCCTGAAGGGCTGATGTGAAGTCATTTCCAAGATCTAGTGTCAGAACAATGGCTTTGTGTGGGGAAGGGAAGACCATCTTTGTTCAGACACACGGGAGCCCCTGAAAAGGTTCAAGGCTGTGGGGAGCCGACTGTGGCTGTGCCTAAGATGGGAAGGGGCCGACTGGGCAGCAGAGGTGGGAGGAGACGGTCAGGACCACTGAGAGCCACACCTAAGGAATCCACCAGAATCACAGTCCATGAGATGACTGGAAAGGTTCACTGGCCCAGGCTAGGCACGAGGTGGGAGAAACACTGGGGCATTCGGGAGGGGCAGACAAAGCTCCCATGGAGCAGAGGGCCAGCAAGGACCACCCCCGCACCCGTCCCTGCTGACGAACAGAATGGTCACAGCACAAGGGGTTCAGGAGGGACAAGGAGAGGTCGGAGCAGCCAGGACCCTGTCCCCACAGTGAGCTGTACAGACTCATACCGCTGATGGGACATCAGACCCTTTCCAGATGAGGGGAGGGGAGGTGCTGTGAGAGGGCCCGAGCGCCCCACAGACCACGGGTTCTCCTGGGCGTGGGGCTCTGCACGCTAGCCTCGGTGTCCCCGCCTTTGGCCTCCAAGTCACGTGTCCCCCAAAGCCAGATGTCCCCCACGACTGTCCATCTGGGTCATCTTCCCAGACAATCTAATGTCATGTGCCTCACTCGGCCACCTGGCGAGCAGCGTGAGCACGACAGTGTGGTCCCCATGGGTGAGAAACTGTTGTTCGCAGTGCTGACAGAAAAGCCTATGGAGAAATTAGCTCCCGCCAAAACATCACCCCAAATGCTGAGGAAGAAAGGGCTGGAAGTAAATAGAAGGCTATTATTTGAGACAGCAAATGCCTTCTCCCCGCCGTTCCCAGGCCCCCATGGAAAACAATCCCTCCCTTTCTATCCCCAGACTTCAGCACCAAACTTATACACGTTCTCCATCTTCCGTCAGCAGAGGCTGGCACAGTGCCTGGCCAGGCTGTTCACCCTGACGAATGTCACATGTTCTGTCACAGCGCCTACGGACCTGGGAAAGGGGCCTGCAGGGCTGGGTGCTGGTCAGAAGGCACCCCTCCCAGGCTGACGCTAAACCAGGAGAGACTAGCATTTCTATTAAGGGGTCGCTGTGGGGGCCACAGGGGGGGGTCCCAGCAGTCACCTGACCCCACGGTCAGAGCTGGCAGCTGAGCAAAGTGAGGACCAGAAGGGGCTGCCCGGTCCCGGGTCACGCAGCAGCTGCCGCACTCCTCAAGCACCTGTTTTAAGCCCCGTGCGCCCCCTCCACACACGCAGGCCCACATGCCCACCTGCTCCCCATGCCCGTCCCCACAATGCTCAGATGAGGCTATGGAGCCACCCTGCCCTCGGGCCACTTCCCAGGATCCAGGCCACAGGGCTGCTTGGCCTGCCCTACACGCCCACCCTCCCCCAGCCCTGCAGCCAGAGCTGAACTCTCAGTTCCCAGAACAAGCCAAGGCCTCCCCGATGCCCACGGACTCCCCTGCGCTTTGCTGGGGGGGTGCCAGCGTTAGTCACAGAACTCGGGGTGCCCACACTGCTGTCGGTGGGGGTAGAGGAGTCGTGTGGAACCAGTGCAGGCTTTGCAGCACGCTGCTGAACTCTGGGAAGGCCAAGGGCCACTCTAGCCAGAGGTGCCTGGGCCCCTACCTCTGTGCTCAGCTGCCCCAGCCTCCCAGCCTCCAGTACAGGCCCCAGCCGCACATGACAGGGAGCCACTGCTGCCACACCACACCCCGTGGCAGTGACCATGGGGCCGCAGACCACTGACTTCCCAGTGTCCTTTTCGGCCCTGCTCTAACCAGCAAGCATTGGGTATGCTCACTTTGTATGCTCTTCCCCTGGGCAAGTGCTTCAGCCTCACCGGCTTATTCAGTGTCCTCTGTGCCTGTCCTGCCAAAGAGCCTGGTAGACGTGCCCCCCCGGCCTGCTCCACGATCACCCCTCAGTCAAAAGGCCTTAAATTTCGACCTCAGTCCCAGTTGTCAACTCCTCAGAGAGGCGGCAGGATGAAATGGCAAGAACTTCCCTGTTAGACAAGCCTTGAGTTTCCTTCTTCCTAGAACTTCCCATAATTGGAGATTGTGTTCCTTTTTCCTATTTGCTTGTGTTTTGTTTGCATTCTCCTTCCCCACACCCTGCATACACACACACAGATACACCTCTGTGGGGGCAGGGGCCCAGTCCACCTCATCTGTCTTATTGATCACTGTACCTGCAACTTCTTTGAGGATTTCTGGCACAGAGGAAGTGCTCAACTAAGACTCGTTGAATGAATGACATTAACAGATCTTCAATGACTGATCTTAGAGATCAATGAACAGGCTGAGAGGCGCAGGCCGGGTCAGGGGCTAGAAGCAAGTGGGTGTGGGCGGTGGGAGGCCTGAGACAGTGGGCATGGACCCCACCAGCATGAGCTGTGCAGGGAGGGGCTCAGAGAAGGAGGGTCCTCATGCCTCGGAGGACTGAGGTCAGCAGAGGCCGGCTTGGCTGGTGAGAAGCTTTGTGATTTACCAAAGGTGAAGGAAACCACAATGGCTTAACTGTGAGCGTACAGCATACCCTAACCCTAACTCTAACCCTAACCCTAAGAGCATACGGGGAACGTGGAAGCCAAGTCAGGAAGTCATGGCCCCAAAACAGGCCAGGAGGAGGATGGAAGAAAGCGAGCTTTCTGCTACAGGTGTTACCAAAGGAAGAATCCACGAAGACTCCAGACCTCCTGGCCTGAAGAGCCCAATCCCCAAAACTCAGATACTGTATCCAATGAGGGCTCAGTATCCACGCTTTTAAATCAGAAGGGCTTCACTTACCCACCGGAGCTCTCACAGCTGCCGAGCTCCCAGAAAGGCAGGGGTCTCGACCCAGGGGCGAGCCTGCCCCCAGGAGACACGCAGCAGTGTCCGGAGACAGTTTTGGCTGTCACAATTGAGGGTGGCGCTCCTGGCACTTAGTGGGTGGGGCCCAGGGATGCTGCTGGACACCCCGCAGTGCACAAGATGGCCCCACAGTACAGAATCATCCAGCCTAACAAGTCAACAGTGCCGAGGCTAAGGAACCCTGAAACTACGTGCATAAAAGTTCCTTCGTCAACCCTGGAAAAATTTATTACTAACAAACGTTAGGATTTCTGAAACCCAATGCACCTCAAACCCTGACTGCCTCCCTCCCCCGCGCCCCCCCCCAACACACACATGGCCAGTGTGCTGGGTCAGAGCTCAGGCTCCCAGGGCAGCCGGCCCCTCCCACTGTACCGCCTGGTGCTGTACAAAGTCCTGCTCTGCTTGGGGCTGGTAACAGGGTCATAAAGTCGTGGGTCTGCCTGGGGGACCGGTCTTCCTCTCCACACAGGAAAGGCCCTGCACACAGCTAATGGCACTAAATGGCACCAGCCTCCCCTGGGGAGAAAGAATGATTCACCGTCACCGCCTGATCTGGGCGCACAATGGGCAGATTGTGTGGCCATCTCCACCATGGCGGGGGGTGGGGAGGGTGGCCTTGTAACCCAGGGCAGGAGTCATGACGAGACTGACTTCATGGCCACCTCAGGACAGGATCTGTCCTCTGAGGCCAGGGTCACCAACTATGCCCAGTTCTGCCTCCCCTGGCACCTGCTGGTTAACGTTTATCACTGTGCAGCACCAGCTGGGTCGGAGGCAATCCCAGATGGTGGTGACCTCTTCCTTCAGGTGCCCCTGCATCACTGGCCCTCACACCCCAAAGCCATCCTGAGGCCTATCTGAAAGAGCACGAGCTATGATCCTGGCTCCGACGTGTTTGGACTAAGCAACCCCGGGCGAGTACCTTAACTTCCTCGGGCCTGTATCCTTACCTGGAAAACGGGGAAGTAACTCCATTCTCCCAGGCACTGACAGAAGCACAAAGTGAGATAAGAGATGTGGAGCGCCCCGGGCACCGAAGGCCAGCTGGGACCTGCTCGGGAAGCGGTAGCCTCTCGCAGGGCTCCACGGTGGCCGCCCAGATCCTTTGCTGGCGCCCAGGGTTCCGATTCTGACACCACCAGCCAGGAGGCCACAGGCCACTAAGCGCTGCTTCCAAACTGACAGAAACTCGCTTAATTTACATCAGGTTTAGGTATCATCTCCCTAATCAGGTTAGAAGGCCTGGAACAACAGAATCTGGTTTCTTCTGCTTCCCCTCCATCCCTCCAGCTTGCGGCACAGAGCCCCAGGCTGGCGGCCCACCCAGTAAACATCTGAGGTTGGAAGGGTTTGATCCAGCGCGGCTGGGAAATCATTTCTGAGCCCTAGGGGTTGGGGGCCGCGCAGAGCTCTGGTCTTGGAGGTGATCACCGCTGCTCACGGCAGCCACCTTCGGAGGTGGCCGCCGCAGCTTTCAATGTCCCCATCCTACGGTGCCATCCCAGCACGTTCCCTGGACGGCAGGTGGGGCGACTGGGGAGGGGCGGAGCCGGGCATGTCCCCCGACCACCACCGGGCCCTGCCTTTAGTTGAAGTCAGTGCTCATTTCACAAAGAACACCTCCAATCTGGGGACATTTTCATAATCGCTGCCTCACTGACTACAATCGTGACTGAGAACTCCTAGGTCAGCTGTGACGCGCAGCTACTGTCCATATGGTGGTGGTTGTGGTGGGGTGGCAGTAATAATAATAATAATAATAATAATAATAATAGGCTGGCATGATGGAAGGGTCACTCAGTGCTACACCTGTCATGACGCCCCAGGCACCACTGGTAAGGAAGAGCGGGGGACCACGTGTACACGCGTGCACACGCTCGGAGCAGGCACCGCTCCAAGGGCACTGTGCCTGTCAGCTGCTCAAGCCTCACAGCAACTGCCACGTTTAAGCCTCAGAAGGAAAGCGCACGGTGGGGCTGCTGGATTACTGTCACCGCAGACGGCCCCCTGGCCCGCAAGCAGATCATAAGTGCCTGACTCCCTGCGGTCAGTCACGGCCACGAGAATCAATGAGGCCACGGCACGCGTCACCCTGGGGCAGAAACTATGAGCCAGAGCGCGCTTCGCGGATTTCTCTTCCTTCTGCCGTGAGGACCGGTCTGCTGCCGCTCTGTCACCCCAGCTCTCAGGCGTGCAGAGCTCAGCCTGCCCTCTGACGACGTGGGCCCCAGGGTAGGAACAAGCCCGCGCTGAGTTGCAGGACCCGCCTGTTACTGCGGTGCGGCCGAGCCTGTCTGGACAGACCAGAGCAGGAAGGGCCTTGGAAGCCATCTCCTCCGACGTCCGAGGAAACCGGACTCTGAAGCTAGACTGGGAGGCAGCGGCAGGCCACACATGGGCCCCAGCAGAGGCCCCTGCCTGGCCTCCGAGGCCGTCAAGCCCACGTCAACACACTCGGTCCTCCCGCAGCCCCGGGAGGCAGGGACTAGGACTGCCCCTATTTTACAGATAAGGGAACTGAAGCACAGGGGAACTTAAAAGACATTCCCAAAGCCAACCAGCAGGAAGCGGTGGGGAGAGCTCTGAACCCAGGCAACGGACTCCCGTGCCGGTGTTCCAAACCGGTCTGCTCTGGGGGATAATAACAGGCCAGAGGAAGAAAAAGGCAAATCTGTGGGCTCCAGACATCTATGCACGAAGTGTACAAAGGGCTCCAGGAAAGGTATACAAATGACCAACGAGCACACGGAAAGATGCCTGACAGCATCGGCCATCATCAGGGAGACTTAAATCAAAACCACAAGATATTTAAGTCAAATTTAAATCAAAACCACTTCACCCCCGCTAGGATGGCTAAAGTCAGAGCTGGGTAAGTGCTGGTGAGGATGTGGAGAAAGCAAAACCCTTCTGCGCTGCTGGTGGGCATGTGAAACAGTGCGGCTCTAGGAAAAACAGTCTGGTGGCTCCTGGATCGAGTAACAGTTGCCACGTGGCCCAGCAATCCCCCTCCTGGGCGTATATTACCAGAAGGAATGAGAATGTGTACATACAAGCTTACAAGTGGTATTCTTAACAGCCAGAAGATGGAAACCCGTCACCTGATACCTGGATACACGACGTGGTGTATCCAAATGGAAGCTTACAGCCATCAAAAGGAAGGAAGCACCATTTCGCACCACGACAGGGATGAACCTGGAAAACGTTATGCTAAGTGAAAGAAGCAGTCACATGCGGTCCAGTGCTCTGTGATTCCGTTCCTATGAAAAGTCCAGAATAGGAAAATCTACAAAGACAGAAAGTGGTGGCTACTCAGGGCCGGGAGGGGAGGTGACGGTTAAAGATTTGGGGTTTCTTTCCAGGGTGAGGAAAATGTCCTAAAATGGACTGCACAGATCTATGAATACACTAAAACCCATCGATGATACACTTTAAGTGAGTGAACGGAATGGCATGTGAGTTCTATCTCAATAAACCGGTTTTTCAAGATGAGGGGTGGGGGGTGGGGAGCCGAGCTACTGAGAGTTGATTCAAAAAGCTGGTTCCTTTCAGGTAAAACAATCATTTAAAAAAACCAACTGTGCAAAGCGTGCCTTCTCTGCCTGCAACCAGGAGGCGAGGAAAGAGCTCCCTTCCCAGATCCATTTCATACAATCAAAGGGCTGCCGGGGACCTGAGAGGGGAGTGGGGCATTGCCCCTCATGGGCCTGTCGTGGGCCTGTGGTAGGGGCGCTCAGAGGATCACAGGGGCCCTGGGATGAGGACGGGGCAGTGCTGAGCCCCCAGGGGCATGATGAGCTCTCTCTTCACTGCAGAAACTGCCAGGCTCCAAAGACTATGGTGTCCTCACTACTCAGAGTTCATCTTGCCTTGGCAATTTCCCCCTCCTAAGCAGGCCCTCTCTCATTCCAGTGAAATCGGATCTTCTCACTCTAACCCCCGGCCTGCAGGATAAAGTCCAAGCTCCCCAGCCTGTTCCTCCTGCGGCTCTCCACACCCCAAGGCTTCCCCAGGCGCACCCACCAGGCAGCACGATCTGCCTCATGAGCCCTCCCTGTGTCCCGTTCCCAGCTGTCCCCTGGAGCCATTTGCTCCTTTCTCTGACCCACCAGGATGCCCTGCACGAAGCCAGCACTGCAAAGCCAGCACCACAAAGCTCCTTCACTGCACAAACACACGGGCACAATTCCTACGTAGCAGGCACCACGGGAGGCAGTGAGGATAGCCGGTGAGCTCAGAGCAGATGCGATCCCCGCCCCTGCAACTAACAACCCCCAGAGGGACAGACAGACAGTAGGGACTGATAAAGCATGATGTGATTCCAAAGTGAGGGAAGGAAAAGCATAAAACTACGAGGGCCTGGGATGGCAGATATGTCCTTGGTGAGATAATCAGGGAGGTATCCCTAAGGAAGGGGCACCTGAGCTGAGAGCGAAGAAGGAATTTCAAGCACAAGAACAGCTTGTGCAAAGGCACTGAGGTGGCCAAGAACTCAGAGCTTGAGGGGCAGGTGGGACAAGATGAAGATGTGGAGAGAGGCAACGGCCGGATCACACAGGCCTCGTGGGCCTTGTTAAAAACGGAAGTCTTTGTTATGGCTGCAAAGAGACGGTACGTGGTTAGACACCAGGAGGTGATCAGATCTGGCTTTGCCCTAACTCATCACTCTGGCAGCTGTGAGGACAGCTCCTGGGTTCCTGCTCGGTCTCCCCGCGGGGCTCGGCCTCGCGTGGAAGGTGCTCGGCAAACAGCGTGTCGCGCAAAGAACAGCTCCGGTATTCAGACTAGGGGTTCCGGGACTATCTGTGGAACACTTCACAATCTCCCAGCCTAATCAAGACAGGAGAAGAGGTGTCAGTTTAAACTCAAACCTCATTTTTCCAAGCTCATTCAGGGAAAGCCCCAGGATGATCCTCCTAGAAAGCTCCACATGCCCCACAGAACACAATCACTGTAACCCTTCTGGGCAATTCTGGGGCTGGAAGGGGCAGCAGAAGGTCTGCCCCCAGCCCCTGTCTTGCCAGGTTGCCCTGGATGCCACAGTGAGAAGAAGGTTCTCCAAGCATCCCTGAGGAATTAGCTTCAGAGGCCAGGGCTCCCCTGAGCACGGGGACAGGGACCCTCCCACCACCGCAGCCCCACTTGCCAAAATGGGCAGGGCCCTCAAGGTCTGTGCACTGATACATGAATCTCGGGCAGAGAGACAGCAGCACCAGGCTGCTGGCTCCACATGAACCCTGGTGCAGAAAAACAACTGAATCATCCTGATAATTCTCCAAGCAAAGCTCTCTTGGGGCCAATATTAAAAAGAGAGAAAAAAAAAAAAAAAAAGACTTAAGTAGTAGTTTCTATGGCAACCAGCTTTAGTGATCTGCAGTGAACCCCAGGCCCACACCCTCCAACCTGTCCTCAAAGGCAGCCAGGAAAAAAGCATAACCTCTCGGCTCTGAGAATGCCTTTCTATCTCAGGCTAAAGGCCTCATGGCAGCCTCCCGGGAGCAGAATGCCATAGGGCTGGTCAGAACACCTCAGACACTCCTCTTCCTTGACTCACTTCTCCTGCACTCAAGTACTGCATCTGGAGAAGGCCCTTCAAGACAAGCCCCTTCTGGGGCAAACCATTATACTCTGTTTTCTTATTCACGACAAACTGCAGAAAGGCCAGCTTTGCAAACCCAAGCCCTGGGTTCTGCTTCCCCGCTATTGACCCTATGGTCCTTACCCACCCAAGCCAACATCTCCTTGTTAAAGTCCAGCATATATATTAAAACAAGAATCTGAAAACAAGGGACGTGACCAAGGTCAAGCGCCAGTTTATCGGGTCTGGCTCTGAATCCTATAGCAGAAGCGGGTGACCAGGTCAGCGCTGACAGTGACTTGATGGCAGGAGGGAGGCTGGAGTGTAGCCGACCGGGCCTCTCCCCTGGCCCTCACCCGGCGTCCCTTGGTCCTTCTCTTCACCGGCCCCCGCCTGTCCCCTCTCTTCCTGGGGCCTCTGGAAAGCCCAGCCTGTCACCCTTTTCCCTAAAGGATTGTTCTCTTCACAAAGGAGGAAACGTCCTGGCCTTATCAGATATCCGGCTTCATGCTCGAGCACAGAGCACAGTGAAAATTTATCCCAAAAATACCAAGGCTGGAAGGTTATACTGAGGTCACCTCAGTCATCTGAGGGCTGGCCGAGCATGTGTGCCCTGACTGGGACAGGCTCCAGGGAACCCAGTCAAGACTTCCCTGGGAAATGCACCCGGTGGCTGAAACCTCGAAGCCACACGTCCCCACATCCCACCCCCTCCCCCAGCCCTGCGGAACTTTCTCTTCTACCAAGAACACAACACAGGGGACCCAGTTCTCCTTCATGGTTTAGCCATCCCCTGCCCGGGATTGTGGGCTGTGCATGTGTTTATGGGGAGTGAGGGATGGGGATCCCCCCATGGGAGGTTGGTCAGGGCACTGAGGCAGGCTGGGGGCTACACCCTTGATCTAGGAGGACAGCAGGAATGTAACAGTGGTGGCCGTACTCAAGTCCGAGAGGCAGAAGCAGCTCCTTTATGCACACGGACGTTTACTTCTCACAGCAACCTGTCCATCCTAAGGAGCAGGAACTAGCAGCATCCCCATTTTACAGAAGAGGAAACCAAGGCTCAGGGAAGTCACGTCACCAAAGTGGCAGTTGACCTTCTACTAAGCACCTGCTGGGGCCCGAGCAGTGTCAGGTACTCCAGCCAACATCATACAAAGTTTTCCTGATCCTAATACCATTGTATAGATAAGAACACAGAGTCTCAGCAAGGTCACGGAGGAGCCCGAATGCGCCTTTCCCACGGCCTCCAGCCCTATGAAAGCGGGAGGGACTTCAGGTGGTCGGCAAGGCAAAGGCCCTGAAGGACGCGACATGGGGGCAGCACCCCCTCCCCCCGGGATGGGGGCCACCGGCAGGCCACACCTGCTTCTGGGCTGCTTGCACACAGGATGTGGGGATCTGTGGCCAAGCTGGCCAAGGAGGGGGTGAGAGTCACAGGGAGGCAAGTAGGGCCCTGGACACATGGAGGAAAGAAAATGCTGTCAGCAGGAGGGCTACCGTGTGGTGAGGAGACTAAGGAGAGTCCCCTTTGTCCTGACAGAGAAAGACAGGACGTCACATCTCCAATTATCACACGCTGACAAGTGCTCGCTCAAGCATCCCCTCCCGCTAGGGAGGCCCTCCATTCTGGCTGCATTTTCACTGATAATATGACTTTGTTTTTCGTAACCCTCGAGCTGCTTTCCAGAGGAATGAATCACGGTCTTGTCCACGACAGAGAAAACCCAGGGCAAGTCAGCGGGGGCAAAGGCAGCACCTCCCGAGGTGGCGGGTGGGTCATCACGGGGTCAAGATCTGGGAGGCTGTGGGAGGAAATGGGACCGGGAGGAGGGACCAGCCAAGAGGATCCAGTCCACGCTCAGAGACAGGCACGCAGGGGTCAAAGCAGTCGGCACAGCGAGGGAGCTTCCCACCAAGGCAGGACTCGGGGAGCTAGTGAGGCTATTGTTATTTTTTTTAAGTTTATTTATTTACTTATTTTGAGGGGGGGGGGCAGAGAGACACAGGGAGAGAGAAAATCCCAAACAGGCTCTGCACTGTAAGTTCAGAGCCTGATGCAGGGCTCAATCTCACAACTATGAGATCACGACCTGAGCAGAAACCAAGAATCAAATGCTTAACTGACTGAGCCACCCAGGCGCCCCAAGGGTGTTCTACTTCAAAGGCCCCTAGGATTCCCTTTCTCAAAGCCTGGCAAGAGGGTCCCACCCCTCATGCCAACTCAGAACCACTGACTGTGACTGTATGTGCTGAGGGTGTGGGGGTCACATCTGGACTCCACAGTGCCCTGATCTACACAGGTAGAGAGCAGAGGGGGTGCCAACCATGCCCTGGATGGACCCCATTTTACACCCAAAGAGACGGAGGCCCTGGCAGGGAAGCACCTGACCCCAGGCCATGTGCTGGGGCAGCAACAGAACCATTACCACGGACTACTCAGCAAGACAGCTGCTATGGCTTTAGAGATGCACAGAGCCCTTCTCAGGCCTTCCCTCCTCACCATCCCTGCTCACCTGGAACCTGTGTACCAGCTCCAGGGACTGGCTGTCATTCTGGTCGGCTTCAAGGATGACATCCGTCAGCTTGTGGATGATGACGTCCAGGGGGCCTTGTTCCTCAATTGGCCGGCTAAGGTTCAGCTGCCAGGGGAGACAGAAGGACACCGAGAAAAAGAAGAACGTCAGCACCTGGGCCAACTGTCCCCACCGTACTCCCCACCCCTCCGCCTGTCCCTGACGCACTGGGGAAACACGGACGGGACAGAGAGCACACACCCACGAAGATCCCAGACTCCTCCAGGGCAGGGCCCGAGCCCCATGCTACCCCGCTTATAGAAGACACACACATGAAATCGAGGCATCTACTGGTTAAGCAGGCATCACTACGAAATCGTTTTATAGAGAAAACGTATACTGAACGTGTCCCATCTGGTCCATGACCTGGATTTTTCAGGTAGGGAAACGAGGGCTCTGAAGCCACACAGCCGGGTCTAAACTGAGATCTAAGGAGACACGCTTCCCACGAAACTACAGTCTCAGCAAAGCTGTGATCTTCACGAACCAAAGAGGCGCTGCTTTCACAGGCCGGCAGCTTGCACTTCACACAGAAATCAGGGCTCATCACAGACACGGTGAGGGAGTGCGGGGCTGCCTGGAGCCCGTGAGGCGCAGCTGGCCCCGCTCCACTGGGGGCTGTGTTTATTTTTTCAAGAATGCGGGGTTAGGAAGATCACACCCCCAGGGAGCCAGAGCCGCCCAGCTGACAGACAGTCGGCATCACCTGACCCCAAGACAGGAGCACCTGCCAACAGCCAGGACGGCCTGACCCCGCGCTTCCTGACCTGCCAGATGTCTGCCGCCCGGCACACGGCCACCGCCACCTGCAAGGCCGGTCCCTCGGAGGCAGCGGCGCCAGCCCGGCACCTGGCTGACCCCCTGGATGGCCTCAGGAGAGGCCAGAGAAAGCCACCGGCCCCACCCCTACACCCATCCCCGCACAAGTGGGGCTCCCTCCAGGAGTCAAGGCTGACTGTTTCAAAGTTGCGAGTAGAGAAATCGCAGTGACGGCTGCACACGTTCACTCTGGGTGATAAAAACTACGTTTTCATGCTCCAACCATGGGGATAAGAGGTGATTTTACAAATGAGGAGAGTGGGGAATATGGACTTTGGAAACCTCACTAGGATCTGCCAGCGGGAAAGTGGTGGTGCTCACAGGCACATGCGAGGCTGGGCTTGTCACTCAGTGCCCCCGGCCCCATCCCTGACCCTCTGTGAGCCTTGGGAGGCTGTCCTCTAGTGCCACAACCACCTAGCGGCCCTGTCCTCTGGCCGAGTGGCCAACTGGAGGCACGTGAGAAGAAGGGAGAGGGAAAAGTCTGGCTGTCTGTTCCCACTGTCCTCACGTCCCCGCCGTATTTCTGCCAATAGCCACCATCCCTGCCAAGCAGACAGTCCCTCCGCTGCCTCTGGGCCCCCGTACACCACCTTCCCTCCCCTTGTCCCCTCCGGCCTGGGGTGGTGACAGCTTGCCACTCTTGGGGTGCCTCACCACATCCTGCTGGCTGCTTTGACCCAGCCCACACCTGTCATCCTCTCTTATTTAAACTCTTATCTAATTAAACCTTCAGAAAGTACCAGCTCTTTCCTCGTGGTATCCTTAACTCCTTGTTGTTGTTGTTTTTAATATCTGCCAGAAAAGATGTTAAGGGACTTCTCCTATTTAAAAAAAAAAAAAAAAAAAAATCCCAGGGCACCTGGCTGGCTCAGTTGGTTAAGTGTCCAACTCTTGATTTCAGCTCAAGTCATGATCCCACGGCTAGTCAGACCAAGCCCCACATCGGGATCTGCGCTGACAGTGTGGAGCCTGCTTGGGATTCTCTCTCTCTCTCTCTCTCTCTCTCTCTCTCTCTCTCTCTCTCTCTCCCCCTCTCTGCCCCTCCCCTGCGTGTGTTCTCCCTCTTTCTCTCCCTCAAAAATAAATGAACATTTTTTTTTAATCCCATGGATCTCACAATAATACTGAAAGAGACTCTTCCCACCCCATGGTGACTAGCCTGTATACAGAACAAAAAGTCAGACTAGCTGAGAAGCCGACCTTCCCTTCTAGGGCTCCTGGGTGGGAAGGGAAGCAGCACTTGCTATCCTCACATCAAGCCCCAGAGCTAAGGGTGACATTGTCACCATCACAGACCAGGACACCAAGAGCCCAAGGCACCCACTAAGTGGCCAGGCAAGGCAATGCGACTGGGAAGAGGCCCAGCTGGGGCCTGGATGGAGGCCAAACAGTAGCCCCTGTGGGCTCAGCCTGCAGCCGAGCTGCCCAGTGTGCTGGACCAATGCACGAGCCCGGCTCATCATCCCCCCGGGCCTCAGTTTCCCCTTCGACAAACAGAGGAACTTGCAAGGACCCTTCTGGTTCTGTCTGTGGATTCGGTATTACATTCCCATCCAACTCCACTTCCCAGGAAACCAAAAAACGAGAAACAGAACTTGAAGGAAGAGACCAAAGCCGGTGGGAGGTGCTAACCTGGGCAAAGAACAGCAAATTCGCAAGAGATGCCATAGGCCCCAACCCATTTTTGCCGTAACCCGTGGCTCCACCATGACAGGTGCCACAAACAGGAGACTGATATTTTCAGACCAAGGCAGCTAGAAATAGAAGAGAACTGGGTCACATGGGAGATGCTGGGTTATCGGAAGCTCCATCCCCACTCCTCCAAAGAGAAGCTTCCAGGTCTCCTGTGCAGTATGAGGGGACACAAATGTGTCCCTGTGGTTTTGGGGAAGGAGGTGGACAAGGGAGATACCCCTGGCTCGTCCCTGCCTGACATCAGCCTGCAGCCTGCAGACCTGACAGGCATGGGCTGTTTGGAAAACAAGCTCTCCACGTTCCCGGCCGCTCCACTGAAGGTAAACAGTTGAGTTCTGGAAGCCAGCCACCTTCCTTTGTATATTTTCCAAGCATTTTTATGCCAGTAAAACCCTTTCACGAGAACGGCAACTTGGGACACACATCAGGCCTGGTCTGGTCCTGGCTCGGCCGTCTCTCTCACGGCAGCATCTCTGCTGAGGCCTGAGTGGAGCTGTCACTGGTTCCAGAAGGTTCCCCAGCACATCTTCTCCTCAAGTAGCCAGATAAGCCATGATCGCCCTAAGGGATCTATCCTCCTACAAATGCCTCGAGGGGACTCTGGTCTCTCACTGCTGGCTGGGAAGGAGGAGGTGGGCACTCAGGCAGGGTCATGCTGGGAGAGGGGCTGGCTCCCAAGAAGCCAGGACACGGCAGAAGAGGGGACCCTGGTGGGCCAGGTTTCATTTCTCAAGATGGGGTGGGGAGGGGGGACTCAGGCAGAAGGGAACTCGTTCAACTGTCATTTTGTTTTTCTGACCACACTCTGCCTCCAGAAAAGGGAACTTTCCCAGGAACTTGTTCTCTTCTGCGGAAAGGGTCTGATCTGTCCCTCAGCCAGGAACAAGGATGTCTCAATGAAAGGGCTGCCCGCTGTGGCCAGAGGAGGTCTGTGGGTGCCATGCTTCCAAGTCACGCCATCCTGTGAGGCCAATGCCGGACGCTGTTCTGCACAGAGCTCAGAGCTCAGGATTCGGATGAAACAAGGACCCACTGTTTCCCTCAGCTACGTAGGCAGGAGGCCGACTGGAGATGGGGGGCAGGGGGCGCCGGGAGCAGTTGGGACAAAGGCCTGCAAACCCCAATGGCCAGAAAGTTACCTCTGACTCCCGAAGCAAGCAACCCAATCATGCCCAGCCTAGGATCCAAGGTGAGCTAGACTCTGACTATCCCCACGTCTCCCACCACCCGGTCTGGGAGGAAGATGTGCATGGCAGAAGCCTGGAAACCCCATCACAGCTCAGCTGCTCCTGGGCTGGGCAGGGGATTTAACTGCTCTGCACCTCAGTTTCCACAAAATGAGGATGTTACCTTACTGGGCTATTTTGGGATTAGAACATCCCATTTATGGATGGGGCACAGGGTAGATGTCCAGTAGGTGCATTAATACTGCTCTGGGTGCTTAGACAACTAAGCACCCGCCTCTGCCTACTCATTTGACAAGTATCCCCTGGGCACCTCCTGGGCACTAGATGCAGAGTCCCTGTGCTCCCCTCTCAAGGCTGTCAGTAACCCAGTGAGTGTCCCAGCTCACTGTGGAAGGTGGCTCAAGCTATACAGCTACATGTCACTCCAGGCCCCACATGGGAGACGAGCTCCTGTGTCTGAGCCGCCCCTCTGCCCAGAATATCCCCTGGCCCCACGTCCCCTTGTCCCCACAGTGACAAGTCCCAGCTCCAAAGCTCAATCCTTTTCCAGACTTCTCAACTCGTTCTACCCCAAACAGGAAGATTTAATGGCTCCCTGGTCTCACCCATATCCCTGGGACCCCCTGCGTATCCTTCAGGGACTGCTACCTAACTTCTAAATATAAAGTCCTTCCTAGGGTGCCTGGGTGGCTCAGTCAGTTGGGCATCCAACTTCAGCTCAGGTCATGACCTCGCAGTCCATGAATTCGAGGTCCGTGAGTTCGAGCCCCGTGTCGGGCTCTGTGCTGACAGCTCAGAGCCTGGAGCCTGCTTCGGATTCTGTGTCTCCCTCTCTCTGGCCCTCCCCCGCTCATACTCTGTCTCACTCTCTCTCTCTCAAAGATAAACAAACATTAAAAAATATTAAAAGAAAATAAAATAAAGTCCTTCCTCTAATCCTGCCTCGTCCACCAGATCCTGAGATCCCCAAACACCAGGGCTGGGCCTGGCATCCCCAGGGAAGAGCTTGCTAACGTGTGCTAAACACAACCAGAAGTTCTGAAGAACACAGTGAACGATGCAGGCCTACCGGAAGGGGCATCCCGTGAAGCAGGGTGACGCTCTCCTCCTCAGGGGGTTACAAATGGCCTCCTGGAGGAGGAGGGAGAGAGCAAAACGGGACCTCCAGAGGTGGCTGGAGGAAGACAGGTGTAACGCAGGCCTACTGACACTTGTCAAGTCCAAATGCATCACGTGCCACAGGCTACCCTCTGCAGAAGGAGCTTGTCCTACGGCACTGACCCCTGAATGCCACCCTGGCAGGGGTGGCCCATGACCACCCCTCTCTCATGCTGCATCTGCAGGCTGGAAACAGGGGATCCTAGGGAGCCAGGCACCTCCCACGACCACAGTTGTGCTGTGGGGTGAACACCTAATAAATCTCGAGTGTGTTAAGGCAAAATCTGTAGGTTGTAGGCTGAAAGTTTGCCTCCCCGAATATAGTCCCCAAGGACAGTGTGTGTGTGGAGTGAGGAGAAGGGCCCCCCAAGATGAGAACAGGGCAGGGAGCTCCAGCTCTTCCTTCTCACCTAAACTTCCACACGTGCTTCCCTGACAGGATCAATAAGCAGCCAGATATAACAAAAATGTAAAACCATCTCTGGGGCTCATCAGGGAGGCTGGGGACCCGGGGAAAACTGGCTCCCAACCCATGCTGGGGCCGCTCATCCTCTGGATACAAGATGCAGGGTGTCCTATGACCTCAGAAGCCTGGGCTGCTGAAAACAATCTACGCCTCTCTGAACGGTCAGACGGGCTGCAAGTGCAGCCCACGTGGGAGTCGGACAGGCTTAAGGACCTTCCTCCCGGAACCTCAGCTTCACGGTGCAAAGACCCATTGTCCTGTGGCCAGGACGCAGCTCTCGCCCACTTGCTCTGAGCTGGGCCCTGTTCTAAGCACTTTACACGTATAGCTTATCATATAGTTCTTGCAACAGCCTGAGATGGGGACCCACTATAGGCACAGGGATTGAATAACACACCAAGGACTCACAGCGCACACAGACTCTTAACCATTCCCAGCCAACAGCACGGTGGTGAAACAACCCCGTGGGACTCCCTGGGTGTTAGCACGGTCTTTTGTTCTAATGACGCACAGCTTGGGGGCCTCCAGATGAGGGCTGGTCACCAGAAAGACCAAGCCATGATGAGAACTCTGGAACTTTCAGCCCCATCTCCTGTCCTCCAGCAAGAGGAGAGGGGCTGAAAACTGAGCTGATGATCGATCATGCCAACATGATGAACACTCCATAAAAAGCCCAAAGGTACGGGGCTTGGGGAGCGTCGGTGAACACAAGGAGGTGCTAAGGGGCTCCGAGAGGACAGGGAGAATCCACATCCTTCCCCACACACCTTGCCCTGCACGTCTCTTCCACCTGGATGCTCAAGTAGGTCCTTCATCATATCCCTTTATAATAAAGCCAGCAAACAGGAAGTGATTTGTTCCTGAGTTCTGTGAGCCACTCTAGCAAATTAATCAAATTAATCAAACCTGACAAGGGGGTCCTTCCAACTGAGAGCCGGCTGGTCAGGAACACGGATGACAAGCTGGACTGGAGAGTAGCATCTGAAGGGTGCGAGCCAAAGGACAGTCTTGTGGGACTGAGCCCTTTGCCTGTGGGATCCAACACCACCCCCCGGTAGAGGGCATCAGAACTGGGTTACATTGCAAGACACCCAACGGGGGTTATGGCACTGCTTGGTGTGGGAAAACATTCCCGCACACCTAGTGTTAGAAGCGTTTTGATTGTGAAGAAGTGTGATGACAGCAAACGAGAAACACGGGAGGTGCGTTTTCCCTACTCGATAGCACAATCCATAAATACCAGCTATTACATTTCCCTATTCTCATTCTTCACATGACTGCTGACCAGTGGAAATTTCCCTGACTTTTCTATCAAGAAGGACTCAAATACAAGTCAGAATTTGAATTTTGCAAAGCTAGGTCACTTGTACTGACTCACATTAGACTTCAAAGTGCTTGCTCCCACAGTAAAATGTATTGTCATTGTTGATGATGATGAACATTTACAAAGTTCTGACTTTGGGCCACATACTACGCTAACAAGAGCCCACCGCGTGAGGTACAGATGAGGACACTGAGTCACAGAGAGGTCAAGTAACGTGCTCGGGGTCATGGTTACAGCTGCATGAGACTCGCATCTCTCTCCTGCCAAAGCCAGACAATTAACCTCTAAACCAAAGGGTGTCCTGGGTGCCTGGGGCTTTCCTTCCATCCCGTTTTCCCTTAATCCACCCCTGCAGAGTGGTATGGTTTCAGCAGTGACTTCCGATCGAAGTCACTAGATGAAAAGTTTTGTCTCAACCAAGGTCCAGATGAAACAGCCCGGATGAAAGGCGAGGGGGCGCCAGTCTGTTTTATTCCTCTGCACTCTCCATGGGTCTGGGCATCTGGGATAGAGCGGCCATCTCCAACACTTAAAGCCTCGCCACGCAGGGGGCAGGTCTCCGCGGAAGAAAAGTCGGGTCTGGTGCCTCACGGTCAGACTTCAAATGGGAACCTGGCCTCGGAGGATGCAGCGCGGGTCGTGCATTTCTTCAGCAGGATTGGTCCCAAAAGACAAGTTTGGGACTCCCCAAGCCTTTTCTCGGGGAGAGAAGACTGAAGGCTTTTCCCCAGCAAGGGCAGCTCTCACTCCCAAAGGAGCTCAAAGTGGCCCTCAGAGAGGTCAGGAGCTGGAGGGCACGTGGGGCTGACCACCAAGACCAGCAGGCAGGGTCAAGGACAGGGCTGGTCACCCCAGTAGCTCCTGCCCCAGGAGGAGGAGAGGAACTGTCACCAACACTCCCTGACCCGATTCCCCAGTTTCTTAGTAACTGGTTTCCAGTTACTGGGTAATAAGAAACAGCGATCTGGTTAAGGCAGAAGAGTGAATAACCTTTCTCCCCTAGGAGATGAATGAGGAGCCAAAGTTGACTAAATGGAACCATGACAAATGTACCTTACAGTTCCAAAGTTCTGGCCATTTGCAAGCTGACTTTATTTCAAAGAGCCAAAAAGCTTATACCCACTCAGCAAGCGTGATTCCTTAAGAACAAGGCTGACCCCAGGTTCTCAGGAGCTAAGAAAACCCTGGCCCTGACCCAATGCCAGGGAGCCAGGTTCAAGAGTAGATTAAAAAGATAAACACACCCATGCCCTTTGACCCAGTAAGCCAACTCCTGGGAAGCTGGCCTAAGAAAAAAATCAACAGGTGGAAAATCACTCCTGGCCCAGGAACATTCGCTGAGGCCACACTGACAAAAGGCACAGGACACAGAATACATGTCCCCAAACGGGGGACTGGATAGGTAACAACAGGCACCCCCACACCAGAAGACACTGAAGAATTACTAGATGGACAAGGCCTCAGGGAGACAAGTGTGAAGGTGTGTCCCAACCATGTGAACCCACACTTGCTGTGGACAAAGCTGGAAAGGAAACCCGAACACGAGAGGATCCTGGGCATAGAGGAGTCATTGTGGGTCTAAAGCCCATCTGGGAACAGGGCAGGATGTACTTCCTGATTCCCTTGCAACTGGGCCCAATCACGTGACTGTTCTGGCCAATGACCTGTGAGGTGGCGAACCGTCACCTCCTGGCAGAACATTTACCTGCAAGGGCCAGAGCCTCCAGTACCCTCTCTTTCCCGCTGGCACAGCAATAGCGATGTTCAAGGGGGAGCCTTGATCTCTCAGCAATTATGAACAGAGGCCCCAGCTGCCCCCCATGAGTGAGACATAACAACCCCCCTGTTTTAGGCTGCTAAGACTTGGGGTTATTTGTTAACACAGCACACCCTAGTCCTAAATTTTCTCTTTTTCATTTGTTCAAACAGCAGTGGTGGAAGGGCAGGGGAAAGGGGGAGAAAAGTAAATGAAAGCAAATAATAACTTACAGGTAACCTATCAGGTTGAGACTGGGCTTTTTTTTTTTTTTTTAAGTAATAATTCAGTATTTGGATGCAATATGACAACAGGAATTTATCCTATAAGGGGGAAAGATTCAATGTCCAATCCTCTAGGATTGGAAGGGAGAAATCTTGAATGGACCCACACCATGAAGTGGCTGCTCTCCAGCACCCCAGAAAAGTCCACCAACAGTCCCCTAAACTGCCCAAGGAGTCCCTCGACCCTCTGTGGCTCAGCTAAACAGGCTGCTTCCAACTCGCTACGGTTCACAGTGGTGGCTGCTGGCAGGAGTCAGGGCAGTGGAAACGAGACCCTCCCATTTGGTGCCAGGCACCAGCCTGGTCCTGTCCTGAGGAAAAAGCTCGAACCAAGACTGGCAAAAAAGAAAGAAAACAGCATGAAAAGGGCTGGCAGATCTGGGCCCAGGGGAAGAAGAGTCAAAGGCCATGTTAACAACGGCTGACTGCAGAGAGAGAGAGAGAGAGAGAGAGAGAGAGAGAGAGAGTCAGGATGGGGGGGGTCCCCCACTCAATCCCCTGTCCCCAGTCCAGAGGAGGAAACCCAGAGTCCCCTTGTCCTTAGCACACCCTGCTTTCCTGCAGGCCAATTCTCTTCCTGAGCCGCCAGAAGCTCAGAGGCATCCCGCACCCACCCCAGGCAGAAGGGCGCAAAGGTTTCCAGCCCAGGGAGGGTTCTTCCCTCACCTCCCTCAGCGTGCTTCCCCACCTGCAGAGTGAGGAAAGAGGTAAAGAGACATCCTTCCTAAAACCATCACCAGCATGCCACGAGGAGACAGGCACGGGCTCCCTGTGTGAACGGACCTGTACACAGTGCACAGATGTCAGTCATTAGGATGTTCCTCCTTACGGGAGGCTGAATTTTCTCTAGGTTCAAGTTAAGCCTCTCCTGCCTTGTTTGCCTCTCTGCCAGCTCAATCCCAATAATCACCACCACCAGGACTCGTAGGACATCCCAGGCGCTGTGCTAAGCACCTCACAACCCATTCCATCTCATCCTCACAATGTCGCTAGGAAGCAGGGGTGGCTGTCACCCCCAGGCAGATGCAGCAAGGAAGGTTCCAGGAGGCAAAGGCAGCTGTCAAAGGTTATATAAGCAGTAAGCAAGTGGGGGACACAGGTCTCCACCTCCCTCCCCCCAGTCCCTATGGCTCCAGGACAGATGTTCCTAAGCCCTCTGCTTTCCTTAGGAAGTGGAGTGGCCAGAGAGATATCTTTCCTCAAGGTGACAGCAATGGGCTGCGGTGGCTGCAATGTGATCTAAGACACAGTCTGCAGGCCACTCCCACCCACCGGGACTGGAGGCAGGACTGTGTCTGCCTGGGGTCACCACAGACAGGTACATGGTCTTGCCCAAGGCTCCAAAAAGAGCAAAATAAATGTGGGAGTTAATATATGAAAATAGTGGCATTTGAAAATAGGGGATAAAAGATGGACTATTAATAAACGTCCTGGGGTAATTCAATATCCATCTGGAAAAAAGAATACATGGAGATGCACACCTCCTATCTTCCACATAAATAAATTCTAAGTGCAAAGAATTGAAGCAAGCAAAGATTTAATGATAAAAAAAAAAAAACAAGCTGAAAACAGAAATACCTGGAGAAACCACGAGAAAATTTAAGAAATACTTTGGGGCTGGCACAAGAACAGACACTCAGATCAATGGAACAGAACAGAGAACCCAGAAATGGACCCACAAGCGTATGGCCAGCTAATCTTTGACAAAGCAGGAAAGAATATCCAATGGAATAAAGACAGTCTCTTCAGCAAGCAGCGCTGGGAAAACTGGACAGCGACATGCAGAAGAATGAACCTGGACCACTTTCTTACCCCAGACACAAAAATAAACTCAAAATGGATGAAAGACCTAAATGTAAGACAGGAAGCCATCAAAATCCTCGAGGAGAAAGCAGGCAAAAACCTCTTTGATCTTGGCCTCAGCAACTTCTTACTCAACACGTCTCCGGAGGCAAGGGAAACAAAAGCCAAAATGAACTACTGGGACCTCCTCAAAATGAAAAGCTTCTGCCCAGCGAAGGAAACAATCAGCAAAACTAAAAGGCAACCGACAGAATAGAAGATATTTGCAAATGACATATCAGATAAAGGGTTAGTATCCAAAATCTATAAGGAACTGATCAAACTCAACACCCAAAAAACAAATAATCCAGTGAAGAAATGGGCAGAAGACACGAATAGACACCTTTCCAAAGAAGACATCCACATGGCCAACTGACACTTGAAAAAATGCGCAACATCATTCATCATCGGGGAAATACAAATCAAAACCACCACGAGATACCACCTCACCCCTGTCAGAATGGCTAACATTAACAACTCGGGCAACAACAGATGTTGGCGAGGGTGCGGAGAAAGAGGATCTCTTTTGCATTGTTGGTGGGAATGCAAGCTGGTGCAGCCACTCTGGAAAACAGCATGGAGGTTCCTGAAAAAACTAAAAATAGAACTACCCTACGACCCAGAAATTGCACTACTAGGCATTTATCCAAGGGATACAGGTGTGCTGTTTCGAAGGGACACAGGCACCCCATGTTTATAGCAGCACTATCAACAATAGCCAAAGCATGGAAAGAGCCCAAATGTCCATCGATGGATGAATGGATAAAAAAGATGTGGCACGTATGTATGTATGCATGTACGTATGTGTGTGTATAGATAGATAGATAGATATAGATATAGACATAGACATAGATATAGATACACACACACACACACACACACACACACACACACACACACACACACAAAATAGAGTATTACTCACCAATCAAAAAAGATGAAATATTGCCATCTGCAACTAAGTGGATGGAACTGGAGGGTATTATGCTAAGTGAAATTAGTCAGAGAAAGACAAAAATCATATGACTTCACTCATCTGAGGACTTTAAGAGACAAAACAGATGAACATAAGGTAAGGGAAAAAAAATAATATAAAAACAGGGAGGGGGACAAAACAGAAGAGACTCTTAAATATGGAGAACAAACAAGGTTGCAGGAGGGGTTGTGGGAGGGGGGATGGGCTCAATGGGGAAGGGGCACTAAGGAATCTACTCCTGAAATCATTGTTGCACTAGATGCTAACTAATTTGGATGTAAATTTTAAAAAATAAAATTAAAAAAAAAGAAAAGAAAAGAAATGCTTTTGGGCATTAAGAATCAAAAAATGAAAACATCAGGGGTACCCTGGGTGGCTCAGTCATCCTACTCTTGATTCTGGCTCAGGTCATGATCTCATGGTTCCTGGCTTCGAGCCCCGCATCGGGCTCTGTGCTGACAACGCAGAGCCTGCTTGGTAGCAAAATCACCTCGAGTCAGGTGAAAAGGGTCACAAAGTGAGGATGTTACACAGGTGTCATCACCGCGCCATGGGTGCCTTTGCTCCTACCTGGTGGAGGTGCCAGTGTCAGCCCACTTGGCTGGGGAGCTTCTGTGGAGCGGACCGTGGCATACTGCGTGGGCAGCAGGCAGGATGGAAAAATCTAGAATCCAGGCCCCTGACAGACTCAAAAATGCCTCCACTATTTTCATATGTTAATTCCCATATATATTTTTAAAAAATCCCTGTGTGTGTGTGTGTGTGTGTGTGTGTATTTTTTTCTTTTTTTTTTTTTTTTTTTTTTTTTTTTTGCCCTTTTTGGATTCTCCATTAATTTGTATAGTCTGGCACCAATACCACAGTGGTTTGGCTTTGTTTCATTTCCCCGCCCACACTATTTTAATTACAGTATCTGTAGGATATGGTTTAATACCTAGAAAAGCTAGTTCCCCCTCACTCTTCTTTTTTTGGAATGTCCCTGAGAGTCACGCTCATTTCTTTTTGTCTACATGCCTTCTAGAATAGGACTGGGACTGGGGGTGAGTTACATTTACAGATGATTTAGAGAAAACTCATGGTTTGATGTTGACTTGTCCTACCGAGAAGAACACGGTATGCTGTATTTGCAGCTCACATCACCAACGTCTATTTTTTTCATATATAATAAGCTCCAACAAACTGCTAAGAAAGAGACAACGCTATAGAAATTACAATGAACAAAAGATACGTTCAGACATAAGTAAAGAAAAGAAAAATGGCTCCAAATGTATAAATGTTAAAAATGCTAAACGTCACAGAGAAGACAAAAGGGAATTACCACTTTTTGTATTTTGTGCACCATATTGGCTAAAGTCTGAGAAACTGATAAAACACTCTTGGGGTACGGGGAAACAAGCGCTGAAACCCCTGGCGGTGGGGAGTGCAAATTCGAATCATCTCAACAGGAGGCAAGTTGGGAGTATCTTGTCTCAATTTTAAGTCGCCCTCTGGTCAGCAGGTCCAACTCGAGGAACTGATCCCAGGTGAAGTGCTAGGTTAGGCATTGCTGTTGCATTTGCTATGCGTGGCTGCACAGCAGAGGAGGAGGAGGACAAGAAGAAGAAAGGAGGAAGGAGGAGGGAGACGGAGACACAAGTCCACCAAGAGGGGCTGCTTGAGGCACTAATGGTAACCCTGAACGTGGAACACTACACAGCCATAAAAAAAGGAACGGGGAGTGTCTTCCGTACTGAGGAGAGACCTCCAAGAAGGTACAGATCACCAAGTACAGAGTGCTACAATGGGGAGCGTATCTTAACGAAGTTCACAAGAAACTGGTCAGAGTGGCACTCTCCAGAGAGAAGAACCAGGAGCCTTTACCGGGAGCAGTTGTGAGCTTTTTCATTTCCAACCAGTGGCATGTATCTTTACGTAAATTTTTAAATTACCAGGTAAGCAGCATGTATAACGAGCACGTGTTCGCAGTCGGACCTGAATCCAAATCCAGCCAATATCTAACATACACTGAGCACCTGCTGTGTGCCAGACTGCTGTAATAAGCACTTTACATGAATTAGCCTCACAACCACCTGTGAGGCAAGACGATTATTATTCCCGTTACACAGATGAAGACCCCAAGGTTTGGAGAAGGTGAACAACCGGCCCCGTTCACACAGCTAATCAGGGAGGAACCAGGATAGGCCACCAGGGAGACAGAGGAGCCAGACAGCTGGAGAAGCGGACTCCAGAGACTATGGCTCCGAACGCCCACGACACAGACAATTCAACAACGTGCACGTGGACAACCGCACACACACGCCCTCTCATTACTAATCGCCCAGGTCCTGGAACACACACACACCCAGTCAGCAATGGGACCGCCAACCGCAAAGGGCAGTGGCCTCCATTGCCACCTGGCCCCATCCCCAACTCAGACATGGTAACTGCTCATTCCCAGCCATGTCCATCCAACCAGCCTGGTTTTGTCAAGAGCAGCAAGGGGTCCACTGGAAAATTCCCCCCACTCACTGTGTGGGGTGTCAAAGCCGGAGGGAATCCTCCCGCCCTCTTCTCCTCACACACTGGTGTCAGTGCATTGTCACCCAGGGAGCCGCGGAGAAGGAGGAGCTGGTTCTTGGTTTTCCACCATTAGAGGACGTCAGCGGGAACCTGCAGCACCATGCGCCCAGGCTAGGGGAGCTCAGATCTCTGAAGACCGGTGCGGCTTCCCCTGACTTCATCCACGTCACTAGAGAGAAGGACTCCAGGATGAGAGTCACACGATAGAGGCAACCCACAGCCTGGAGTTACTTTCCAGAGAGACCACGAGACTCCGTCAGAACGTGACACAAGCAAGAGATAGAACCTTCGCTGTATTAAACCTCTGAGACATCGGGTTTGTTACAGTGGCTCAGCTTGGCCTCTGTTGACAAACACACCCAGCCAGGAGAATCTCTGCCCAGGACATCTGTCACTGTGTGCCAAATGCCAAGTCTCTGGTGCTGGGGACAAACGGAGGAAGGCAGGCAGTTGTGGGCAGAGCCTGGGCCTTCAGTCAGTGACCTCCAATCCCTTCCAGCCTCCGTTTCCTCATCTATAAAATGGAGCCAACGACACCTGCCTCCGCATTCGACGAGACAGGGGTGGTGAAGCCCAGACCATGCCGGGCCCACGGCAGGCCTTCTAGAAAGCAGGATCCCAAGGAGCAGGCCACCAGCTCTCCCTTCCTGGAGATTTTTCTGCTCTCAGTGCCACCAGACCCTCATCAGTCTCAGTTTTTGCTAGCCCCTGATGCCACCAGTAACTGCCATTCAGGTCAGAATGGACTTTCCAAACACTCTGGTTCCCAAGCGTGGTGCTTACACGACTGATGAGTTGCAGAAAAAGACTTCCCTGTGGCCTGTCCATCCTTGCCAAGGTCAGGAACTGTGTCCTACTCCTCCCTGTGACTCCGCATGGCCTTGGCACAGTGCCTGGCTATGCCAGGGGTCAGCAAACATGAATCCCTGAGGCTGAAGACTCATAGCATCCATTCACCCACCATCCATGCACACCATGTTTATTGAGCGCTTATAAAACCACCCCTCCATGTACATGTTATCCACATTCTCCATTAAAAAAAAAAAAAATGAGACAGAAAGGGGCATCTGAGTGGCTCAGTCAGTTAAGCATCTGACTCGGTTTCAGCTCAGGTCATGATTTCATAGGTTCGTGGGATCAAGCCCTGCATCAGGCTCCACGTGGACAGCACAAGCCTGCTTGGGATTCTCTCCCCCTCTCTGCCCCTCCCCTGCTCCCGTGCAAGTGCACTCTTGCATTGCACTCTGTCTGTCTCTCAAAATAAATAAACTTAAAAAAAAAAAAAAAAAAAAAAAGAAAGAAAACAAGACATAGAGAGATTCACTTGGCCTAGATCACTGCCAATAGGGGGCAGGCCCAAGGGATTTCTGACCACAAACTCTTACCCACCCCTTTCCCCAGGGCCATCACACCTCATTCTGTCTTGAGCAGACCGATCCACCGAGGGCCTGGACCCCCAGGGCCTCCAAGCTGAGTAAGCCTGTGTTGGGCTGGGAGAGGGGAAGTGCTCCACGGCATTTCTTCAAAGACTCCTCAAGTCCTGTGTGGCCCCAGGAACAAGCTGCAGACACTCTGAGGCAGGGGCGGGGGCGGGGGGTGAGGGGGTGGTTTGGACAGTCAAGGGAGCCTCCTTGATGGAGCAATCAAGGACATACAAGCCCAGGGAATGGACGAGATGACATGGACACCTGGTTCCAGCCCCAGGACATACACCTTGCAGAAAGAGATGGGGCTTCCATGGAGTCCGAGAGGCCTAAGGGCTATACAGCAACTGTGTCTTTAGCCAAACCAACAGGCTCCAACCTCTGGGTGCCAGAGACGTCAGGGCTCGAAGCACAACACAAAGGGGCACAGGGAAGAGCTGCCACACCTCAGTTGCTCGCACGGCTTCCTAGGCCTGAGTCTTGTCCTCCCAAGCAGACCATGTGCATCTCGAGAGCCCCTGACTCTAGGTGTCTAAGCTGAGCATAATGCAGGACGGAAGAGTCACCAGCCTCTCTGAGACTGAGTCTCAGAGACCCAAGAAGGTGGATAAAAAGGGGCACGTGGGTGGCTCAGTCGGTTCAGCGACTGGCTCTTGATTTCGACTCAGGTCATGATCTCAGAGCTGGTGAGTTCAAGCCCCGCGTCCGGCTCTGCGCTGACAGTGCAAAGCCTGCTTGGGATTCTCGGTCTTCCTCTCTCTCTGCCCCTCCCACTCTCTCTCTCCAAAGTAAATAAACTTAGGGGTGCCTGGGTGGCTCAGTCAGTTAAGCATCCAACTTCAGCTCAGGGCATGATCTCGTGACTGATGAGTTCAAGCCCCACATCGGGCTTTGTGTTGACAGCTCAGAGCCTGGTGCCTGCTTTGGATTCTGTGTCGCCCTCTCTGCCCCTCTCCCGCTCATGCTGTGTCTCTGTCTCAAAAATAAACAAACATTAAAAATATGGGGCGCCTGGGTGGCTCAGTCGGTTGGGCATCCGACTTCGGCTCAGGTCATGATCTCGCGGTCCGTGGGTTCGAGCCCCGCGTCAGGCTCTGTGCTGACAGCTCAGAGCCTGGAGCCTGTTTCAGATTCTATGTCTCCCTCTCTCTCTGACCTTCCCCCATTCATGCTCTGTCTCTCTCTGTCTCAAAAATGAATAAACGTTAAAAAAATTTTTTTTAATAAAAATAAATTATAAATGGATAAATAAATAAACTTAAAAAATAAAGAAGGTGGACAAAGAAAGGAGGCCCATACACAAGCTTCAGCACTCCTTGTCTGACCATCTCCCAAAGCTAAAAGCCTGAGCTCCCGTGAGGTACGGGTCTCCATCTGAGCTCCCAGCCAGACGAAGTCAAAGGCTCCCACCCCCCTGCCAGGCCCCCCCAACTGCGCTCTCCTGTCACTTCCTACGGGAGATTTCAGACCGAGCCCTACTGCCAGACCTGGATCCCAACCTCCGTCCCACATAGTAAACTTGAAGTTGGTGCCCAACGCATTTGCACCCTCCTCCTGACCCACCAAAGCCTCACACGAACGGCATGATCAGATACACGTGGTGACTGAGGCGCGACAGAAGCAGCACCCCGCGGGCTACCAGGGTGAACGTGTGTTTTCAGCAGAAACTGGTGGGAAAACGCAAAAACAAAACGAGGGGAGACGCGCCCCGTTTGACAAAGTCTCAGAACATCGAGAATGTAGTAACAGCAATCCTTGCTTCTGCTCCTTCAGATTTAAATAAAAGAGAATCCGCTACCGTTCACGAATCACACGTAAAGGACTGTCCTTTAGTCTGTTGTTTTCTTGAAATCTCGGTTCGTGTGGGTGGTAAATGGGGACAAGAGTATCTGCTTCACAGGGCTGTGTTTTCATCCATCCGTTCATTCACTCCCCCATTCATTCATTCATTCATTCGTTCATTCCTGTAAGTGAACACTTTGTGCCTGGCATTGTCCAGGCCCTGAAGACAGCAGTAGACAAGATGGCCGAGGTCCATGCTTCTAGGCTCTTACTCTAGTGGGCGGGGGGGGGGGGGGGGGGGGGGGGGGATGGACAACGAACACACGGAAAATTGTTCCAGATGACCACCAAGCATTACAGCAATGAAATCAGTGCAAACAGCAAGGTGGGAAGGGTAGGGGGCCTGTTATGGGTTCAGCTGTGTTCCCTCAAAATGTTATATTGAAGTCTTAACCCCCAGTATCTCAGGATGTGACCTATTTGGGAACGGGTCACTGCAGACGCAACATTAGTTAGGATGAGGACATACTGGAGTAGGGAGGGCCCCTAATCCAATAGGACTGGTGTCCTTACAAAAAGGGGAAATTCCGGCCCGGACACACACTCACGGAAAATGTTACACGAGCATGAAGCTGGAGATCACCGGGATGCACTCACAACCCAAGGAATACCAGAGGCTGCCAGCAAAACCAGACGCTGAAGGACAGGCGTGGACCCACTCTACCTCACAGCCTGAGAAGGAACCAGCTCTACCCACATCTGGTCTCGGCATCCAGCCTCCAGAACTGCGGGACAACTGGTTTGTTGTTCAGGCCCCAGGCTGTGGAAATTTGTTACATCAGCCCAGGGAAATCGTGCAAGGCTCCCTAAGGAAGCACCATCTGATTAGAAACCAGAACGAGGAGAAGGGCCCAGGAAAGATCCGAGGGACGAGAGCTGCAAGGAGCTGGGAAAGTCAGTGCAGAACCCAGAGCAGAGGTTATGTTTCGTGGGTCTGAAGGCGAGGGGGACAAGGACAGGGGGCAGGTTGCGCAGAACGTGTTCCCGGGGGGAGGGGAAGCCGCTGAAGGGCGTCGGGCAGGGAGTTATGCTCTCAGTTCCTTTTGGAGAGACCACTCTGGAAGTTAACACTTGTCAGGCGTCAACACCCTGCCTCATACGTATTGTAAGCACTTAATACTTGGCAGCTGTCTTTTTTTTAAGTTTATTTATTTTTGACAGAAAGAGAGAGAGAGACAGGCAAAGAGAGAGGGGGACAGAGGATCCAAAGCAGGTTCCGTGCTGAGAGCAGAGTCCAACTCAGGGCTCAAACTCATGAACCCTGAGATCACGACCTGAGCTGAAGTCAGACACTTAACTGACTGAACCACCCAGGCACCCTGGCAGCTTGTCATTTTTGTGGCCCCCACAAAACAAGGGGCTTAGGTAAGAATTTCAAACTCTAGGATGCTTTGAAGAGAGCAAGGAGTCGTGGGTCAGAGGCCTGGCACTGAGTCCTCTGTATCCTGGGGGCCCAGTCTTTACCATGAGGGTCCCAGACCCCACTGAGGTCCAGGGATCTGGCTCTAGGAGCTCCTGGTATGAGAAAAGCCACCCGCTCCCAGCCAGGAACCCCACTTCATGTCCCAAACCATGCTCCCTTCTTCCCCACCCAACTTTGGCTCACAGCCCAGGATGTTTTTCTCTGCTGACAACGGAAAACACATCTCAATGTGTCCTTTATCTCCACGTTCCTCCCAGGACGGCAACTGGCAGCCCAGGCCACGAACGGCCAAGCATTCTCCGAGCCAAAAATACATACATTCTGTGCACCCCTTTAACAATAAGGCAGGAAAACTCTGAGTCAAACTGCTACAAAGCCTGCATAGATTATTTTTAAGCCCCAAAGCAGTACTCTTTCTATATTCACTTATTTCCAGTCCAAAAAGACCATTCCTTCAGGCACTTTCCAAGCTGGCATTTGATGTAATATTAATGAAAGGGCCTTTTAAAAAACTTAAACACATTCCATGATAAAGAGAAGTTCAGTACTCAAAATCACTTGAAATGGTGCTGCCTTGGGTCAAGTTAAACAGGTGTCTTTGGCACAGGACTTCTTGGGTACTTTAAAATGCCCGTGTTCACTGGAGATTGACACAGAGGGACCCCAAACTCACTTGGGAAAATTCTAGAGAATAATGCCAGGTCGCAGAAATTTAGAAACGTGACTGGATCATCATGGGGGAGCCTAGAAAATGCACGTGACCCACCCCAGCTCTGCAATGAGAGGAAATCCCCATGGATCGTGTACATACCAGCAGCAAGGGGGCAGCTCGATGCCCTTGACTAGCTCCTGCTTAATGATGTACTGCACTAGCCTGTGGTGACCTCATTGAGTTGCTAGGACTCACGGATGGGGAGACTGTATTCTACAGACCGTGGCTCTGAGCAGCTGCTTCTCAGCTCAGCTTTTATTTATTTATTTTTAATGTCTTATTTACTTTTGAAAGAGAAAGAGGCAGAGTACACATGGGGGAGGGGCAGAGAGAGAGGGAGACACAGAATCCGAAGCAAGGGGCTCCAGGCTCTGAACTGTCAGCACAGAGCCCGACGCAGGGCTCGAACTCATGAACTGTGAGATCGTGACCTGAGTTAAAGTCGGATGTCCAACCAACTGAGCCACCCAGGCGCCCCTAAACTCAGGTTTTAAGCTCAGTCAATGGGTGAGCACAGCCAGGACGGCTCATGTACCCGGCAAAGCTGGTCCTTCTCTGCAGGGTGAGCCTGGGCCTCTGCAAAGGGCCTGATGGGTGGCCTCTCACTGTGGCAGCAGCTGCTCGGGAGCCGCTCAGGCCGAGACACAGAGACGCCCACAAGGGACTCAGAATGAAAGCAGAGATGTGAAAAGGCCTTCAGGTCACGTGAAAGGCATGGTTTTCTAGAGCAGAGTGGTGGAATGAAATCAGGCATCGGGCTTTCCCAGAGTCTACAAATTAGATCAGCAAATTTGGATTTGTTGTGTCACAGATTCTGCCCCAAGGCCTAAGTTCCTACAGTCCTACCGATGAGAGGAAGACCCCAGGGTCATCTGAGCCACGTCTGTGGGGTGGGGGACAGGGTCAAGGAAGGTTTCCTAGAGCGGTTGCTTTCAAGTTTAAACTAACTGTGCGTTAGCACGGGTGCACCTCCAGCAGCTCAAAGAAACAGCCATTGCATCAACCGGCAGGGTTGCCTCCCGTAACGTCACTGCCGCTTCTCATCTTCCCAGGAGCCACAGACTTACTCTGCCCCCTCCCACACCCCCCAGCACCTTCCCTGGGCCGGACCCCATGCTGGGTCCAGACACAAGAACCAGGGCCAGCACAGAGAGGAAGCAGACCAGTGAATCCAGAGACAGTGACCACCGGGCTGGCCAGGACAGGAGTGCAGGATGTGTGAGGCATTAGGGAGCCACGGGCAGGGTAGTCCCTCCTGCTGGTGAAATCAAAAGACAGGAAGCTTTGTCAGGGACGAGGCAATGTCAGAACTGGCTCCTGAGTGTGGAGCACTGGGCCCTTGAGTGAAGAGGCTCAGGTCAGACAAGCGGTGGGGCCTGCCAGGACAGAGGACAGTGGCTCAAAAGAGGGTCATACAGATTCCCAGGGCCTCGGGAGCCAGGGAGGATTCATAATGGGAGAGAATGGCCTATGTGTGGGTGGCAGGGTTAAGTCCCAGGCACAGGAGGGCTCCTGGACAGAGCAGAGGGGTGAACAGAAGTATCTAGAACCAGGGCAGTAATGGTGGGGGGAGAGAGAGGCAGAGACAGTGACTGAGTGGCCAGGACCAAGGATGGGGTGGGTGCACACAGAGGACAGATTCCCACCAAGAGGTGGGGTAGGAGAGTGCTGGCCAGCAGTCTTTCCCCAAAGCCAAGAATGGGGAGAAAAGAGTGGGTTCTGCTACTGGGATCCCAGCCCCCAAACCGAAGCGTGAGCCTGCTAAAGCAGTCTAGTATTTTTCTGGCAGGTCCCGCCTAACCCATGACCCAACACCTTTCCCTCAGGTGCCCTCCCTCAGCATCCCACCCCAGCGGGCCCCCCCAAGGGCTGACTGACTGAGGAAGTGGCTTCCCCCTGGGCATACAGGCACCTACAGCAACGGTGGTTCCCATGGCAACCACCCCTCCCTCTCTGCAGAAGAGGAAGACACAGGAAATCCTGGGAAAACCCATACCAACCAAGAGCAAAGCCACTGGGTTTACTTGAACGCAAAGAGGCCCTTAAGTTCCTTGCTTCAGGCGCAGATAACGCTTCTTCCCTCTGGGGATCCCACAGGGCTCCTCAGAAGGTGACTCCAGTCCCTCTACCCAGCTATGCCTTTACTCATTTGTGTGCTTTTCCAGAACCTTCCACCAGGAAAGGAACTAGGAGGTGGCCTCTACCACAGCTGCGACGGTCCTGGGTTGGGATCATCTGTCTGCTATGCAACCCCCCTCACAGGGCAGGATGCATCCTAATCACCCGGGTACCCCTGAGACCTAGAACCCGTAGGAGGTGGGGATCTGGCAAACGTGTGTGGCTGGTTGAATGGACGCCCGATGACCCACCAAGATTCTGAGGGGAGAACCACGAGCGCGAACTCACCAAGGGTGGAGTGGATGAGTCGTGCCTACGGTCGAGAAGGTGCCATGGCTCCACACACAGGCAGTGGGCAGTGGCCGAGGGGCCCAGGCTTCCACGGTTCCCTCCACCTCGATGCGCGGGCCCTCCTGTCATCTCCCTCACCTCTCGGGCCGCAGCACCTCCGCAGGCCTCCCCCCCTCCCCGTCCCACCACAGGTGGCACTGACGTTCCCCAGGCACCCATGCCATGGCCAGCACACACCTCTCTGGGTGCCTGTCTCCCAGGACAGGGCCCTGCTCTCCCCCGCCCACCATCTCCTTTGAAACAAACACTGCCACCCCGCCGCCGAGGGTCTCTGGGACCTTCGTCACACCACTTCACTGTCATTCACTCAACATATGAAAGCCAAGCACTCACCGTGTACCTAACCCCACACAGGAGGAGACACAGCCGCCATCACGGCCGTGAGGCGAAAGAGGCTGGGGCTCTTCCTGAATGACCGGAAAGAATACAGTGAGGGCACAAAGGAAGGTGAGGTTACTCAAGTGGGGGTCAGGACGTCAACCCAGAGGAGGTGGCTGGTGAGCAGAGCCGAGGAGATGGTGGGCCCAGTGCCCTCATGTGCCATCTGCCAACACACGCCAAGTAGGCCCAAGCCAACACTGCAGACTGCAGTGCTATAGAAATTCTGTACCTCAAGTCCAGGGGGAGATGTGGGGTCAGCAGTCGGCCAATCGGGCAGCACTGCCTTGGAAATGAGGTTTAGAGAGCAGAGCTTCTCTCTCTCTCTCTCTCTCTCTCTCTCTCTCTCTCAAAAATAAATAATAAACATTTAAAGAGTTTTAAAAAGTGGGGGGGGGGGGCACCTGGGTGGCTCAGTCAGTTGAGCGTCCAACTTCAGCTCAGGTCACATGGCTCGTGAGTTCGAGCCCTGCATCGGGCTCTGGGCTGACAGCTCAGAGCCTGGAGCCTGCTTCGGATTCTGTGTCTCCCTCTGTCTCTGCCCCTCCCCTGCTCATGCTCTGTCTCTTTCTCTCTCAAAAATAAACAATAAACATTAAAAATAAATAAATAAAAATAAAATAGAGAGCAGGGCTGTCAGGAGAGAGGGGTGGCGAATGGGAAGCTGGTCTACGGGGCACTGCCGATGCCCAGGTACAAGGGACAGAAACATCCAAAGGGCGCCTGGTCAAGGCCACAGTGGTCAGCTTCTCTGTGACAGGAGAAAAACCACAAATGTCTCACTGGGGTTTAAGATAAAGTCAGAGGCACCAAGAGAACGAACAGAAATGTGACATGTGTCTCAATATGCATGACTGCTTCCGAGACACTGGCGGGGCAGGTGGCCCATCCGACCCACGGGCCCTTGCTGTTTGCGGGCGGCACCTCCCCACTGCTCCCCCGCAAGCCTGGCCAGCTTTCTGAATAGCCACCTTCCTGGAGAGGGAGGAGCAGGGCTCATCAGCGGAGTACAGGGCTCGCCCCGCCAGCTCCGATAATTACTTGCCCTGGGAACACTGACCCTATTCTCTAGGCTCTGGGATCACGACCAAAAACATGTGCTGTCATCTCAATACTGGGAGCAGGGGGAGGACGCGGCTCCAAGAACTGGGAAATGCTAAGAAAAACTCTCCCCAGCACAGAGACAGGAGGAGCTGGGAGGGGCGCAGCTAACTCAGCAAAGGCAACCTTGGAGGAAGAAAAAGGACCTACCTGCCAGAGAGTGCAATGTGTACTGCCTGGGAGCTGGGTCAGGGAACTCGATCTCCTGCCCTCCTGCCTGCCCTCCTGCCAGGGATGACCCCGCTGTTCTCCCCACCCCCACCCTCTCAACACTTCCTTTGTTCTTGGGCAGCGACCCCACTTGCCAGGGCTCTGTTGTCTAACAAGGCCACCTCTGAGGGCTGTTCCCCCCTGCTCCCTGGGTGGCTCCCTGCTCTAGGGCATAGCCGGGTAAAGTCAGTCTCAGTCCCCGGGGGCCACACGGAAACCCCTTAACCAGAGCGGAACCCCTGACCCCAAGGCAAAGCCACCTCTGTGTCCCCTGCATGGTTATTAGCAGGGCAGCAATGACCTCACCTCTGAGGTCAGATCCCACCTGCTGTTTTACAAGGGCAGGGGATGGGGGCATGCGACCGTGGTCCTACCCTCCTTCCCAAGATGTGACCAAGGGTCAAATTCATACCAACATCTAATAAAAATTCAAACTTTAGTAGGGATTGGATTAAAGGTATTTCAAGAAACGTGAAGGTTGGGTGTCACTGTCAGAATGAAATGGTAGCTGCAGCTGAAGGCCCGGCCAGGCTCCAGGCTCCAGGCTCCAGGCTCCAGGCTCCAGGCTCCAGGCTCCAGGCTCCAGGCTCGACCCCAGGATGGAACAGCCTGAACCACTGAGCCACCTGCAGGCTCTGTCCCCACTTCACAAAGGGCCTAGGACTCCAGAACACCCACTAGAGGTCGCAGGGCCGAACACATACCTGGCTTCTGGAAGGTGTGGTCCGAAAGCCCCAGAGCAATGCCACTTGGCACCCCGTAAGACCCCAAAGGGGAGATGGAGCTCACCTGGGAACTCAGAATCTAGAGTGTCCCCGTGTGGAGACGGTGAAATTCGGGCAGTGTGGACGGACACCAGATGTGGCTATAACATAATGCAGCTTAAAAAAAAAAAAAATCCCGGTCAAATTAACAAAGGCTCACGGGAAGAGGTGTTTGAATTCCAAGTTAACTTATTCACACCAGACAACTCTTCCTTGATCAACCAATGGTATTTTGCATACATCCCTCCAATTTTGGAAATATTTTTCCCCCCAGCTGGGACCATAACCACATAAACAGATTTGGATCCTAGCTTTTCTTTTTTTTTTTTTTAAGTTTTTTTATTTTTGAGGGGGAGAGAGACAGACAGAGAGAGAGCACTAGCAGAGGAGGGGCAGAGACAGAGAAGGAGAGAGAGACACAGAAGCCGAAGCAGGCTCCAGGCTCCGAGCTATCAGCACAGAGCCCGACCTGGGGCTCGAACCCACGGACCATGAGATCAAGACCTGAGTCGAAGTCGGACATGACAGCATGTTTAATTACAAAGTAGGATCCATGGGCGCATGGGTGGCTCAGTAGGTTAAGTGTCCGACTGGGGCTCAGGTCATGATCTCACGGTCCGTGGGTTCAAGCCCCGCGTCGGGCTCTGTGCTGATAGCTCAGAGCCTGGAGCCTGCTTCGGATTCTGTGTCCCCCACCCCCACCCCACCCCTCTCCCACTTGTGCATATGCACTCTCTCTCTCTCTCAAACATAAATAAAACACCAAAAAAATTTTTTTTGAAGCACATTTAGTGGAAAACTGCATTTCCTTGTCATGCCAGAAAATAAAATGTTCAATAACAATTCCTGAAACCTGTGACCTTTCTCTCACTCTCTTTTTCTCTGAACTGAGCCCCAAAACAAGACATACCCCAAGTTCTGGAGCGAGCTGACTACTACTGCCACTGATCTGTGGACACCACCAGCCACTGTGGCATCTTCCCGCAGCCAGCTCTCGTGGGGGCACTGCTGCACCAAAGCCCACCACCAACTCCCCTCGTCCTACAAATGAAGCCTGCAGTCCCTGGGTGCCTGGCCTCTCGGCCGGATCTGGCCCCAACCTGCCACGGGCTCCCTTCCCCCCACTTCACCCCATGCACCTGCCATCCAAGCAAGACTATTGCTCACTGCTTCCCAGAAACGCCCTGCACCACCCCACCACCTCCTTGTCTCAAACAGGCTTTCCCGGATCGACTTCTACGGGAATCCCACACCTCCACTCCATGCCTGCGGCTTTGTAAACCTAAGGAGCTTGGCGTCGGGCCCACAGACCCCCCCCCCCCGGCCCCAGGTGGTCACTTAACTCTGCTATGGGCCAGAGGAGGCACCAACCCCTCAAGGGTCACTGTCAAGTCATTCCTGACAGATGTCAGCCTCCTGAGCACCCACCATGCCCTCCCAGCTCGGTACCCCCACCAGCTGGTGGTGCGACGGGCCAGCGATGTGACGAGAGAACCGCACTTCTCCCGGGCTTACGCGGTGGCAGGACACAAAGTCTAGGGGTGCAGAGGGGAACAGGGACACTTTCACTTCCCCCTCTAGGACCTCCTCTGCCCTCGCCGGCCCCGCCGTGCAGGGACTCTTCCCAGGGGTGGGGGGAGGGTCCCTGCTCTGCAGACCTACATGCTCTCCACCTGACTCCCTGGATGAGGTCACAGTACACACTGGTGTCCCCCATGCCCGACCACACTGGGAGGTGCCTCACCTCCAGGGCAGGCCAATGGAAGAACACACAGTGCCTTTTCTTTTAAAAAAAAAAAAAAAATTTTTTTTTTAGTGTTTATTTACTTTTGACAGAGAGAGACAGAGAGAGAGAGAGAGAGACAGAGAGAGAGAGAGACAGAGAGAGAGAGAGAGAGCGCGCGCATGAGTGGGGGAGGGGCAGAGAGAGAGGGAGACACAGAGTCCAAAGCAGGCTCCAGGCCCCGAGCTGTCAGCACAGAGCCTGACGCGGGGCTCGAACTCACAGACTGTGAGATCATGACCCAAGCCGAAGTCAGACGCTTAACCGACTGAGCCACCCAGGCGCTCCCACACAGTGCCTTTTCTATATTGACACGTTTTGTTCCTCTTGAGTAAAAGACACTTCGTTTTAAAAACTACATATTCACACATACACAGGCTCTTCACCCTCATTATCTCCCTGGGTGAAGAAAGGTGATTCCACAGCCATTCTACAGACCACAGAAAGGGAGACTCAGAGGGTGTGTGCAAGGCTCGAGAGGAGTGGCCCCAGGCCCACCCCAGGATGGTTACCCCTGCTAGGAAAGTGGGGCCTGTGTGCAGGGCTCTTGGCCATGGCCCTGAGGTATAAGGATGGGGGCTGGGGGCACACAGGTCTTCGGCCACCAATGCCAACCCTCACCTGCACCAGCTCCTACCGACGACAGGATGAGGCCCAAGTCCCCGACCAGAGCACACAGGGTCCTCTGTCACGCCGCTCTGCCCACCACTCCTGCCTGGGCACCCCCACAAACACAGCACAGGCCAGTCACCCCAAACCCAGCTCCCCCCAAAGGCCAATGCTGGCTTGGGCCTCTGGGGCTTCCTCCCCCTCATCCTCACCTGCCTGGTGAGCTCCCAGCATCCTCCAAAGGGGCCATTCATACGCTCCCTCCTCGGGAAGCATCCCTGTGCATCCCAGCCCACCCTGGCACACTGCCCTTCTCTTTCCCCCAAGCATGGTCATGTGGGGACTTGGAAACTGCCAGGCTTGGGAGGCAGGGGGGCTGGACAGAAAGTCCTGCCCCACTGGCTGGATGGCCTTGGGAACAGGGTGAGTTACTTAACTGAGGCCGTCTCTTCAGATCTAACGTCCTCCACAGGGTGTCATGGAGATTAAACCAGACGGGTGCCTCACTGAGCTCAGGGCAGAAGCCATAAACACACCTCTCCCCCCACTCCCCCCATCCCCACTAATCAATACAGAGCAGGGATCATGACCCTGGCCCCCTAGCAGGAGTGTGCTGCTCCCTGTCCCTGCCTCCCGAACACTAAAGCCAGGTGGCACATGGGGCTGGCAGGTTCCCAGGCAGGTGCCCACACCCAGCATGTGCCCATGTCCATATGCAGGACGGGCGAGATCCAGGAAGGCCCTTCTGGCCTGGCTTCCAATGACCCATATGGAAGAGAATTCCTCAGATGTCAACTGGGAGGAGGTTCAGATACTGGGAGGCCCCCAAACACAGCAAAACTCTACAGTGGCCTCACACTGACCCTCTCTGATCATGAGCTCTTGGTAGCAAAGACTTCACCTCACCCAGCCTGTGGCCCACGGCCTCCGATAGCCACAGGCCGCCTTACAAAATGACAACAGCAGCACTGACTGCCTATTACACACCAGCCACCAGCAGGCACCTTCGTATCTCAATCTTTGGGACACCCACTGCAGTGGATGCAACTAAAATCATTATTTTAGGTTAAGGAAATTAACCTTCTAGAGTAGAGATGATTGAAATACCCTGGATCTCACAGTAACAGATCCAAGGTTCAAACACAGGTCTAACAAACTTGAAACATGGGTTTCTTCCTACTCCACTGCCTCATATTAGAATATTATATTGCAGGGGTGGCTGGGTGGCTCAGTCGGTTAAGTGACCGACTCTTGGTTTCAGCTCAGGTCATGATCTCTTGGTTCACGAATTCAAGCCGCTCGTCCAGCTCTGTGCAGGGCAGCATGGAGCCTGCTGGGGATTCTCTCCGTCTCTGCCCCTCCCCTGCTGGTACGCACACACACACACACACACACACACACACACACACACTCTCTCTCTCTCTCTCTCTCTCTCTCTCAAAATAAATAAATGAACATTTTTTAAAATTTAAAATAAAATATACAAATTTAGAATGAGAATTTAGTGTTTGGGAGGCAGGGACAGGGAGCCTTCGTCACGAGGGCTCAGCTGCAGAGGTGGGTGCCAGCTGGGACGGCGTGTGCTGTGTGCGTGGCTTTGGGCTGGGTGGCGGGTCCTCCATCGGACACTGTGGGGCCCACTTGCCTTGTGCTTCTGGGTGCAGCTTCTCTTGCTGAGGTCCCGTTTCTGGGCATGGCGCTTTTGGCCTCCTGCGGTCCCTGAGCTGCACAGTGACCTTTCAGCGTGGCCCTTTTCTCTGCTCATGTCAGCCCCCTGGTCAATTCTGTGCTCACAGAACCTGCCTGTCTTTGTGTTATACTGAATGTTCACTGAATGAATGATAGCCATGGATGAAGAGAATGTGTCACTAAGAACAAAAATGAGTCGGTCCCCTTCTCCTCAGCCAGGCAGCTTTGATCCCAGTGCTTGGGTGGGCCTTGGTGCTGGGGGGGGGGGGGAGCGGGGGGGGGTTGGAAAACACCCGGTACTTTTTTCAGGTCACCAAACACCCCTCTGATGTGTAGCCGTTTGGCAAAAGGAGTTGCTTGGGGCTGTGATCTCCCCCGTTTTGAGGGTGTGGGTCGAACACCCTCACCAGGGACAGGGCTGGGAACTGGGCCAGAGTAGAACTGGGTCCTAACAGGGCTTTGGAGAAAAGTTCTGAAACTCGACCTGTGTGCTGCCTGCCTTTCCAGGGGACCTGGGGCTTGTGAGGTGAGCCGGGTACTGGCTGCACAATGGGGGGGGGGGGGGCTCAGGAACAGAGGGAGTGCTAATAGACAGAGAAAGGAAGAGGGGCCTCAGACAAGGAGAAGAAAATTAAAAGTTCCAACCCCATCCCTACAAACTGACTGGAAGTCCAAACCCTTTCTCACATAGCTACTGCCAGGATAAGAAAACCAGGCCATCCACCAAGGCCCACACTCTGAGCCAAGTCTTAGAAACTTCTTGGCACTTGCACAAAACGCTGACCCGGCTTGGCCACCGGGGCCCGAGGTGGGTTCGCGGCACACACAGCTATGAAGCTGGGTCTCGGCGAGGTGAAATGACTTGCCCGAGATCACACAGCTAGGGAGGCCAGGATTAAAGCCGTCCTTGTGTGTGCAGGCCCGAGGGAGGCATATAACCAGGCAGGCCAGGTGGATTTCTACAGGCAGGAGCACCGGCAGAAGGCGGCAAAAGCCCCACGCTCTTTGGGGTCACTGCAAGAAATGAATACACATGAGTCAACCCACTGACCATGCTTTCCTTTGGGGCCATTCCCAGCAGGAAATTCCACAGGGCCCTGCCAAGCAGGGAAAATGCCATCCTGGAGCCCCAGTAGCAGGGCAGCCCCACCCCACGCAGCCCTACCTTCCCTGGAAGAACAAAGTGCACCAGGCAGGAATGTGCACCCGGCCTCGGCCAGCCCCAGCCTGGCTGGGAGGAGGCTCTTATCTGTGGCCTGATTAAAGGCAGACTTGATTACCAAGATCTTTAAGCCCTGGGGCTGGGGATGCTGTAATCAGGTATATGTTACTGCAGCACATCAGGGCTCTGGGGGGTCATACCTAAACCACAATCTTTCTGGACTTGTCACGGCAGGCCTGGCATCCTGCCCAGACCCCTACAGGGAGCTGCCCGCTGGCCCTTCCCACACCACACCCCCCTTCCACCTGAGAGCCCCGTGCACACCTGCCTACAGTCCCGGTTTCCACTTTGTCCCTGAGATGTCTGCTGCCTCAAAGTCCACTATTCAAGCAGCATCCCCACCCTGACTTCTGAGCACATGGAGAACCTTCTCTTCGCCCCCCAGAGCCCTCGACTCCCACCATTCTGGAATATGGCTAGGGCTAGTAAATGGCCAGCCTCTCACCTCTGCCCCATTACCCAGGGAGGCCAGAGCCAGAGGCAGCAGGGAAATTCGAGACAGGAGGGGCCTAGAAGTAAATGGAAGAGAGAAGAAATGTAAATATGGCAGCTGGTGTGGGACAGCAGGCAGTGGCAGGGACTGTGGGCAAGTGGTTTAAACACTGGCAACTTGGGGCGCCTGGGCGGCTCAGTCAGTTGAGCATGTGACATTGATTTTGGCTCAGGTCATGATCCTAGCATCATGGGATCGAGCCCTGTGTTGGGCTCCATGCTGAGTATGGAGCCTGCTTAACAGTCACTTCTTTCTCCCGCTGCCCCTCTCCCCTGCTTGTATGCGCGCGCTCTCTCTCTCTCTCTCTCTCTCTCTCTCTCAAAATAAAATAAACCTTAAAAAAAAAAACTGGCAAGTAATTCAAAGGAAAGGATGTAAGAGCCCTGTGTGGGCCAAGTGAGTCACCTGCAGGCCAGATACCATCCAAGTCACCAGTTTGTGACCTGGTCCACCCGGCTCTGCACAGATGGGGAAGCTGAGGCTCAGCCACAAGGAAGGGGAACATGACAAAGGTCACATCGGTAATTACTAAGAAAGTCCAGAACAGAATTCAGCCCAAAGCCTAGACCAGTGCTAATTAACCACCTCCCCCACCTGCTCAACTGTGGCCCTGGGGAGGGACAGGGCAGATGGGAACTCAGACTGGGATGATCCACAGGGCCTTCCAGATACAGGACTGACAGCTGGGATAGATCTGTATGCAATAAGTAACCAATGCTGACCATCCCCCAACCCCATGGGGATCTCAGATCCGGCAGGAGGGAGGGACAGTAGCCAAGGGGACACTGGCACTGCAGGGTGGTTAAGAGGGTGTGGTCTGCATCCCAGCCCCGTGTGACGGGTCACCTCAAGCACCCAGGCCGGATGAGGAGAGAGAAGCAATGACCACGTGACCCACCAGCTCCAACTCCAGGAACCCCGGCCGGACCCTCCAGGGCCTGGGCTCCGGGGCCTGGACCAGTCTGGCTATGGAGCCAGGGAGGTGGGAGGAAGGGGCATCTAACGGCTCCCACCCTAAGATGTACCCTAAAAAACCAGGACCCTGACTTCACAGCCCAGGCCATATGGCCTTTCAGACTAAGATTAAAGTCTGCACCTGCATTTAGAGGGTTTGGTGATTCACCAGGCACCACTGTCCTCACCCTCATATGCACAGTGTTCCTAGACCAGATCAAACCCTCACGCTTTGCCTCTCAGAAACAAGCAGGGAGGCCAGGTTCCTCTCTGGACAGACCTTCAGGATCCTCTCTCCTTGCCTGTTGGGACCCACCTGCCACACAGCTCCTCGAGGTGCTGGGCCACTCGGCCAGCGGGAAATGGCGGGGGCCAGGCTGGTGCTGCCTTCTATTTTAACTCAGTTCCTCAAGGACCCCAGAGAACACCACTGCAGCCCAGAGGCCTGAAGCATATGCTGGGCCTCCCCCTTCAATAGCATGGGGGGAAAGGCAGAGGGAAGGAGGCAGGGCGCCTAGCTAAAAGGTCCTTCAGCTCTCAAAAGCCAGTTAGAGACCCCGGTTTACACGTAAACCAGAGAAGTGATTAACAAGGACCAGTCATTAAAATTACACGATCTTCTTACTATTTAAAGTTTCTAATTCAGACCTTTTACTGCTTCAGAACTGATATCAGAGCCTCATCTACAGCCTGGGCAAAACCTAATCCTACCCTGGGTCAGAACTGCCAGGGTACCCATCCTGAAACTGCTCTTCTCACACAGTCAAAAACATTCAGTGGCTCCCCACTGCCACGAGACCAGGAACCACACTCACAGCTCACTGCTCTGGTTGGACTGGTCCACCCCTGGTCCCTGAACCTGACCCAAGCCCTCAGCCTACGCACACACAGAGCCCTCTCTGACCCCTCCTCACCGTCTCTTCTGTGAACACCCATGTGTGCTTTAAAGCAAGCCACACACCTCTGTCTTAACTCTCTGAGCATCTTGATCTCACCTCCCCGGCCAACCATAGGCTCCACCTAAGACTTTTTTGTGGCCTGTGCTCGCTCAGGGTCTCAGACACGCACAAACTTGCTTACAGGAAACTGCTTACAGGAAAAACCACAACCAGTAAGCAGGCCAGGGGCTAGTATCATTTTCTATTTCGTAGAGGAGGAAACGGAGACTCAGAAACAGCGCTCACCCAGGGCCCCAAGGGCCGCGCGGTGGTGGCACCGGGACCCGCGCCCGGTCGGCCTGGCTCAAGTTTCCTCTACCATGTGCCCCCTCATGTGCTCTAGATAAAAGAAAACTATGAACCGTGTCCCCGTCATAAAAGAGATAAGGCCAGCATACAGGAAGTGGGGAAACGGCTGGACTCAATTTGGTGTCCAGAGAATCCGGGTGCTCTGGGGCTTTGGGACCCTCAGGGGAGGGCCGAGGAGGGAGGGACGGCCCAACGGACGGGGGGAAAACAGTGCAAACAAAAATATCTCCGAATGAGTGGTCAACTGGAAAGCAAGGGATGGCATCGGGGAATCGGTATTTTTCCACTTCTCCATGGGCTTGAACACTCAGCGGCCCTCGTCCCGCCCCAGGATATTACTCCGGCCTCCACGGCAGCCGAGAACCTCCAATAAACAAAAACGGCACTGTTCCTTATCGGCAAAGCTCAACTTCTAACTAGCCGACCGGGTCTGCGTCCCCACAACAGTAGCTCTTGTCAGCAGAACCACCTGAGGGATGAACAGCCAGGGTGCTGTGTGCCCGGCTGCCCGCCCGCTGGAAGCCTCCGCCCCAGGTGAGCGGGGAGGAAGCAAACCAGAGGCCTCCGGGCTACTGCTCTGCGTGCTCGCTCCATCCGCCTCCCAAGGGAATGAACCGCCCCCCTCCCTGGAGGCCAAGGATGGAAGGTGCCAGAAGAGGGGGAGAAGAATCAGACCGACAGACCCACCACACATAACCTGAAGCACCAGGGCCCCCGCAGCCAGCGGCCAGCAAACCACCAGAACTGTTCCTGCCAGCCTTGCATCCGTGGCCTGCCCTAATCTAGTCCCCTTGGAGAACTCGCTTCTCCCACTTTCAAGCCACAGAATTCCAGAGAGTTGACCCCCGCCCCCACTCACTTCCGGCGTGGGCATGCAACTCAGGACAGGGCAATGAGAACATCACATCATCCAGACCTAAGCGAATGGTTTGCGAACAGGTGCTATGGGTTGAACTGTGTTCCCCCCACCGAGACAGGCTGAAGTCCCTACCCCCACACCTGCGAGTGTGACCTTATGTGGAAACAGCGTCTTGGCAGATGTAATCAAGTTGAGATGGGGCCATTACGGAGGGCCCGGAACCAACACGGCTGGTGTCCTTAGAAGAACTGGAAACCGCCTGGTGAAGACACAGACACACAGGGAGAGCAAGGCCATGTGAAGATGGGGGCAATGACCAGAGTGATGCTGTCACGAGTCAAGGAACTCCTGGAGCCACCAGAAGCCAGAAGAGGCAAAGAAGGATCAGGTGGAAAGTGGCCCTGCCAAGCCTTGAGTTCCAACTCCTAGCCTCCAGGACGGAGAATACATTTCTGTTGTTTCAATTTGTTAGGCAGGAAACTAATAGGAGAGGCAGGTAACTTGAGCCAGAGCAGTCAGAACCGGCAAGCACCAGCCACTTTCCTGGGAACTCGGGGCAGGGGGAGAGGCTTGTATCCCGCGAGGTTGTCATGCTGACGGGCTGGAGCCGCTAGCCATCATTTCCACGGGACTTGGCCAACCTCCCCCAATGTGCCCCACACGAGGAGGCTGGGAAGTAAAACTATGCCTGATGACATAAATTCGAGTCCCCAAGGGCCTGCAACTGGCCACACTTCCCCTCTGGACTTTATGAGACATCCCTGCTAACTAGCTCTATTTACCCATAGTTCCTGAAGTCTTTCCTTCCATAATGGAAATCTGTTGCTTACAACCTGAAGAGCCTTTTAAGTTTCATCGCATACAATTTAGTTTTTTAACATAACATATGTCCAAATGAACAGGGGTCCCCAACAGTCACCTCGGGCACCTACACTTACAACACAAATGCTAACAACACTCAAGCATCAGTGTCCTTCTCTTTGGCACACACCTTCAGCCTTCAAAGTTTTGTGATGGCCAGTCCTTATCCCAAAGGTGCACTTGATTGTTGAGAACAACAACAAAAAACAATCAGCCAAGCTCAGAAGAATCAGAGAAGATATGTTTGATTTTAAGAAATGCTGCCAGGGGCGCCTGGGTAGCGCAGTCGGTTAAGCGTCCGACTTCAGCTCAGGTCACGATCTCGCGGTCCGTGAGTTCGAGCCCCACGTCGGGCTCTGGGCTGATGGCTCAGAGCCTGGAGCCTGCTTCCGATTCTGTGTCTCCCTCTCTCTCTGCCCGTCCCCCATTCATGTTCTGTCTCTCTCTGTCTCAAAAATAAATAAACATTAAAAAAAAATTTAAAAAAAAAAAAAAAAAAAAAAAAAAAAAAGAAATGCTGCCAGGGGCACCTGGGTGGCTCAGTCGGTTAAGCGTCCGACTTCAGCTCAGGTCATGATCTCATGGTCTGTGTGTTCAAGCCCCGCATCGGGCTCTGTGCTGATGGCTCAGAGCCCAGAGCCTGCTTCAGATTCTATGTCTCCCTCTCTCTCTGACCCTCCCCCATTCATGCTCTGTTTCTCTCTGTCTCAAAAATAAATAAACATTTAAAAAAGAAAAAAGAAAAAGAAATGCTGCCTAAGAATGGCTTACAACATAAGGACAGAAAGTTTGGAGGGTCTCTGGTGTTTCAACGGCTCGATGTCAGCAAGAACCCCAGGCTCTTTTCAAGTTTTTATTCTGCCATGCTTACTATGGTAGATTTCTGTCCTCATTCCTCTTACCTCATGGTCACAAAACAGCTGCCAAAGCTCCAGGTACTCTATCCCCAGAGGGTATCTGGAAGGCAGTGAAAAGGGGATGAAAGCCAAGGAGCTACCCCTCTCGAGAGGAAATACTCTTTCTCCTTATATCTTACTGGTCAGAACTACAAGACATGGGTGCCCCTGGGCGCAAGGAAGGCTTGGGATGCGAGTCTCTGACAATGGGAACTGTGTTTTCATGACAGGCCTGTGTCAATCACCAATGCTACCTGGAACAAAACAGGGACTGTGTACAAGATGGAGAGAGACGATGTACTGGGAGGGCAACTCCCCAGATAGTAAAGATAATAAATTATGGAGTCCCTGTGCCCCTGAAAGTCCTAAAAAAACAAACAAAAAACCTGTGGCTTTTACTTTGACCTTGGGGTAAATTCAACAAATACCTAAGAATCATTTATCAAGGGCTCCCCATGTGCCAAGTTCCTTGCCGAGTACCCTTCCTTGCCCTCGAGGTACCTCACAGGGAAGAGTAAAAGAGAGCCATCCCTCCAAAACAGCGGAGAGCCTGGAGAGAGCCCGAGGAGCCTGGGCACCGGCAGAGGCAGCCGGAGGAAGGAGACAAAGGGGGAGTCTGGGAATGCTTCTGCCAGCAAGGACACCTGGCTGGGTGTGCCAAGATGGGCCATAAAGGGCGTGTGTGCAGCGGTGTAGAGACGGCGACAGTGGGGGGTTGCGGGTGTTCGACTTGGGAGTGGCAGGTGAGGTGGCGAGGCTGGCACGGCAAAACTGGAAGAGCTCCATAAACCATCCTCAAGGCCTAGACTTTCACCTAAAGACAACGGAAAGCAGGGGAGAGATGCAGGTGTTCTTCAGGAAAGACCAGTCTGCAAGGCAAGGGGTGGGCCAGGAGGCAGGGACACCCGCCAGGGCTGGCAATACTGGGTAAGGGGGGACGGGGGACCTAGGACAAGAGGATGTAGGTGGGAGCGGGCAAGGAAGAGTCCGGAGGGAGAACCGACAGGCCCCGCAAACCGATGAGACCGTGGATGATGTGGAGGGCCAGCGGCATCTGGGCAGGCTGCCTGGGTGGGAGACAGGACCTTCATCATGACCCAAGAAAACAGGAGAGGATGCAGGTTTGGAAAGGAAAAGAGTGAGTCAAGTTACAGAAAATGATGCCTCCAGACCGAGGTGCTTCCCAAACATCGTAGGCCCGCTGGTGGGGAGTGGGGGGCTGGAAGACTGAATGGACCTCCCTTCTGGGAAGTGCACCCTCCGCCCAGTTTCGCCCAATTGCAAACGGCCGTGTGAGGAACAGCCTTCCTGGGGCAGGGGAGGGCCAGGGGGCAGCAAGCTGAGGAAGATCTTCTGACTGCCTTAAATAGAAGCAAGCTGCTCTGGCTGGTGTGCAAGAGTTTACACAAGGAGGGCTGGGTGGCGCTCCGGGCCCCCACAAGGCATGTTTTAAAGAAAGCCCAGTGGTCATGCTGGTTGTCCCGTGCGTGCTGCCAGCCTGTAAAATCGGAACTGAGCTTGCATTTGTAAAAGTCTTGTCTTCCAAGAGCCTCGAGTGGGCAGGATACCACCTCTTATCTCGACCACATCCGTGCAGCAGGGGTGGGAGGCCGGCACTTCCACTCCGCTTGCCCTATAAACCACCAGGTCCCTGTCCTGTACAAGGAGGCCCTTCACTCTAGGGCACCATGCATTCCAGATGGTTCTCCGAGAGTCCCAAAATGCAACTTCGGCCCTGGTCACCACGAGAGTCAAAGGAACAAAGGCTGATACCAGGGGTCAGGAGTGGCCAAGTGGGCATCTCCTGCAGCTGGCCTTTGAAAGCACCCCGTCCCCATGCTGCAAGGTCCTACCTGGCCTCCGCTTCTTTTCGCATGAGTAACATTTCCTCCCCCGTCACCCACTCAGAAAGGTGGCAAATCAAAGTCCTGGGTGGTGAGAGGTTTGGCAAGCATTACTCTTGGAAAGATGGAGTCCGAAGAGGGTGGGTTAGAGACCCAGGGAGCCCCAGCCGACCAGACCGTAGAGCCGCTATGACCGGCAGTGTCCAGTAGGTGGCGCACCCTCGAGGTCTGGAGAGGAAGTGAGTGATGCTGACCAGTCACGCTGACTTGTCAGCAGAAATGAGAGCAGCGGCAGTATCTGTGCAGATTAAAATGCTACCCTCTTTGATAATAGCGCCCAGAGGTGCTGAAAGAGACTGAAGGTCTACCAAAGCCAGCATCTGTCTTCCCAGTGACTGGAAGCTCCATGACTGAGACAATTCTGTTCTCAACTGCATCCCCACCCCCCCCACCCCCCGCCCTCCCCCCATGCTCAGCACAGGGCCCACCAGGTCCGGCAGGCAAACGAAGGTGACAAACAGCCCAGGAATACGCCGAGCCAGGGGTGGCCAGCCTCCACTCCCAAGACCTCCCAGCCGAGGCCGTCCTGCTCACCCAGCAGCCCCACTGCGCTCCGCATACACCTCGCCTCAGGGACCATAGCCCTGCTTCCAGGACCCTGGCTCCCGCCTCCTGGCTCTGTCCCCCAGAAAAGTGGTTTTCAAACACCCCTGAACTCCAGTGTCGTGCCTGAAATGAAATCTGACTCCCAAATCAAAAACAGATCAAAGTTGCTGTTACTTGAAGGGAGGCTGTTGTGTTTGGGGATCAGCGTGCCCCTTGGAAAAGCAGGCACGCCCCCTTCAAGGAACCCCCTAGGTTCCTCAAAGAGCCCAGTTTGGAAACTGCTGTGCTATCCCCTTGCTAACCCGAATCCAATGAGCTTGAAAACCCCCGTGCCTCACAACTCTCCAGCGTGGGAGAAGTTAACAGCTGACATAGCAGGAACCTTCCGATCTGAAAGCTGAGCAACTCACCAATCCCTGCCACTGTCACCGACATGGGGTGCTCGTTTCCACACCTTTTGGGAGGAGGGCAAGAATTATCACCCGTTTCAAGAACAACTCTGTTCTAAGAAATTCTAGCACATTCCACCCCTGGAAGCACCAGCAACTTCACTTTTGTAGCCAGAGTTTGCCTGGGAAGAGCCTTCGTCTCTTTGCGGCGGGGGGGGGGGGGGGGGGGGGGGGGGGGGGGGGAGGGGGGAGTGCACCTGGGGGCAAGGGGAAGGCTGAGGCAGCAGAAGGCGATCTGGGCTCAAATCCCAGCTCTGCCAATTAGCAGCTCGGTGACCCTACAGATTCCACATCTAAGAGGCAGGACAATTACTCATCCCTACAGCTCATGGGACTGTCGGGTTTATACGAGGGATTTTTTTCAAGTGCTTTATAAAGCACTCCCAAATGTTAGCTGTATTTTACATGATTTTACTATCGGGCTGTTAGAAGTTCAAGCAGAGCAGAGCAGACCAGTTTCTGCTAAAGGTCTTCTATACCTGATCCTGGGCTCTGTACAGGCTCCATGTCTTGATATCAGACCTGACGGACATCCCCATCCAGGGAGGCTGGTCTGGGTTGCCCTTACCCTTGGGGGCACACGTGTCCCGGTGGGAATACTAAAGAAACCCCAGAAACTGCCTGAGTGATATTCAGCAAGCTGGAAGCTCACCTGGCCTCCAATCCCCTCTGCTCCCCGGGCCCACCCTGCATTCGGTGTAATACCCGCCGGCACCACCCCCCTCCTCCCAAACTCAGGATCCCCAAGGGGCCGGTGGCTGCAGTGCATGGGCTCGGACACAGACAAGATGCACTCTACCTGCCATCCCAGATTCAGTCCCTAGTCTGACAGCAGGCAGTGCATCTATGAAAAGCGCCCAGGCAGAACCCCCAGATGCCCCAAAAGACTCAGAAAGAGCTCCAGTGGCTTTCTGCATGAGGCACATCTAGCCTCAGGACATCTTCCACCTCCACCGTTTAAAGCCAGGGGCTCTAGGGGAGCCTGGGTGGCTCAGTCGGTTGAGCGTCCGACTTCGGCTCAGGTCATGATCTCGTGGTCCGTGAGCTCGAGCCCCGCATCAGGCTCTGTGCTGACAGCTCAGAGCCTGAAGCCTGTTTCAGATTCTGTGTCTCCCTCTCTCTCTGACCCTCCCCTGTTCATGCTCTGTCTCTCGCTGTCTCAAAAATAAATAAAACGTTAAGAAAAAAAAAATTAAAAAAAAAAAAAAAAGCCAGGGGCTCTAAGATGAGGGTCCCCAGACCAGCAGCATCAACATCACCAGGAAACACATACCGGTTCAGAGACTTGCATGAGGCCACCACCTAGTTGAAGACCCTCCCAAGGATTCCGGTGACACTCAAGTTTGAGAACCACAGCTGGCATCCAACGAGCCGCACCCGGCTGTGTATCAGAGTCACCCTGGAGCTTTCACACAAGCCAATGCTCAGGACCCACCCAGATACCTGATGACGCCCCAGTGGTGGGGGGTTGTTGGTTTGTTTGTTTCAAGTATTAAAAAAAGAAATATGAGAAACACAGAGGATTTTTAGGGCAGTGAAGCTGGGCAATACCATAAGGTGTATGATATCAGGATACGATACTACAAGGGGTACGTGTCATCACACATTTGTTAGAGCCCATAGGAACGGACAACACCAAGAGTGAACCCCAAGGCAAACTAGGGGCTTTGGGTGACTATGATGTGTCCGGTTCATTCCCCTGGTGGGGGTTGTTGATTGGGGGAAGGCTGTGGGGTAGGGGTGCTGGGAATATACAGCCCTAGAAGTTCCCGGGTGACTGTAATCCTGTAGTCTGTGGAACCGGAGGCAGGACAGCCAGGCTTCAGAGTCAGCAGGTCGGAAGCAGTCAAAGAAGATGATGGAAGGAAAGAAGTCATACTCGTGACTGAAGGAGGGAGAGACAGAGTGGGGAAGGAAGCGGGGAAGGACTCATTCATTCCAACTCTGCTTTTAACTTCTTCCTTCCCAGCATCTGCCTTAACTCCTCCCCCTCTAGTGTACTCAGTGCAGCAAACGCTGGCCTGAGCATCACTCTACCCACCCGGGGTCAACCACAGTCCCCACTAGCTAGTACGTGAACCTGAGCATGTCCCCAGCGTGTGCCTGCTTTCACCTGTCTCCTCACCTGGAAACAGAAGGTATTAAGACGCTGGAATGGGAATACAGCGCCTAGCACAGAGTAAACACACAATAAACACAGGTTGCCCTCAACTGGCCGGTGCAAACTGGAGCCCGTGTCTGCTCCACAGAAAACGGCGTCCAGACAACGAACGTTCTCATCTCCTGCCAACACCACCTCTCTGGCTTGGAAGCCAGAGTTAGAGAGCAGAACACAAGAGGGAATCCTCTCGGGGTGCCTGGATGGCTCAGTCGGTTAAGTGTCTGACTTTGGTTCAGGTCACAATCTCACGGCTCGGTCTGTGAGTTCGAGCCCGCGTCGGGCTCCGTGCTGACAGCTCAGAGCCTGGCGCCTGCCTCAGATTCTGTGTCTACCTCTCTCTCTGCCCCTCCCCTACTCGTGCTCTGTCTCTCTGTCTCTCAAAAATAAATAAACGTTCAAAAATGTTTTTGAAAAAAAAAGAGGGAATCCTCTCCTTCCATGTCTACGTTACCAAAGACAGGCTGGACGCACCGGGACAGAAACACCCCTCATCCCATAAATGTTCACAGAGCACCTGTTCCGGGCCAGAGGCGGGGAGAGCGCAGAACTTGCATTCCTTTGATTAGAGGGAGGCTCCAGGCCCGTGAAGGGCAAGATCTCCTCCAGGGCGGTCTCCTCTGGACCCTGTACCGTCAGTGACAAGGGGAGCATCTTTCCTAGAGGGGAGCCTCAAGAAGAGGGACACTCAGTCCTGACAGGCACTGCTGCTTGAGAACCAATGCTCTAGAGAGACCCCAAGAGTACATATTACAGAAAACTGCACGCCCCTGCCTCCTGTGGCTTTTTTTGCCTTTTGTTTTATAAGCGTTTTACTGTCTAACGAATGATAAATGAGAAAGCGTGTATCATGAGCGAGCAGCTTGAATATTCAAACTGACACCCGAGATCAAGCCTGAGAAGAGATCCCTGCAGGACCCAGCAGATCTGTCATGTTCCCGCCTACCTACCCTATCCCCAAAGGTAACCACAAACCTGTCTTCTTTCCCACAGAGCAGTTCTGCCTTTTCGAGAACCTCACTTACATGGAATCATACGTCAAGCACTCCTCTGGGCCAGCTTCTCTGGCTGAACACTATGTCTATGGGACTCATCCATGGTTTCCATGGAGCGGCCATTGGCTCATTCTCACTGCTATATAGAATTACACCACACAGGCGGGACGCCTGGGTGGCTCAGTCGGTTAAGCATTTCACTCTTGATTTTGGCTCAAGTCATGATCTCACAGCTCTTGAGATGGAGCCCCGTGTCGGGCTCTGAATTGACAGTGAGGAGCCTGCCTGGGATTCTCTCTCTCCCTCTCTCTGCCCCCCTCGCTCACACACACATTCTACCTCTCTCTCTCAAAATAAATAAACATTAAAAAAAATTTTTTAAGGGGCACCTGGGTGGCTCAGTTGGTTAAGCATTCGACTCTAGATTTAGGCTCAGGTCATAATCTCGCAGTTTGTGAGTTCAAGCCCTGCCACTGGGCTCCACGCTGGAGGTCTGCTTAGGATTCTCTCTCTCTCTCTCTGCCCCTCCCCACCTCACTCTCTCTCTTTCTCTCTCTCAAAGCAAATAAACAAAACTTTAAAAAAAGCTTTTTAATAGAATTACAACATGCAAATATAACACATTATATGTACCCATTTTACAGCTGATGGACACTTGGGCGGTTTCCACTTTGAGGCTATTAGGCCAAGTGCTGCTTGGAACACTCTATGTCTGCCTCTTGGTGGACATAAGCACTCTATCGAGGGTGCAATGGCCGAGTCCAAAGGTAGCACATGCTCAGCTTTAAGGAAAGCATGTTCCAAAACCCCTATCAACCTCCAGCCCCTTGCCCTGCTTCATTTCCTTTCCTATCCATGTCGACCATCATCCTCACTTCACATCCTCATTTGCCTGTGTTTGGTCTCTCATCCTTCTAGATGTGGGTGCGCGTTGAGAGCAGGTCTGGGCACCACAGGGCCCCCTGAGCCCTGACTCTGCCCAGCCCAGAGCAGGTGCTGGAAAAACACCTGTAGGGCAACTGAGCTCCTGCATTCTCTCCTGCACACAGGAGCTCAGGGGACCTCTCAGCTGTCCCCTTGGTCCCCTCCTCCCGTGGGTGCCTTCCCAAAGCCCAGGAAGACCCCCTCACACCCTCTTCCAGTCTCTAGCCATAGCTAACAATTAGGCCTTGAGCAAAGACTGGGCCCCCCACCAATCCCCACCATTGCTGCTGCACAGAGTCCCTTCCCCAGGATGGAACGTAAAGGCTCCTGGGAAAAATCCAGGCTCAAGTCTTGGCTCTGTGAAAGCCGGCTGACTGGAGTGGCATTCTTGAGTGCAGGCTGCAGGCCACGCCCCCAGGAGACAGGCAGACAGCAGTCAGAGCACCAGCAAGCTCAAGGTCAGAGGAGTGAGCTGGGGAAGTGGGTCAAACAGCCCCATAAGGCTGGGGCAGGGGAGGCCTCTGGGCGCGGGGGAGCTGGAGCAAAGCTGGCCCTGACCCGGTCCAGGCAAAGCAGAGAGGGCCTCACAGAAAGATGGAGGTCTCAGGGCCTGCCTCTTCTGGGATGCCTGTTATTCCCCAGAGACATAAGGCTGGGGCGGGAAGCACAGGCAGAGACTGACGTGTGCGAGACAGAGGGCTGGGCTGGATATGGAGGGGTTGAGGGGAAATGTCCACTCCTGGCAGGACATAAGGAAATGAGGGAGATGAATTAGAAAGATCATGGGGTAGGACGGTGGCGGGGACAAAGAACTGCCAGGCCAAGACCTCTGGGCTCTGTCCTAAGGGTAATGGAACCCTGGGGGTGTCGCAGAGAGGTCACCCTCACAGAGAGGTCACCAGACACAGTTGGGGTAGCAAGGGTGTGGCACAGAAATGGAGACTGAAGCCGTATATCCCCCACCCCCGCACCCCAAGGGAAGAGGGACCAACGAAGATAGGTAAAGGTGGAATGGAATGCAGAGTCTTCAACACGTCGCCTGACCCAAGGCTGGCCCTCAGTGTGGCAGCCACTGCTCTACTTCACACGGCCAGCCTGTTCCAGAACCTTCCATGCTGCTTCAGAACTGCGCCTCTCCTCTAGAGCCTCAGACCCCAGCGTCACCATGGCAACAACCGCAAACACAGGAGCCCAGGCCTCTGTGCCATAAACAACCCTGACAGATTCAATAAATATAGATGTACTACAGCAATTTGTGGGGAATTTATGAGAAATTAAAAATTCAGCTTGGACAATAAACAACCCATTTCAGAATTTGCCCCACTTAAAGTTAAATAAACCGCATGCGAGCATTTTTTGAGCATGATGTTTCGAGACTAAAAACTGGGCCTTGCCAGGAATGCTCCCTGAGACTCCAAAGCTGGTGCTGCTGTGGAGAGCACGTCCTCACATCTGCTGACCTCAGAGAGCACTTTACAGTTTATAAAGCACCTGCGTTGACCCACCTGCTGCCTGTGAGACACTGGGGCAAGTAGGAATAACACCATAATGAGGATGAGCCTTGAAATCGACGAAGAGCCTGCAGCACAGCGACTTGCTCAAGGTCACACAGAACTGGTCAAGGTCAGAGAGAGGATGCAAACTCAGGCCAGCCCAACTCCAAAAACACTGTGCACACACAGGCAGCCACATGTGCATTTGCCTACAACACACGAATTGCACCCAAGTGAGTCTGATGTGGGGAGTTGGCTGTATTCTCTAGAAATCTGTCCTACTTAAATAGCATCAAAGGGGATTGCTTCAAACAGATCAACAAATTCACCCAGGGGGCAGGCAGGCTCAGATCCCTGAGGCAACTCCACCAGGCTGTCTTCAAGATGAAAGACTAAGAAATAAGCAGACAGAGATGGAGAGAGCATGGGGGAGGCTTCCTACCCCTGCTTTCTGAAGATTTCGGAGATTCACAAGAGGGGAGAGTGAGATAAAACGCCAGAGATCCCATCAGGGGCATTAGCCTGTTTCACAGAGAAGGAACCAGAACCCAGCCCAGCTGCACGACAGGCAGACAGCGAGCCTGGAGCTCCTGCTGCCCGGGCCAGGGACCCCCAGAGCCAGCCACCTTGACCTAATAACGTCCTTTCTTCCCACAAGCATCATATATCTCGGAAGCACCTGCAAGTGCTCTCCTGGTCACTCTCTCCAGGCTTGCTGGCTCCGCGACCCGAGTTTCCAGTTCAGCCATAGACTAATCATCTCAAGAGGCCACAAACAGGTGGGTGGGGGAAGACACACCAGCTCCGGGCACGCTGTGCTGACAGGAGAGCTCCCCAGCCCCCAGGTCAAGGCAAGGGCCTGCCCTTCTCCTGCTCTTCTGATGCAGCCCTAGGGTTGTCTGCCTCCCAGAGGCACGGGCACCAAGGTGGCTGAACCCTGGGAGACTGGGTTATGTCGGTGTTCCCAGAGGACAACAGAGGGTCGACTGGCAGGGGCCCAAGCAAGCACCCTGTGATGCAAAGAATCAAGGGACCAGCCCCAGGCCTTAGTCCTGCAAGTGTCAACTCTCTCAATCAAAATCACAAAATGGGCCTGTGTAGGATAACAGCCACAGGGACATCTGGGAGGGTCAGACAAGAAAGTCAGAGCTGGGGGGTCATGCCAGAGCCTAGGGACAGAGGACCCTGAGTCGCCCTCCCAAGAGCCCAGGGATGGCACCTCTGGGCCACAGGACACAATCCTGCTCTGCCCTGGGGTCCACCGAATCACAAAGCAGGGGAGAGAGGGGTGCGGGTCACTCCTTGCTGACCGCCCCCCCCCCCGCCCCCCCCTCCACCTTGCTCCATTCCTGGAGGCTTACCTCTGAGGACCTCTGGACTTCCAGCTACATCTGCCCAACAGAAGGTACCAGAAGATCAGAGGGCAGGAAGAAAGTGAGGCTGGGGTATTTATCCCTCCTCTCCCCGCTTCAACAACATGCCTTGGGCAGGGGCTTCAGCCCAGCACAACTACAGTTGCCTCGCCGGCCCTGGGAACGGTAACAGTTCCCACACAGCTAGGCTCCTGGAGCCTCTCCAGCCCGCTCTGGTCCCTTCACCCTGCCCACGCCTCTGCATGTAGTCCCCACATTAAAGTCACATCACCAGAGCCACGTAGAGGAGGTTCAGCAGGGACGGGTCCAAGTCCTCAAACAGTATTAGGATCAGAACAATGGGAACAAATGAGTCAGAAAGAGGAGTATAAAACCGCTGTTCAGAGCAGACAGGGTGTGAACCTTCTCACCTGCAGTGAGGGCAGGTTGAGCAGTTGAAGGCTGGAACAGGTGAGCATCAGCATGGGGGACAGTGGACAGAGCTCAGGAATGGGAGTGGCCCAGCTCTGTTGCAAAGGCCCACGCAAGATACTGAGGGCTGCAGGGGCGCCTGGGTGGCTCAGTTGATTCAGTGTCCAACTTCGGCTCAGATCATAATCTCACGGTTCATGAGTTCGAGCACAGAGCCCACTTTGGATCCTCTGTCCCCCCCCCCCGTCCCTCCCCCAATCACACTCTCTCAAAAATGAATAAACATTAAAAAAAAAAAAGATATTGAGGGCTGGGTTCACGGCAGCCTTGGAAAATTCAGGAAGGGCACAACAGGTTTCTACGGGAAACGAGCGAGGTCAGATTAGCACGAGGGCTGGGGTAGGGAGGGTGACTGGAACAGAGAGAGCCCAGGCCATTGGGATCAAGCCCGCCTGGGTTCAAAGACCACAGCAGTTGGTCCTTGCTGGCTCCGTGACCTCAGATTCATCCTTAAGCAAGTGACATATCTGAGCCTCAATTTCTTCATCTGAATAATAAAGAGATCCCACATCACAGAGACAGTCTGTCTGATAAAGTAAAACTGTCCAAGAAAGATGTGGACCCAGGCTCAGCAAAGACCAGGAATTAGCTCAAAGCCATGTGGTCAGAATTCACTGGGGGCCGGTGGCCCATATCCACACTGGAAATTCTCCTCCCAAGTCTGGGCTGGACCCACCCCATCAGGGAAGCAGTAGATTAACTCACGGCTACATCCAACTCCCCCAGCCCAGAGGGAAGCAGGCACGCAAGTGGTGTTTGATATGCCTTTTCAAAAGCTCCTTTCCCAGTCCTCAGTTCCCTGAATACAACCTGGCAGCTGGTCACGGATCACTGAACATAGATTTTGGGCCAGGCTTTGTAGTAAGTGCTCTGACACTCTATCTCAATTAGTCTTCTCAACCTTAGGGGGTAGGTGATTGACAACCCCCTCTAGGCAAGGAGGCTGAGGCCCAGGGCTAAAGAACTAGCCCATGGCCACCAACAGTTGTGTGGTAAAGGCTGGTCCCTGGAGCACAATGCTTGCTGAGGGGGAGGGGGAGTTAGCAGGGGTGGTAGCTCCCCCAGCTCACTTACCTGGTCTGGTCAGAATTTCCCCTTGGCTAGCAACCTGCATATACATGTAAACCAGAGTAAAGCACAGGCCAGCAGGAAGGGCGGGGTTGGGGGGGGCGGCGGTGGGTAGGACCACAGTGCAGACAGGCCAGGCGTGGGGAGCAGCCTGCTGTGCTGGAAAGAAGCAGGACTGGGGACTACCCAGGGACCAGCCACCTCCCCACCAGCGCACACTCCCTGTCCCTTTCCCTGGGTCAGGCAAAATGCCCAGGGGCAGGGCTGCAGCCTGGCCCAGGCCCACAGCCACAATGGGCAGAGAGGAGGGTCTGGGGCATGGATGAAAAAGAACAGGGGGAGACAGAAGGTAAAAGGGAGAGAAACAGACTCTGCCTAAGATCTGGGTGCATTCAAAAATCCAGAAGGGCAAACTCTAAAACAATGGTGTCTTTCCTCAATTCTCTATAATGTTCAGGGCTTTTCCCCCAAGAAGTTCATGTTCCTTTTATAAACTGCAAAAACAATAAATACGACTTATTATTTATATAGCCCAAGAAATAATCACAGACTTGCCCGAATGCTATCAGAACCAGATGGTCATGACAGCAGCATCACAGCGACAAGCCAGAACCCCCACCAACATCCACGGAGGGAACGCAGTAACTCTGGTTACAGAGAGGATAGATTATGTGGCGACTAAGAACACAAGCCTAAATCGAACATTTAACAAAAGGGGAAACACTAACAATATGCTAAGCGTGTTTGTGGGGAGCAGATTACAAAAGGATAACAATTTTGTTTAAAATATATAAATACGTCTTCCATTTCTACATGCAGAGAAAAAACTCAAGGGCGTTCCTGAAGTCTGACTGCTGGTTATCTCTGGACTACCAGCTACCCCGGAGGGGCTTCTGGACCTTCTTGAAAGACATTTTCTCTCTTTCTTATTTTAATGCTTATTTATTTTCGAGAAAGAGAGAGAGAGAGTGTGCACAAGTGGGGGAGGGGCGGGGGGAGGAGGGGGGACACAGAATCCAAAGCAGTCTCCAGGCTGTGAGCTGTCAGCACAGAGCCTGACGCGGGGCTCGAACCCATGAACCGTGAGATCATGACCTGAGCTGAAGTTGGATGCTTAAACGACTGAGTCACCCAGGTGCCCCTTGAAACACATTTTCAAACCCCTTTCAAACCCCTTCTGGAGGATCAAAGGCTCCTGTTTTGTCTTTGTTTCCCCTTCTCCCCAGGACACGCTGGCTGGGCAGAGGCCCTTGTCCCCATTAGACAAATGACAGCACCAAGGCCTCACACAGCAAAATTAGGAGGCTGAGGCCCAGAGCTGGCTTGGGGACACCCAGGTCTAATGAACATGTGTGCCCAAAATGGTCAGCCCGGAATAGCCAATCAGCACACAACTTTATCAGGCCCTCAGCTTAGGGGAGGGAAGGCCTTCACATTTATGAAGCTCAATCAAGCATGCCCCTAGCCCCCACTAAGTGTCTCTCCTCTCTCTCCCATACCAGGCTCCCCTCCCCCCAGGCCACACTCCTAGGCCATTAGCTCAGTCCCAAAGGCATCCTTTCCTATCCAGGCTTTTGATGATCCTGTCAAAACACTGTAAATAACTTATTTCCACTTGGCAGGGCCTGCAGCAAAAAATATCATCCAGGCAGGGGCTACCTCTCCACGCCAGGAAACCCACACTCATCCTGCCCAGAGACCCCCCCGGGCCCCCACCTACCAAGGATGGGAAAGGCTCAGTGTCGAGGCCAAACTTCTGCCCAATTAGACAGGGGGTGGGCTTTATAAGACCCCTCAAGTCATTTCAGGAACAAGAAAACCAGTGAGCTGCCGAGAGGTCCTTACTACCCCACAACCCTACATACCACCCTACACCCCATCCCTGACTTCAGGTGCTCATGCACCCCCTAAGGAGGGCCTGCTCACCTAACCCTGCCCTATCTCATTCGTCTGTCTTGTCGCTATCTGGGAGGTGGGCCTCCGAGGGGTTTTGCCACTTCCCAGGGCTGCACATCAGCAGACTCTCAGTCCAGACAGGCAGCCTGAAGGCATTGGCTTTGCCATCGCCCACCCGTGGAGTCCAGTCCCACTCTGCTGCTCACTTGCTGGATGGTGCAAGGCAAAGGCACTCCAGGTGTCTGAACCTCAGCGCTCTCACTTGGCAAGCGGGGACACTAACAGTGGCACCCGGCAAGCAAGGCACAAACGGGAGCTGTCACTGTTGCTATCCGGGCTGGAAAGACACCAAAGCATTTTGAAATTATTCTGAGGGCATCTCAGACCTCCGAAGCGATCTTACTAGGTGATTACTGCCTGGATGTCTGGGAGCCCCGCCCTACATGTTCCCCCAGGACCCCTGATCAAACACCACCCAACCCCCACCTAACCCCGGAGCGCCTCCCAAGTGACTTCTGCGAGCGATGACCGTGCCCTGCTGCACCGCCAAGTCGCAGACACAGCGCGAGCCAGGATCTCCTTATAGGGTGGTTGCTCTAAGGCCATCATAGAAAGTTCAGAGAGAGAAATACCGACAGTCCTGCCCTGTGCAGACAGGGAACAAGGGACCCAGAACAACCAGGTCCCTGAAAGGGCTACCCTGCCAGCCACTTGTATAGGACATCAGAGAACTCAGGGGTAGGATGGGGCTGTGGTGCTTCCTGGGGGAGTTCTCCAGGCAAGGGTGGCTGAAAGGGAGAAACAAAGAAAAGAAAAGAAAAGAAAAGAAAAGAAAAGAAAAGAAAAGAAAAGAAAAGAAAAGAAAAGAAAAGAAAAGAAAAGAAAAGAAAAGAGAAAAGAAAGAAGGAAGGGGGAAGGAAGGAAGGAAGGAAGGAAGGAAGGAAGGAAGGAAGGAAGGAGAGAAAGAAAGAAAGAAAGTGAGCCAAGTTATGGCTCTGGATTTGCAAAATTTGGGGAAAAGCAGTGAAATCTCAGCTGCGCACAGGACTCCCAGGACCTGCCCCCAGCCAGTACGGGGGACGGGGGTCTTATGTGTCCAGGGTCAGGAAGTCATACTCTCAGAGATGATGATGCCTTTACCCCACCGTGGCTGGAACTGGAGATGCAGAGGGAGGAAGTAAATATATCAGCCTATGCCCTCGAACGCACCCCAGCCAGGGCAGACTCTTCTCTGATCCTGGGGGGCACCACAAAGCAGGCTGCACTCGCCCCCGCATCGAGGAGAAGGCCTCGGGCTTCCACAGTCAGGAGGGAACACCCTGAGCTGGGACCCCGCTGGCCCACAGCAGGAACATTACCCCTGTCGGCCCCTCCCTAAGCAAACCAGATGGATACAACTTACACGATAACATTTCCAGCTTCTTTTCTTGTGACAACAAATCAAACAACAAGGGTCCTTTTATTTTGGCTCATCTACCCATCCAATCACTCAATAATACACCTCATTTAAACTCCTACTGATTTCCATGGGCCCCTAAGGATAACATCAACAATGGTGGCACCAGCGAATAAAAAGGAGCAGCTCCTTCTGAGAACGTGCCGTGTGCCAGGCTCTGGGCTGCTCCTCAGCCGTATCACGTCCATGTCCCACCTCTGAGGCTGGCTCCATTATTATTGCCATTTTGTAAATGAGGAAACTGAGGGTCACTGGGCCCAAGGGCACTGGGCACGGCTAGCTGCAGCCCAACACCCATTCCCGATTCTCCTCTTCTTCAGTAACAAAACCCCAAGCTCCTGTGAGGTGACAGCATGCCCAGCAGAAAGACGGCACTTCCCACCCTGCTGGCCTCCAGGTATTAGAACGTTCGACTCTGACCAAGGCCAGCATGGGCAGCAGTATAACACGGGATCTCTAAGGAGATCACCTAATGAGAATAGATTCATGTGTGTGGCAGGGGTGCCCTATTCCCATACTGCTTTCCCATGACCTGGGATGTATACACAACGGCTGGAGCCTCAGCAGCCACTTTTACAAGGAGGTGAGCTTGGGCCTAGAAGATAGTGCGGCACAAACAGAGAAAAGGGGGTTCTTTAAAACTTTATGGAGCCCCTGCACCAGCCCCAGATTAGCCTGCATCCGGTTTCTTTGGCATAGAGAGAAATAAATGTAAGATTTTATTTAAGCCACTGCTATTCCCAATCTGCTACTGGCAGCCAAATATCAATCCTGACGGCTCCACAGTGAAGCTGCAGGTGGAGGGGTGTTAGGAGGATGAAAGCCGGCCAGGCAGAGATCCCCCCAAAACACAATATCCTTGGCATGACTCTCACGGAGAGTCATGGAGAATGTGCTCAGGCCACATATTTCTGCTTGTCTTACAATTTTCTGTTTTCATGCACATCAAGACAACCATGTCCTATTTGTGACTCTATGTTCTTCAACAGTTTAGGAAGGATGGTTCAAGCCTCTCCATAGATTTTACTCTCTCTCTCTCCTGATGACTTGAGAGTTCTAATCTCATTTCTCTGCACGCACTGGCTACCAGGAAGCTCAGCACCACTCTAGTGTGTCCTCACAGCACCAGGCCCGACAGCCAATATTACATCTCCTCTGTTCCTCACCTCGATTTACTTCTTCTGTGTTACTAACCTTTCCTTTGGGGAAAGCGAGAGAGCGTCAAGCATACAGAACGCTAAAAGGGAGGAATCTCCTAGACTATCAAATTCATGAAAGCTCGTTCTTTGAGTAGCTAAAATGGCAAATTATCTCCTAAGTTAGCACTTTGTAAGAACGAGGAAGATTCTCCAACTCATGTATACTTTCTGACCTTTCAAAGCAGTGCCACATGACACATCAACCTGTTGCTGAAAAAGACATGCCAAGATCTCTCAGCCGGGCCCTGCCTTTACACATTAGCAGGCACAGATTAAGAAATTTCCACAATATACAAGTATGCTATTACCGTATTTCGTCGGTTCAAAGGCACTGTCAGTCAGAACCATCACATTACACACTCATTAAAAGGTTTTTAAAGGCAAAACATAAGAGACTCTTAAATACAGAGAACAAACTGAGGGTGGATGGGGGGGTGGGTGGGAGGGGAAGGAAAGTGGGTGATGGGCATTGAGGAGAGCACTTGTTGGGCTGAGCACTGGGTGTTGTATGGAAGCCAATTTGACAATAAATTATTTTTTTAAAAAAGGGGTTTTAAGTAGGTTTTAAGGAACCAAAAGAATAAAAAAAAAAAAGTATGTTACTATAGCCAGAGAAAACCAATGGAGAGGTTCGTAGTGATTACCTCTAGAGAATAAGATGATGGGGAACTTTGCCAATTCATGTATTTCTGTAATATTTAATTAGTTTCCATTGATTTCCAAAGAGTTCTTGATCAGGCGCATCTATGAGCCAGAATGCTAGGCCTGCACAGTCTCCAGAAAAACAAGGCATGGTCCACGGCCCTACAGAGGCTCCGGAGAAGTGGGAAAAGCCCCCACAGTCCACGATTACACCATGCAATGGAAGCTTCTGTGTCTGGGAGGTGGGGCGCACAGGGTATGTTGCGGCCCACAAGAGGGAGGGGCTCTCTCGGCCTAGGGTATCCAGGAAGGCTTAAGGAGCTGGCGGCCGGGAGCTCGTTCAGACAGATTAATAAGTGTCAGCCAGATGGACAAGGAGAGGCATGGCGGGCTGCCAGGAGAGGGCATGCGGAGGACCAGGCCTCGCCACAGGCTGCTGGGCCTCTGCACGGGGTGCTTTGGGGTGCACTTGAGGAAGCGGCCCGGGTTAGGTTCCCTGGAGTGGGAACCAACTGTCAAGGGCTTCATGAACCCCTCCAAGGGATGGGACATCACCCTGTCCCCCTGGTGCTGCGGCCTCGCTGGGTCAAGATGGGGCTTGTGTGAGAAAGAGCACTTGAGCAGCTGGCCAGCAGACAGATGGGCCCGGTCCAGGAGAGGGTTCAAGACACCGCAGGCAAAGGAATCGCAAGGAAGCGCTGCTTTCAGAATCATGCAAAACCAGCAGTGGGGCGCGGAGGGTCACAGATGGACCAGGGAGCCAGCGTGCTGGGTTTTCTCTGCCTCGTGCTAGCTCAGGGACTGGGGCGAGCTCTCTCGGACTCAGTTGCCTCATCTGTAAAGTGGGGATAACAGAAGTTTATCCATTAAACAGCACCTATAAGAGTACTAACCGTCCTTCTCTGGATTGTCGTGGGGATTAAATTAGTTAACGTAGTAAATGCTTACGGAAGTTCCCAGACCACACGAGGCTGTGTGCACATCTGCTTTGATCACCTCCCCCACCCGTTATAGTGACCCCTCCCTAAGGAGTTGCCCATCTGACTGGGTTCCTCAGGACCCAATCAATTCTCCCACAGCCTGGGCTTCTAACGGTCTGCCCCTCCCTCTAGGCCCAGGGGCCTCAAAGACCTGCCCCAGCACTGTCCTCCCTCACCTCCCAGAGGCCAGAGACTAGCACAGTGCAGGGGCAGCCACTGCAATCTTCAGGCAGGGTGGCCGAGTGGCAGCCACACACAGCCTTTCAGAGGCATCAGCCACTGCCAAGGCTGCCTGTCCGTCCCTGGGTCCCCTAACCACCCCCCCCCCCCACTGCTGGCACAGAGCCAGGCAAGGGGACACTGTGATAAACCACCACTGAGTCCACACCGTGGGCAGCGGCTCAGGGCCACAAACGGTCTACAGGCCACAGGGCTCCACACACTGTAAGATCCTGGTGCCTCAGACTCAGTAACGTCACTTCTAGAGGGCGATCCAAACAGAGAACCAAAGAGAGAACGGCAGCACTGTTCGGAACAGCAAACCAGAAACCACTAGAACCTAGGGTTCCAGAGCAGAGCAAAGGTTCCTGAGGCTGAGACAGCGGGACGGCAGAAAACTGGTGCCGCCCTCGCAAGGATCATTTCCAAGGGGAGTAAACAGCACAAGCAAATCAACGTGTGTCCATCCTCCAAACGCAGGTCAGAAAACCTACAGATAAGAAAAGCCCAACCTGGATTCACACAATACTTAACAACGTATTTTAGGTAAAGGTACGAAAAAAGACCGAAATAAGTGTTTCAAAGATTATCTCTGGGCTTGCATCTTTAAGCCGGTCTTTCTCTCCCCAAATTTCAGAAACGAACACATAGTACTTCATGAAGAAAGAATAATCAAGGGTTTCCATCACCCACATCACCCAGTAAATGGAGCACACACCAGGGCCAGGCCCTGCACTCCCCAGAGACAAGAAAGTTCTGGCCCAGGAGAAGACATCGACTTGTAGCTCCAGCTAGGCATGGGAAGCCGGGGGTGGGGGGGATCCGCTGAGAGAGCCAGGAAGGTGTCACGGGCAAGGTGACACCTGAGCACACGTCTAACGGCACAAATAAAAACATGGCAGTGGGGAGGGTGATGCCAGCTTCTTGGCCAATGAAAGACTCAAGCCGCTTGGTGGTCCGCGAGCCTGAGCCGAAGGCAATGCCTGCTTCTCATAGCGCAGGCCGTGCGCCCAGGGCCCTCCAGTCAATGCCCCGCCTCGCCCAGTCTCAGCCCCCAGAGGGCCCCCCCTCCCAGCTGCACTGGCACTCCTACAACTGCACGGAGGACCGGGACTGAGCAGCTCTGGGCTGGCCACTCCAACAGGACCACATTTTGAGGAGTGACGCCCTGGACAACACCACCTCCAAGCAACCTCAAAACAGGCAACGGCTTTCGGTTGCCCTTTTCCTCCCTTCCTATTTCCCCCACGTGCCTCTTTTCATCTCTTCGCTTGTATGGTCACTACGCGGAAGGGGACCAGGGACCCAGGGCCCCGACTCCGTGTGGAATGGTATGGAGAAGCCTGGGTCCTGACAGGGCACACCCTGGCACCGTGGAGCACCGGTGCCCGGCTTCCCTGGCAGGGCCGCTTTCTGTTTTAAGGATAAGTTCAAGTTGACTCACCGAGTCAAAGGCTGGGGAAAGAACACCCCAGAACTGAGAATCACAGGCCTCCGAAGCCACACAGGACTGCCCCGACGCCAGAGACAGTTTCTATTTGCAACAGCAAGCCTAAAAAGCTCAAGAATAAAAATAAAACTGACAGAACTGAAACCATTCAGCGTACATGGGCAGCACGTAGCAGCTCATGAGCATTTTCCCATGTCGTCCTCCAAGATGCGTCTCTTAACAGCTCCTAAAAACATCTGATAAGAGCAGACCCTGATTTAAAGAACATTTCCCCCGCCCCATGCACCATTATTGTAAAAAATACCCTGATGTTTTCACATAAACTTGTCTGACTCTGTTACATATATATGCTAAGTAAATGACGGAGAATGAAAATACTTTTCAATGTTTTGAAAAAAAGAAATACAAATACCTGCATTTCAAATGGTAAGAAATAACATGTATCTTTTAAAAAGGAATTCAGAGGTGCCTGGGTGGCTCAGTCGGTTAAGCATCTGATTTCAACTCGGGTCATGATCTCCCAGTTTCTGAGTTCGAGCCCTGCATCCGGTGGACAGCACAGAGACCACTTTGGATCCTGTGTCTCCCTCTCTCTCTGCCCCCTCCCACTCACTCTCTCTCTCTCTCAAAAATAAAAAAATAAAGTATAAATAAAAAAGGAGTTAAGCTAAATTCACACAGCTAGAAACCAAAAAGTGTTACTTGGATGATGGAAGGTGGGGAGGGCAAAGCAAAGAGATCAGTAGACAACGTATTTTTCTAAGCACTGCCTCACTTACGGCTGTGCCCCTCCACCCTTAAGCCACATGGTTCGTAACAAAGGATGAGGGGACAATAAACCCGTACTCCTTAAGCTTCCATCAGGTGTCTTAGGTCCTGTGTAGTAAATGTCCTCCCATTTTAAAGATGATTAAGGTAGGATCACATACTCAGAAGACAAACTAATGGAAACTCAAACTCAGGTCTCTGGGCTCCTCGGGAAGGTCAAGCACAGACAAGAACAATCTGTATACCTGGGGGCACCTGGGTGGCTCAGTTGGTTAAGCATCCAACTTCAGCTCAGGTCACGATCTCGCGGTTCGTGAGTTCAAGCCCCACATCAGGCTCTGTGCTGACAGCTCGGAGCCTGGAGCCTGCTTCAGATTCTTGCCTCCCTCTCCCTCTGCCCCTCCCCTACTGGCTCGCTCGCTCGCTCTCTCTCTTTCCCTCTCTCTCTAAAATAAATAAACATTAAAAAAAATTTTTTTATTGAAAAAAAAAAAGAGTAATCTGTATCCCAATCACAGACCCAAACAACCATGGAAACGTTCTTCATAGAGTCGACTTCCCAATCTCATGGCCATGCTCCCTAGAGGTGCTGCTGCCTGCTATCAGAGGTCAGGGTCAGAGTCACATTCTGGTAGCCTTGAGAATAGCCCCCGCCCATGACGAGACAGCTCGATAACTGCCATGAGCTCTTCCAGCTACGAGGACGTCAGGCCCCCAGTAAACACCAAGACAACCTGTATTCTCGGAGCCCCTGTATTTGGCTCCCAAACACCCGGCAGAGGGGATGGACAAAAGGCAGAATGTCCACCCCTCGTGGGCCCCAACCACCTGGAAATAAAATCTAGTGAGGGCACGAGGCCAGGCAGCAAAAGCACCGTGCAGACGGTGTTGGTGGCAGAGTGAACCCAGGCGAGGATTAAATCATCTGACACTTTTAAGTACGTACCTTTTTTTTTTTTTTAATGTTTTTATTTTTGAGAGAGAGAGAGAGAGAGAGAGCATGAGCAGGGGAGAGGCAGAGCAAGAGAGGGAGACACAGAATCCGAAGCAGGCTCCAGGCTCTGAGCTGCCAGCACAGAGCCCAACACAAGGGTTCCAACTCACAAACCGTAAGATCATGACCTGAGCTGAAGTCAGATGCTGAACTGACTGAGCCACCCAGGCGTCTCTAAGTACATACCTTTTAAAGCAATTTCTGAACCACTGAAAATATTACCCAAATAACAAATATATTTCTTACAGCTGGCCAGAGAACTCAACATCTGTAAACCTTGGAAAGAAGCACCCTGCTCAGCCAACAGACTCTCTCCCTCTGGCTTTCAATAAGCCAGTTACCGGATTCAACGTGCCTATCTGAACCAGCCCTCCCCCCTCACTGGTCCTCTCCTTGCACCCCCATGCATGTCCAGAAACAAGTGAGAAGTCTGGGAAGTGACCCTCAATCTCACTCACCCGCCACATCCACCCACGTCCCATCATCTGTCTCCCCTTGCCTTCCACTACTGAATTAATCCCAGCCAGACCCCATCACCATGACCACCACCACTGCAGGCCATGGTCCCGGGCTCCTTCCAGAAGACCCAGTTCTCTGCCTTCCAGCCCAGTCTTTATCTAACCATCCTCCATATGCCCTGCAGTGGGATCTCCTGTCATGCCTTCTCACTGGAGCACACACCTCTCCGACACAAAAGCCCTTTAATGCCCACTGAACCCACACCCATGAACAGATCACCAGCCCTTTCTAGGTCTGGCCCCGCCACCCTTTCCGGCCTGACTACTTGCCAACTCCATCGGGGCCAAGGACCCAGTGTTTCCAAGCCTCTCACAGACAAAAGACCCCCTTGCCCAGCTTCTGGGTCCTTGTTCACATGTGCTCTCTGCCTGTAACGACATTCAAATATCTTACCCGCCCCCCAACCTAAGCTGGGTATATCCTGTATCAAGAAGCATCAACTTCCCTACAAGGCTTTCCTCATCCTTTGTCCACCCTCCCCTAACCGTCCACCCCTGTGTCCTCACAGGCCCCCACCACAGCACAGACGAGCCCTAGACCGCCTGGCACGCCCCCTCCAGCTCTCAGCCCGTCTTTCCCTTTCTGCTTGAGGGACCACCACCCAACCTCCTTTCCCGAATGGTTCGCACAGGAACAGTGCAAACATGTATACAAAGCACTCCAACATCTCAAGCAAGCAACAATTCTGGAGAAACCCGGAGCAAAGGCCTGCCGCCTGCCCGGCAAGCTGGGGAAACTTCTTTCGTCCTTGCCCACTTGAGAAACAGCGGCTGCTCCGGGGACTGGGTTTCGTAATGTCTGGATTCTCAAAGAATTTGGAAGGAAGGCAGTGAATCTATGACGGGTGGCTGTACTTCCCACACTTACAGCTTGTTCGTTTGCATTTTAAAATACAACTCCGGCCCCCTCTCCTGCAAACAGCCCTCTCCTTCTCCCCTTGGGCTTTGCAAACTGGTGAGAGCCCCCATAATGTGCGAGGCAGGGATGCAAAACACACCTTCCCGAGGATGCTGAGGCTGGAGGTGGCAGGACAACAGATGAGTTGTTCTTTCCAGATCTCCTTCCCTTAAGTTCAGGGCTGCCCTAGAAAGGGGCAATGGGGTCCAGGGACAAAGAACCTCCCAGGCTTCCCTCCCAAGCCTTCCCCACAGATCAGGTCAGAGTGGAAAATGCTCCCAAGGTAACGCCATCCTTCAAGGCTGATGCAAACTTCCTGCTTGGCCTTCGGCAGAGCCCTAGGCTCACACCCTAGGCCCCCGAGGCCACAGATGACCCAGGAGGTCAAGAAATGTTTTCTCCAAATGAAGGCTCAGTGGGTGGAGGGACACTGATGGCTGTGCCACAGCTTGCATTTGGTCATTTCTGCAACCTGTGTGTTGCAGGAGCAGGAGCAGAACAGCCTGGGACATAGGTGAAGCACCTGTCGGGACCATGGGTTTGAACGTGGCTCTCAGCTAGGCTCTGTCAGGTGGACGAGGCCTATAGCCATGAGCAAGGCTTACTCTGCCTTTCTCTGGGACGCCTTCCTGACTTTATCTCTTGCACGCCTGTGCAAGTGACCCCCACCAACTCTGGCTCTGGATGCCGACCGCAGACTGCAGACTTCAGAAGGAAGGAACCAGGCTTTGGCACGGTGAGTCCCCCACACCCGCGGCCTGGCGCACCGCAGGCACCCAAGAAAGATGCGCTGAATGCCGCTACGGGGAGAGCCCAGTCTTCCCAACCCACACCTGCTGGCCGTGAGGGGCCTCAGTGGCTAAGCAAGGCCTGAAATGGAGGAGTCAGGGCGTGTCCGGCATCCTCATTACAATAATACCGAGGAAGAAACCGAGGCAAACAGGTGCCTGCGACCATCACTGTCATGACAGGCAGCCCCTCCGGAGCTGGGAGCAGAGGGCACCCCATCTCACAGTGTGCCTCACTCTCCCCTTGTCTTCTTGCCTGAGCCCCGACATTAAACACAAGGCAGCACTCCTCCCGGACTGGGGGCTTCTCCTGCTACATGAGCAGAGAACAGCAGGTTTTCCTAATTACAGCACCACCTGGCCTAACAGGCCCAGGTTAGGGGACACCAGTCGGCCCGCAGACAGGCCCGTTGCCAAGGCTTTTCTGGGTCTCAGTGGCCGCACAGGCCCCAGCGTCTGGATGGCCTAGGAGCCAAGCCACTGCCCCCTCGGAGATGGCACCTGCCTCTGAGCCCAGTTCTGAGAAGTCAATGGGGTAGCGTCCTAAAGCAGTGGCCTTCCAACCAAAGCCCCCAGAATAAATGTTTACAATTACGTATCTTTTTGTGCATTTTCCAGTTGACATCTAAAATTTCTCATCGTAAGTTTAAATACTTGGAAAGGATGTAATTTCCAACATATTGTAAATATTAACATTTCAAAATAAAACTGTTCCTGTTTCTCTTTTAAATGGATCCAGTGGAATCTAAATACCATAGCGATTTGAGGTCCACCACCATCCATCCTAAAATTACAGAATCCAGTGCTCTTAAACACTGGGAGATTTAGAAAAGTTCCCTTTGCCTCCTCCAAGCCCAATACCCAACCCGCATCCTTCAGTGAATTCTATGTTTAAAAGCCTTTTACTGAGTAGTCTATTACACTACTAGGCAAAAAAGAACTGTATGTATATAAAGGTTTCAATTTTTTAATTTCGTGTGACCATTAAGCTCTAAGTGTCAGAAATTTTCTTCTGGCTTGAATTATTATTACAATTACTATCAGTACATAACGGATGCACATGACCGAAACATCACTGACTGTACAAGGAAAAACATCACAGCTTATTAGGAACACATCTCAGAAGAGACGAGTGGGAATTTTTCAAAAGTATTTCAAGTACCCACAGATGAAGGCAGAGCTCACTGTCAGTTGTATTTTTCAATGTTTATAGATGCAAGCGCTAACACCCCTTCTTCAAGCAAAAGGATGGGATGGGAAGAGATTTACATAGCAAATTCTCTGAATTCCTTCAAAAGTATATGCTAAGAATTATAGTCATTTGTTATCAAAAATCTATCAGCTGACAACTCGTTCAGATCCTCTTTCAATTTTGTTGCAAGGGAAGAACTGGAGAAACCTTACCTGCCCCAGGGGGACCATGGGTGACAAGGCCCAGGTGGGTTTTATGCCCCAGGGTCGTATCTGCCTTGACAATGTAAATAACAAGCTTGCTGTGTGCGAAGTATGGTACCAGCTGCCTTACCCAAATTAACTCAATTAGGTCTCAGGTGATCCCGGGGGACAGGCACAAGTATTGTCCCCATTTTACAGACAGGGAGACTGAGGCTCCGAGTGGTCAGGCATCTAGTGCAAGGTCACACAGCCAGAAACCTGGGCCCAGGTGATCCTAACCCTCACTGCTGCATGCACTGCCTCCGCAGAAGTGGGAGGAGGCCAATGTGGAAAGGGTGCCAGGAAGGAGGGTTTACAGGCTCCTTCCCAAGCAGATGTGGTGAGGAAATGAGCACATGAGGAAGTTGAGGACCTGCAAATTTTGCTTTCTTTTGTTTTTGTTAATTTTAATATTATTTATTTTTGAGACAGGGAAAGAGAGCGTGCGAGCGGGGGAAGGGCAGAGAAGAGAGGGAGACACAGAATCTGAAGCAGGCTCCAGGCTCTGTGCTGACAGCAGAGAGCCCAAGGTGAGGCTCGAACTCCTGAACCGCGAGATCAAGACCTGAGCCGAAGTCAGACGCTTAACAGACTGAGCCACCCAGGCGCCCCAAATTTTGCCTTCTTGAATGTGCTCCCATCCTACCTTGGAGAGGTTACCCACAGATGTTTCTGTCAAGTAAACGGTATCAGTGCCTGGTACACCACAGTCCCCGATAAATGTCGACACTCACGTTGTTACTACTGCCTTTAAATCCCAGGCAGAGAAATAACTTCCCTGACGGGAGGGTACCTTGGGATCTTACCAGCACTCTACAGTCTCGGTTCCTGACCCCGGACCCCAATATCCTTTTTCTAAATAGAAGCCAAAGCCCAGGTGACAACAGGCCTGGAAACAGTCAATAAATGGAGCAGAAAAACCACGGGCTCTGGAGACAAACTGACCCACAGTCAAAACCCAACTCTACCACTTACCAGCTGAGTTCCCCCAGGGGAAGTCACAACATCCTGAGCCTCAATGGAGGCTCGTCTCTAAGATGGGCATGAAAACACTACTCGTGTCACTGGACGGCTGCACAAAAAGGGACATTGCCACTGGGCGACCAGACACAAGAGATACTAGATGTTGGCTGACGGCACGCTTCCTCTCCGCCCCCTCAGTCACTGACACCTCGTATCTGGCGAGCACCCACCATCTCCAGCACCCAGCGGCCCACCAGCCCGGGGATCTGGCGCACAGAGGCCTGGCTAATTTTGAAAACCCAGCCAAGTGCCTTGGCTTCCAGATTTTGCAAAGAGTCTTTCTCTACATCTTGAAATTTCAAGTTCTCCAAACACTCGGGGCTGCCAGGAGGAGGTGAACAGGGAGGCGTCGCGGTGGGTTTTATTTTTAGATACTGGCGTGGAAAGCGTCCAGTTTGGCTTCTCTCTGGTGCCCGGTCACCACTTCCTCCCCGAAGTCATCACCAAAAGGAACAGCAGACACATCAAGGAAGCATTTCGTAACTCTTCTGCCCGGTACACTCCGTAACAATGGCTCCAAGGTTTTAGTCCCGGGCGCCCTGGTGGCTCAGTTAAGCATCCGACTCTTGATTTTGGCTCAGGTCGTGATCTCACAGTTTGTGAGGTCCCAGCCCCGCGTTGGGCTCTGTGCTGACAGCATGGAGCCTGCTTAGGATGCTCTCTCTCTCTCTCTCTCTCTCTCTCTCTCTCTGTGTCTCTCTCTCTCTCTCTCTCTCTCACCCTCTCTCTGCCCCTCCCCCACTCACACTCACACATGCACTCTCTCTCTCTCTCAAATTAAAAAAAAAAAAAAAAACTTTAAAAAAAATTGAATAAATAAATAACTAGAGGTTTTCATCTAAACCTTCCCAGGAAGCCATGTAAAAGCAAACACACTGAACCCCCAGGTTATTCCTCACATCCTGAAATTCCAAGTCCCTCTCCCCTCTTCTCCCCTCCCCCCCTCCCTCTTTTGGTAGGGGTAGTGGCACCCTACTGTGTTAGTCTAAGATTTTCCAGGACAGGAATCAGGTATTGGGGGAAGGGCACATTTTTTCCCCTTTTAAGTAACGTGTTTATTGGTGAGCACGTGAATTCACTTCCTCTAAATATCGCTCCCCCGCAGAAATTTCTTCGTGAACCTGGACAAGCGCTATAGTTAACCTCAGGGAAGCACCTGGACCTTCTCTTAGCAACCTCCAGCTACAGCTCCAACTTTAAGGCCAGGACTTGATGGTGGGTACAGCAGCATCTGCAAAGGATCTGGTGACATCCAAGGTAACCGTAGGTAAGGACTAAGAGACCAAAATAAGCCAAAGCATCCTGGAGCAGGACCGATGTGAGACACCTGGCCCCAGAATGACCAAGGTACAACTGCACTTCCTCTGCCCACTGCTGGACCCCTGACAGGCATTATCAATCAACCCCTGCCCTCAGCCACTCACAGATTTAGATTCCTCCAGGCAGCCACTACCAATCAATCAGAAGCGGCCCCGAAAGCATACTTCTCAGCCATTCCTGAATTCCGACTTCCCTCTTTTAATGTGTAAGAAATTAAGGTCCACAGAAAAACTCAGTGCAGATCACACAACTTTGCAGAGCCAAAATGAGCCTGGTTGAAAACTCTACAGTTGATGAGGGGCTTCCAGAAACTGCCTCCTCCCCCAAAACCAACCTCAGCCTCCAGGTGACAAGTTCAACCTGCTACAAGGAGGGAGACCAGAGGGAGACCAAGGCTTCCAGACAGAGCCACCCAGCCCCACCCCACCAACCACCCCCAATGGCCAATGTCAGAGCAGGTACATCTATTTTGGGGCCACAGAGCCCGCCCCAGGCCCTGGGAGGGATTCTCTCTCCATCCATCCCTCCTTCTCCAGCCAATGAGCACCTGACTTAAGTCTGCCCCAGAGTGAGGCAGCCCAAGGGTCAGGAGCCCCCCATACTGACTCGGTCCACCTTCCAGGAGCCAGTGGCCCACAGAGAAGATTGGGTGTCACCAACTGATAGCAGGATGGGGATGCACCTGACCTGGGGAGGGGGAGGGGGAAAGGAGAGGGGAAAGAGTACTCTTGGAGATGATACCACTCACAAGAATGGTCCAAGATAGGAGAAGACTCACCCTCAGAGGGCTGAACAGCCAAGGCAGGGGCCCAGGGGGACTCGTGCTCCCTCAGCAAAGACGGAGGGCAGGCATGGACCAACCGTGGGGGCATCAGGACCACGGATGTCTGGCGGGGTGGCTAAGCTCCCGCACCCTGTACCCCCACTCCCACCCAGAGCCCCACTTCTCCCCCAAGCCAGCTCCTTCCACCGATGACCCCACTGCAACTCCACAAGACCCAGAGACCACCAAGCATGACCCACGTTCTGCCAGGGCAGAAACCACAGAGATTCCACAGGGGGAGAAGTTAAAAATGACATGCAAGTGAAGAAGCTAAGCACCCAGACTCTTGGGGCGCCCGGGCAGCTCAGTCGGTTAAGCATCCGACTTCGGCTCAGGTCATGATTTCACGGTTTGTGAGTTCGAGCCCTGCGTCGGGCTCTGTGCTGACAGCTCAGAGCCTGGAGCCCATTTCAGATTCTGTGTCTCCTTCTCTCTCTGCACCTCCCCCACTTGTGCTCTGTATCTGTCTATCAAAAATAAATAAATGTAAAAAAAAAAATTTTAAAAAAAAAAGCACCCAGATTCTTGAGGGAGAAGGGGAAAGGGGGCCCTAAAAGGCCCGCCCACGCGAACAACAGTGAAGGTATGGTCTGTACTCACCTGCACGACTTCTATCCCCCGCTTCCTGTGGAGAGAAACAAAGAAAACAAAGGTTACTCAGGCAGCCAGGAAGCATCCTTCCAGAACATTCACTACAGCCAGCTGATGGCAGGACAGGCTGCAGCTGCACCTCTCAAACACGATCCCCAGAACAGCCTCATTTGCAAAGGGAAAGTCTGCAAACTCCTAGCCAGTCCTCAAAGCCACCTTCAGGCAGGCAGAGAGAGAGAGAGAGAGAGAGAGAGAGAGAGAGAGAGAGTTGTTTCCTGAGAGGGACCTGGCTGTAGTTCTACAAGGACCCCAAGTTTGCTGGCTTTCCTCATAGGCATCCCGCTCTCCAATCTCAGGGCCAGCCCTTCATGGGCACAGCTCCAGCCTGGATCACCCCTGTACCCTTCCCTCCACCTTATTTACCCCCAATGGCCTGACCTTCCCTCCTGGACTCAACCACCTCCCATGGCTCCCCATTTCTTCCCATATCAGGTCTACTACCTCGGCCTGGCCTCCCAGGTCTGCCTCAGCCCATCTGCTCTCCCACACGGCAGGAGTTCCCCAAACCCTTCAGCCCTGCTCAGTTCAGTGCAATCCTGGCCATCTTTAGCCCCCACTGACCCCCTATGCATCCTTCCACCCTGACTCAACCATCACGGGCCTCGCCAATATTCCTGCAAGCCCGGGCCCTGCCTCTTCCATCTCTCACCCACAATCCCATGGCCAATATTCACCTACACACATGCCCTAATGACCCCACCCCATTACAGACAGGATCAGGGGCTCTGAGCAGTGCACAAAGGCCCCCTGCCACACACCCACCTTTACCTCCCCTGCCCTACATTCCTCACTGAAAGCCTTTGGGCACAGGGCCATGCCCCTTCTCCAAGTCTTGGTCCACACTTTCCAGCCCAGCTTTCAGGATGTGGCTCAGACAGAAGTTCTCCCAGGAAGCCTTCCCTGACCCACGACATCCTCGCCCCACTGACCCACCCAGAGCCAGAATATTCCCGAGAACTTGGGGCTACCACTATATCCCAGCCCTTCGTTCCAGAGCCCCAGTGGGCTGTCGCCTGGGGCAGGATGCTAGGGAAGGCGCAGGATGCATGGAATGCAGATGGCTTGCCAATGGCCATGCCCACAAGTGTTTTCCTGAGAAGAAAGGCTAGGCCGCCCACGGACGCTCAAAGGACCCGTGACCAGGAAAGGTCAGAAATTAGAGCAGGGACTATGGCAGATTCAATGGCTGTGTGTACCCTGTGCCTACTTATGGGGCCCGCCCGGCATACAGACACTCCCTAAACGTAAGTACATAAACACCTCGCTCGGGTTCCCATGCCCAGACTGGCCCAGCACTCAGGGGCACAATAAATGCGACAGCCATCGCTCGGGCCCTGGAGGGGCTCACGGTCTAGGGGAGGAGGTGGGCACAAAGCCCCCGGGAAGTCTCTGGGCACCAGTGAGTGGGCACCGACACCATTCCCTCACACAACACAGCTGAGGTGACAGCTACCAATCTCACGTTACCTTCTGAGAGCCGGGCACCAAGTGGAACCTCCGAAGGAAGCCATGAGGTCAGTCCAAGAGGGCGGACCGGCTCGCACTGCAGGATACGCCAAACCGGCCCTCCCCTTAACCCCCAACAACCTCAACACAACCTCGGGTCCCAAGGAACCCAGTGGGAAAACCACAGTGGTTGATGCTCTCCGGGGTCTCCACCATCACTCAGCTTCTCTAGAGTTCCAGAAGGAATGACAGCCAATACCGATGTACTGCCATGACTTCATGGAGGGGAGACTGGGCACAAGAGCACAGCCCTGGGCCACCAGCACCCACAGCAGGGGGGCAGACGGCGCCCTGAGAAATCTGCACCAGCTCACAACCCACATCATCTCTGAGCCCTGTGGACACCTCAATGCATTGGCCTCATTCCCAGATTGTCCCGCCCCACGGAGCATGGGTGATAGGAACCGGTCCTAGGGCACTTGGCTCAGGACTGTGACCAGCCAGGTAAGGTTCAGTGTGACTCCGCACTTTGTCCCTGCCCCAGGACAGAAATTTCAAACAGCTAAGGGAGCAGCCCCCCTCAGCCAGTCCCAAAGGACTTGGAGCCACACCTCAGGAAAAATGGACAGCACTGAAGGAGACAGAGGGCGCAAGTAGACGTGACCCGCACCAGGTAGAAAAGGGCTTCCGCTGGGCTGCAGCCCAGACCTGGGTTTTCCCTCTTCGTTAATCCTCACGGCATCCCGATTATCCCGGCGTGTGGCTCTCATCTCCTTATGAAGCCAACTGCGGGTCACTTCCAATCCGTCTACATCTGACCTCATCCCAGTCAGCTCTCCCTCCCCCGGTCCTAAAAAACAAACAGGATGCTGACTTTGAGCTAACTCTGAAAACACAAGAGACCCATAACATAAAACAAAACAGTAATCCTGAGAACAGGCAGGCTGAAAATCTTAAGTGTGGCTGAGCTGTCAGGGGCCAGACCAGTTCCTCTGCGCCTCAGAGCTCCAAGAACAGGATAAATTGTGACTCTGGCAGAAAGGAGGGGGCGCGGCTCCCCTTTCAGCCCACATCAGGCCACACAAGTACGCGAGACACCCTCAAGGCGAGGGCAGCTATGGTGTGACGGATGCTCTCTGCTCACTGACGGCTTCCGCAGCCCAACCAGGGAGGGGCAGTGATGACCCATTACTCAGATGAGCAAGCGGAGGCTGGGTGATCTCAGGAAGTGCGCGCAGTGGCTCTGCAGCCAGGCTCGCCCACACCTGGGTGGCAACTGACAGGCCCAGCAGAGCCGGCACAGGAGACACTGAGATGGACCAGCCTGGTCTCCATGCTGCAGGGCCTCGGTGTAAGAGGGGAGGCGAGGAGGCCGGCAGAAAACCACATGGCCCATGGTGGCAGGACCCTACGCACACCACTGTGGCCCACTTGGGAAAGGAGAACGGAAACCCAACCCAAAAACGACCAACAACCCTCATTTTCCAAACAGCAGGCTCCTGAAATCCCAAACGTTCAGAATTTGGTTCAGGACGCCCAAGGGGAAGACGGAGGGGAAGATAAACCAGAGAACTCGTTGTCAAGTGATTAACTGCTCCCCCTGAAAACTCCAGTCCCTCATCGCACCCCACAGACGTCCTCAAATGTGCAGTGTTCCAGGCTGTGGCTGTTAATTGCCACGCTGTGACAGCAGAAGACCAGTAGCAACTTACACACCCTAAGAGACCTTTAACAAACCACACGTGGTCAGAGAAATACTAGGCAGTGAGTAAAAAGAATGCAGAAGTCCTCCATGCACCCTCAAGGCTTTCTCGCTGAGACACTGCTATGTGAAAATACAAGGTGCAAAACCCCGTGTGCGGTGTGCAATTACCTGCGTTCAGAACAGCATCCAGCACAAGAAGGAGGGCTTGCATATATACAGAATGAATCTGAAAGTACCACAAGAAAACAGTAGTGGGATGGCCTCTGGTCAAGGGCAAGGGCAGCCGGGGGGTGGGGTGAGAAGACTTTTTTTTCACTGTGCTCTCTCATGCTTGAGCTCTGTGCCACGTGCATCCAACAACATATTCTCAAAAACTAGAGGAGTGTGTTTTTTGAATTGTCTTGTAAATAATAGGTAAAACTCCAGTGGCGCCTGGGTGGCTCAGTCGGTTAAGCATCTGACTCTTGATTTGGGCTCAGATCACGATCTCATGGTTCATGAGTTCAAGCCTCACGTCGGGCTTAGGATTCTCTCTTCCTCTCTCTCTGGCCTCCCCCACTCACTCATTTTCTCTCTCCCTCAAAATAAATATTTTAAATAAATAGGTAGGTAGATAGATAAATGAATAAATGAATGAATGAATGAATGAATGAATAAAGGTAAAGCTCCAGCTGCCAGCATTCTCAGTACTTGGCATAAGGTAAATGCCTGATAAAGCATGAGTCAATCAATCAATCAGTAAAGTGAAGCAGGAGTTCAGGATTCATCTAGAAAAGCTTCCAAGTTGTGCTCAAAGAGGAGCTGAAACAATGCCCATTCTGGAATCACCAGACTGCCCTAGAAGGAGCATTCAGTCTGGATTCTAAGGGCATTTCAATATTCGAGTATCTGAAAAACAGACCAGGAGGGAGCACAAAGCCTGTAAACTGTGGACACAGCAGAAAAGTGACGGGTGGCTTTTTTTCCTTTACATTTCCGTGTATTTTCTTTTTTTTTTTTTTTTAATTTTTTTTGTAATGTTTATTTATTTTTGAGACAGAGAGACAGAGCATGAACGGGGGAGGGTCAGAGAGAGAGGGAGACACAGAATCGGAAGCAGGCTCCAGGCTCTGAGCCATCAGCCCAGAGCCCGACGCGGGGCTCGAACCCATGGACGCGAGATCGTGACCTGAGCTGAAGTCGGACGCCCAACCGACTGAGCCACCCAGGCGCCCCATACGTTTCTGTGTATTTTCTAGTTTCCTACAATAAGGATAGATATTACTCCCAAAATGATAGAAAAAGTAACACTAAAAGTTAAAGTTAAATAATCAAAGGAGTTTATTAAAAAGCCTGCACCTGGAGAAAACTTCTACAGGCTCTAAAACTGTCACTTTCTCAGTACCTATTACATTGATAAGTTTTGGACAGAGATCTACCCCCACAACTCATAAACTTTTTCCAAATGTTTTTCCAAAAACTGGATAGCTGTGAAGGGAGGATCTATATCGTAAAAAGACCCTTCCTCACCAGAAGCCTAAGGAGAGCACAGCCTTGAGGAATTTTAAATGCTCACTTGCAAAACAAACTAGCCTTTCAGGACAGGACGGAGAGCAATCAGGGAAAACTTCCGGGAGGAGGCGGCATTGGCCATTTGGAAGACAACTGAAGGGAAACTACAGACCAACACTAGGGAGGAGAGATTAAAGAGGAATAACATGAGGAGTGCCCCCCTTCCCAAAAGGGAGTGTGGGAGCATAAGATCCACTACGAGGAGTGGGCAGGGGCAATGAGAAGTGGACAGAAGATGCGAGCAAGGCCCAGAGGCCCAGAATATCACAGCGCAGCCTGGCCCTTACCCTGTGGGCCAGTGGGTCCCAAATACCAGGGTGGATGACTAAGAATCACCACTGGGGTTTGTCAAAAATACCCATTCAAGGTCTAGTCCTGCAGACTCTGATTCCGGAGGTCTAAGGTCTAAGGCCAGGGAGGGATTCGGGGCTTGTTCGAGCCCCAGCTGTTGCTCAGGGGGCAGCCAGGTGTGAGAAGCAGCAGCAGCTTGCGCTTGAGGAGTAGCAGGACCAGACTGGGGGAGGGGAGGCCGGGAGGTGTTCCTTCAGGTGCAGCCCTTCCAGGTCTCGGGGACAGGACTAAAGGACATGCAAGAACTACAATAGCTGTGACACTCATAGTCTGGGCGCAGCAGGCCAAGGTCACGTGCCAGCGCCAGCAGAGGACGGAGAGCACGCTGCATGACGACGGTCAAGTCTTCCATCTTCCCGACCATGGTCGTGCCAGCAGGTGATCAGAAACCCAGAACTGAGCTGAGTGACAGCTCAGGGCTCAGAAAATGCAATCAGGGAGGCAGGTGAAAGGTAAGAGGCGGGGTGCGTCCCTAAGAGGAGACCATGGAACCAGACCTAACTGTACCTGTGCCTCCGTTTCCCCATCTGTCAGGTGAGAAGAATCCTGCAACTCACCTCACAGGGCTATTGGGGCCCACACTAGGAATGTGGGCTTCTGTTACTTTGCTCTGTACTACCCTCCAGCCTTCCAGAACTATCCCTCCTTGATCTCACGTGATTCTGATAAGCAAGCAAACCACGCAGGGGAGGGCCGCACCCTCTCCAGGGGTGGCACGTGGCCTGGCACCTCGGTAAGATGAAGGACAGGAACAGGACCTGAGCCAGGCCAGTCCTGGTCCCTGCCAGGACAGGTCCTGGGGGACTGTCCACAGCACAAAGAACACGGCCAGGGGCATTGGCACGCCATCACCTCTCTGTGGCCAGACTCACAAGGAGGAGCCCGCACCAGAAGGAAAAGCCGTAACCCTCTTGCTGGAGCTCCAGACCCGATCCAGCCGGCCTGGAGCCTGTCCTCTCCAGACTTGCACTTGCAGATTATCTGCTTAAGCCAGTTTACCCTGAGTCTCTGTCACTGGTCACTGTCTTGCTTACTACAGCAGGTGCTCAGTAAGTGACAACAGCTACCACTTCCTGAAGGTGACAAAACTACCCGGATAACCCAGCGTGGGAGGAAAGGAGACAACAAAGGGGCCCAATGAAGAGGGTCAAAAGCAGGAGAAATAGAAGGTCCCAGAAGCCAGGGAGGCAGAACACCTAGACGGAGAAGTGTCCACGAACCCATACCACAAGGAGGCCCCCACAAGGAGGCCACATAAGGCCTGGGCCTTGGCCACTGCATATGGCACTAAGAAGGGTAACACAGGATATCTTGGGACGACTCCCGTCAAGCGGGAGGCCTGCCTCACTGCAGAGCAGGGCCCTGTAGAAACCAGCAGCAGACACGGACCTGGGTCTCAGCTTTCCTATCTGGTAAATGGGTGTGATCCTTCTGGCCCAACAGAACCTTCTAGGGCAGGTGTAAGACCTGACGACTGCAGACATGTGTGTAAAGCACATGAGATGGTGAATCAGCAAGGGAGAGAGAGAGGGTGATGCTGAGACACAGAGGTGCCCTCTGACTAATAAGGAGAGAAAAGCCTGGTGGTGACAGCGAGAACTGCAGGCACTCAGAGAGAGCAGAGTGGCAATCAAATAATTCAGTCTGTCAAAAAAGGGGACGCTCGGGCTCATCAAGAACTGCTTTCGGGGCACCTGGGTGGCTCAGTCTGTTGAGGGTCCAACTTCAGCTCAGGTCATGATCTCATGGTTCTCTGCTGTCAGCATGGAGCCTGCTTCAGATCTTCTGTCCCTCTCTCTCTGTCCCTCCCCGTTTGTTCTCTCTCTGTCTCTCTCTCAAAAATAAACATTTAAAAAAAAAAAAAAAGAACCGGTTTCTTGCAATCTGCCAGGGCACAGTCACTTGCCTCCTACCCAGACACAGCTGAGGACCGGCCACAGGGGGCAAGCTGCTATTGAAAGGGGCCCTACAGGATAACCCAGCTGCGGAGGGAGGCCAGGCCTCCTTGGAGCAATTTCATAGCAGAGGGAATCAACCCGGAAACGCAGGCTCCCTCCCACCGACAGGGGAGGAGAAAGACGCTGCACCTGCACCCAGAGCTGAAAACCACTTAGAGACGGGAAGTGTGTAATTATTCAAGTGGAAAGCCAGGCACACGTTCATCCAAGCCATTTGTAGCGCAGTTTGGTAACTGCCAGATTTTAGGAGCCCCGAATAATAACGCCCTTTAACACCCACGAGGCAGGCAGGCAACCTCCCCGCTTCCTGCCTCCTTCCTCCCCCCAGAGGGTAGGCCCCGGAGTGCCTCCGGAGGACTTGGGGTTCCCTGAATAGGCAGCGGGGCCTCTTCCCTCACCAGTGTGCGCAGAGGGACATGCCTCCCACTGCCTCAAGTGCAGCCCCAAGGTCACCAGCTAACCCCACTCGAGGTCACTTCCTTAGGAACCTTCCTTCCTTGGCTCCCAAACTCCTCAGAGTCCCCGGAACCCCAGCACTGAGCGCAGACCTTAGAGGCTGCCTGGCTCCGTGTCACTGACTCCTACTAGGCTAAGGGCACTGCGGTGGACGTGAATGGTGGCCACCACTGCTGGCGGTTCTGCTGGGCGCTCCCTTGGCCCCACGCCCCCCACCAAATTAGGCATGGCCACGCGGCTCGCTTTGGCCAATGAAATGCGCACAGAAGTGACCCATGTCATTTCCAAGCAGACACTTTCAACTGCCAGGGTCCAACTCCCCAGCCAGTCCTCCAGGACATCCTCGTGGGAGCACGAGGACGCAGATGGCCCCCAAAGCTGGCCCAGACCCACTCCTGAAAAGAAAACCTGACCGAGTGGCAACAAAGCCAGGCTGGGAACCAGAAGGAAACTGTTAAGAGGACCTTCAGCTAGTGGCTGTTCTCCACTGGGGCAATTTTACTTCCAGGAGACGCTTAGCAACACCTGGAGACATTTCTGATGGTCACATGAGGGGAAGGCCTACTGCCATCCAGAGGGTAGAGGCCCTACAATGCACAGCCCCCTAGAACAAAGACCCTCCAGCCTAAACTGTCCACGGTGCCAAGGCTGAGAAATGCCGGGGTGTGGAGACCAGCAAGGAGCCACCGGACTATGAACGAGCTATAAATAAATCTACTGTCGCAAACTTCTTGGGGTTGTTTTCGCAGCCTATCCTGACCAATAAACGCCCCTTGAAGAAACAGGGCTTGTGGCCTCTGTCTACACGCCAAATTCTGAGCACAACACCTGACACGTAGCATTTGGAGGTGCAGCATAAAGGCACTGGGGGGAAAGCAGCACGAGTCCTTCTCATGAAACCCTCCCAGGAAGGACCCCATTTTCTAAACCCGCCTGAGCCTGACAAAACTCTGTGCCTTTGCACAAACTGTTCTCTCTGCCTGCCATGCCCTTCCTCCCCTGGCAAACTCTTGCTCAGCCATCAAAAACAGCTCAAACATCACTCCTGCTGAAGGCTGTTCCCCTGCCCCTTCCCCGGGGCAGAAATGACGGCTCTTTAGCCATACAGCCATCTGATACTTAGAACTGCTCTGTGCTCCGTTTCAGACCAGGAGCCTCCACCCCCAAGGGCAGGGACTGTGTTATTTATTTCGGCACCCTGCCCACCGTGGACCCTTAACCTGGCAGGAGCCCTGCAAGCTCTTCCTGAATGGATGTCCCAGCCTCCCGGTGCCAAGGCTCTGACCCTGAGCCATCCCTGCCCATCTGCTTCTGCGGCAGTCTGGTTCACTTGCTGATGGTCTTGTAACTTGGATTTCCCTCTTATTACAATGCCAGAAACTGAAATGGCCCAATATAAAGGCAACATACGAACAGGATTTCAAAGCCAGTACAAACATTTGAATTGTTTGGACAGCCCCAGCAAAGAACCAGATAAACTGGAAGCTGCCATATGTCTTTTTTTTTTTTCTCCTTGGGGGGGAGGGGAAGGGAGAGCCATTCCCCTGACTGGACAGCCACCACCCCTCCTAACTGAAGACCTGCCCCCATACTAGGTGCCCCACCTGGAGGAGACAGGCAGGCCACAGGTTCCTCAGTGCAGACACCGTAGCGTGAGTCAGCGTGTTCTTTCAGACCTAGGACAAACCCAAGGGGTCCCTGGAAGCAGCTTTCCCTCAGGAACCCAGGAGGTGGGCGAGAGGCAGGGCTAGTGACTCACCTCCCCAGCTCCTCCTGGAGGAAAGCAGAACCGCCAGGACTAACTGGCACATGAGAGCACAAATCCCACCCCTAACTTTCAGGATAGGGAAATTGAGGCGGGGGGTGGGGGGCTAGATATCCCCCAAGGAAGTGCATCCAAAGTGTCATCATTTCAGGAGCAGCTGGACGGCTCAGTCGGTTAAGCATCGGACTCTTGATTTCGGCTCAGGGCATGATCTCACAGTTCATGGGATGGAGCCCCACGTCGGGCTCTGTGCTAACAGTGTGGAGCTAGCTTGGGATTCTCTCTCTCTCTCTCTCTCTCTCTCTCTCTCTCTCTCTCTGCCTCTCCCGTGCTCGTGCTTTCTCTCTCTCTCAAAATAAATTAAAAAAAAAATTTTTTTTTTAAGTGTCACCATTTCAGATCACTCCAACTTTTCATCTGAAAACAAATGTTGAGACCCCTTAATGGCACTCAACACATTCTGGCTTTTTTTTAAGTTCATTTATTTATGTCATCTTTACACCCAAAGTGGCGCTCAAACTCACGACCCCAAGATCAAGAGTCACATACTCTTCTAAATTTTTTTTTTTTTAACGTTTATTTATTTTTGAGACAGAGACAGAGCATGAACAGGGAAGGGGCAGAGAGAGAGGGAGACACAGAATCTGAAACAGGCTCCAGGCTCTGAGCTGTCAGCCCAGAGCCCGACGCGGGGCTCGAACTCACGGACCGTGAGATCATGACCCGAGCCGAAGTCGGACGCTTAACTGACCAAGCCACCCAGGCGCCCCGAGTCACATACTTTTCTGACTGAGCCAGCCACGCTCCCACTTTTTAGTATTTAATTTTTTTATGTTTATTTTTTTACAGCAAGAGAGAGAGACAGAGTGTGAGTGGGGGAGGGGCAGAGAGAAAGAGGCACAGAATCCGAAGCAGGCTCCAGGCTCTGAGCTTTCAGCACAGAGCCCAATGCGGGGCTCAAACTCAGGAACCGCAAGATCGTGACCTGAGCTGAAGTCGGACACTCAACCGACTGAGCCCCCCCAGGCATCCCCCCACTTTTTAATATAAAAATTCTCTAACAAATTCTTTTTGAGTCTTTTACTACCCCCTTACAGGTGCCATAATTTTTCTTTCTTCTAATTAGGGAGGAGCCCTAAATTGCAGGAGGTGGGGGGTGGGGGGTGGGGAGGGTGTTTCTAGAAGCGGAGACCCACAGGGGCTGCAGGAAGGGTTGGTTCCAGCAAAACCAACCCTACCTACCACCTTCCACCCAGTTGTCAGTTGGCCTGCCTGGGGGCTAATGACTCAACCTGTTCTCTCCCCAGCAGATTCTCATTCCCAAGAGTGCAAAGTCATTTTAAGCTAGAGCAGGAAGAGAAACAGGAGTCCCAGCGCTGACATTTCCCTGCTTTGGAGCCACCGGGGGAGAGAGACGCCTGCCCAGGAATGTCTGATTTTTGTAGCACCTATCCTCAAGGCACCACACACCCTTAAAATAACTGCACAAGTGTGTGTCCTGGGCCTACATCTGGGATGGTGACACTCTCAAAGGCTGCGTTCCAGCATACATTACGTGACACATCTCCATCCGCCCAGACCCTGCTGCTAACACTCCCTTGCATTTGAAATCTCCCTTCCGGCCAGACGGCTGGATTCCAAGAGCATGAGAAGGGTTCTTTGAGCCCTTGCGGTTGGGGTGGGGGGGGGGGGTGTCTGCCCTGCTGCCCGGCCTCCCACCACAGAAGCGCAGAGCTCCCCACATGACTGCCGTCAAACATTTGCTGGGCTGGCCTAGTCACAGAGGGGACCCCAAACCACCAGTCCCCGCCTAGAGATGTTGGTGGCCACAAGGCCCCTGAATACAGCAAACATCTGGGGGATGGGAGGGGGCACAGGAAGGTTACTTAAGATTGCTGTTGGAGCTGAGCCCTGAGAGTGACCGGGAAGGAGGCTGCCTGGGCGTGCCAAGCACCAGACACAGCCGGGGCAAAGCCAGGCCTTCTGGACACTGGGGTTCCCTGGGTCCCTCTGCCATAGGCACCAGGGTTACAGTCCCATCAAAGGAAAGGTGAGGTTACCCCCGCCCCGATTTCAGAAAACTTAAACCACGAAGCGCCTTATTCAAAATTTATTTTGAATAAGCTATTTACAGGATGGCAGTGGTGTCCAGGTCCAAGAAGTCAGTCAAGTCACAGCCTTATCCTTTGGTCTGTGATGAAGGACAGGGAGTCAGAGCCTGACTCTGACCTTGCTTGACCCAAGTCCCTCCTACAGACCAGCCCCCAGCCGGGGGGAAGAGAAAGGCAGTGCGTAGGAACACGGTATTCATTTCCTATTGCTGTTGTGACAAACCACCGCAAATGCAGTGGCTGAGCACAACACAAACTTCTCTTCGGTTCTGGAGGTCAGGAACAGGTCAGCAGGGCTGCGTTTTCCTTCTGGAGGCTCTCCAGAGACATCACGCCTTTACCGTTCCCGGGTTCTGAGGCCACCTGTATCCCTCAGCTTGTGGCCACACTGCTTTGACCTCTGCTTCGTGGTCGCATCTCCTTCCGCCCCTCCTGTCTCCCTCTTACAAGGACTGGTGCGGTTACGCTGGGCCCACTCAGGTGATCCAAGATGCTCTCCGACCTCAAGATCCTGGACCTTAGCCACATCCGCAAAGCTCCTCTGCATGTCAGGGACCATATTCACAGGTTCTGAGGACACCTGTTGGGGGGACTTTATTCTGTCTAGCCCAACACAAGGCTCTTGCAGCTCTCGGCCATCCCACGAATCTCGGACACTCCCTTGCAGTGTTCAGAGGCAGGCCGGGTGCAGATCAGGATTCATCCAGTTTCGTTAGGAGCTTCAACAGTCACCAAGGAGGATATGGGAACTCAGCCCCCACGTGCTCACAGGATTCTAAAGAGACAATGGGCAGGGTGCCTGGACACTTCAGTTAAGCATCCAAATCTTGATTTTGGCCCAGGTCATGATCTCGAGGTTTGTGAGTTCAAGCCCCATGTCAGGCTCTGCACTGTCAGTGCAGAGCCTGCTAGGGATTTTCTCTCTCTCTCTCTCTCTCTCTCTCTCCCTCCCTCCCTCCCTCCCTCCCCTGCTCCTGCTCTCTCGCTCTCTCTCATCTGTCTCAAAGTAAATACATAAACTTTAAAAAAATAAAATAAAGAAATAAGAAACACATAAAGAGACACTGAGCAAAACCAAACACCGACACAGGGATCCCTGATGGGGAGAAGCGCCCTGGGCCTGGGTGATAGAGACCTAAGGCCCCAGACCCGGAAGCCTTGGCCCTAAGTTGCGGGGAGGGGTAATATTCCTGACCCCTGGGCCCACCGTAAAGCCCATGAGAGATGCCCAGACCAGACAGGCCTACCCACCGCTCACTTCAAGGCCACCTGGCTTCACTGAAGGCCAAGTCCCTCAGACCCTGCCAAGTGACTCTGAGCAGTGACAGACACCTCCCAAAGAGAGGTGTTTGGAACCTGAGCCCAGCACGAGGCATGCCAAAGCCAACAGGGGCCTGCTGGGTCCCCCACTGACAGGCCCAGGGGTGCTAGGCCCTGGCCTCCGCCCCCTTCCCAGACACAATCAACTCTAGAAACAGGCAATGGCTTCATCTGGCGCTCCTGGAGCCCTCAAATTTAGGGGAGGTTCCGAAGCCCTGGCACAACCCGAACAAATGATTGGCAAAGGCAGTTAATTCCTGAGTCCCCTCACTCCCCATTCAGGCCTGGTCTCCCCGAGCCCGGGAGAGGGGACAAGGGAGGAGACAGGGGCCAGAAAGGGCACTCACTTCACAGGTTCCATTAAGGGGTATGACGGTCCTATTTTTTTTCAAGTGAGGGAATTCAGAGAGGTCAAGAAGCTCACCCAAATGTTATGCTAAATGGAAGAAGCTGGACAGAGAAAGACACAGACTGCATGGTGTTACTTACATGTGAAATCTAAAAAAAAAAAAAAAAAATTCAGCTCATAGAACAGAGACCAGAAAAGAAATGGGGGGAGGCTGGTGAAAGGGACAAGCTTTCCGTTCCAAGATGAATAAGATCTGAGGATCCAGTATAGGACATGGTGACTACTGAAGTTTACCGAGAGTGGGACTTAACTGTCCTCACCAGCTCCAACAGAAACAAATACGTGAGGCAATGGATGTGTTAATTAACTCCGTTGTGACAATCATCTCGCAATTTATGCATACAACAAATCACATCGTACACTTTTTTTTTTTTTAATGTTTTATTTACTTTTGAGATGGAGAGAGACAGAGCACAAGTGGAGGAGGGGCAGAGGGAGACAGGGAGACACAGAATCCGAAGCAGGCTCCAGGCTCTGAGCTGTCAGCACTGAGCCCAACACGGGGCTCGAACACCATGAAGTGAGATCATGACCTGAGCTGAAGTCGGGCGCGTAACCAACTGAGCCACCAAGGCGCCCTCCACATCGTACACTTTAAATACGTTACAGTTTTATTTTCCAGTTATACCTCAATAAAGCTGGAAAGAATATACACGTATTTAAAAAAATAAAAAGAAACTCGTCCAAAAGCTCAAAGCAAGTAAGTCACAGCAGAACCACAATCTAAAGCTGCGTCTGTCAGCAAAGACCTTCCTCACTCCGTGGCCTGGGAGGGCAGGGGTCCAGCCAGGTCTTGGGGGTGAGGCTTCTGGGGTTTCTGGAGGCACAACAGTTCCGGACACAGCTGCCCCCCACCCCCCATGCCACCAACTGCCCCAACCCTGGGCCGAAACCCCTCCTCCACACTTGACCCTGGGGAGGTCGGGGGAGCCCTGTGGGTGAAGAGCCAGAAGGCACTTCCAGGGGCTGTGACCGGTCTCAGATGTGCCGAGACCCCGTGGAGTGGGGACTGGACGCGCCACAGGACACCTGTCTGTCCCTTCTCCACAAGGCTGACTGACTAGGGTGTCACTTGGAACCCACGTGCTCCAAGCAGAAGGACCATGGAAGCAGAGCTCAGCCCTGTCGCCGGAAGGGTTGCGGCTCCCCAAGGAAGGCAGACGGTGACTGGCCCGACTGCAGGGGCTGAACACCCGCCATCAGGGTGGGGACCCTGGTACACAGGGAAGGTGGCGGACCGATGTCTGAGGAAGGTTCTGAATCCACCATCAAGAGAGAGAGCAGCTGGCCAGGTCACTGGACTCAAGGAGACCACAAAGGCGCCCGGAAGCACAGGCCGGTCAGGCCTCGGGGGACCCAGTGCCTGCTCCCGGTGACAGGCACACCCCCCCCCCCACCTCCTTCACGTTCGGGCTCCCACCCTGCCGGGCTCTGCAGCCGCAAGCCATGGCAACGGGCCCCAAACGTCTCGACAAATCCCTCAGAGAGCCCCACGCAGGGTGTCACAGCCGCAACCTAAAGCCAAGAGCCTGGGCCCTGCGCAGAAGTGAAAAACGCCAAAAAGAGAAGGCCCTGATTCCTCAGAAGGGAGAAGCCTGAGTCTGGGCAAAGGGCAGCCTCCCTACCCCGGAGGCCACCAGCCTGCTGTCTCCGCAAGCCCCACTCCCCCAGCCTGTGACATCTACACTGAAGACATGACTCATCACCTCACCGCACCCCCAAATCGGCTGCGGCTTCCCCCAACCCCCACTGGCACCGAGGCCTCTGTGACAGGTGCCTCCCTCCTGGTCCAGGGAACCTCACCCCTGCTGGCAGCTCTGTCCCCAGCATACCTGGCTCCATGCCCTCCCCCACAGGCCACTGCTCTCACACTTCCGACTCCCTGCCCACGCGGGCAGCCCCCCACTCCCCGTGCCACCCTCACCCGCAACAGAACCCAGGGGGCGGCCCAAGGGGAAGGCCCATGAGGAGCCCAGGGAGTCAGAGCACAACCAGAACCAGACTCCTTACCAAAGGTAAGACCCACAGCCCACGCCCATCCTTGAGTACGGCGGGACCTCTAAACATCCCAGCCCACTGTCCTGACTCAGGATGCTACTCTGCTGGACAGCTCTCCAGGAATGATGGTCATTGCCAGGATAAGAACTCCAGACAGAAAGGAATGAGCCCAGTTAGCAGGGGGAGACAGAGGGGGCTTTTTTTTTTTTTTTTTTTTTTGGCCAGGGTTGTCTTAAACTAAATTCCTCCTGATAACTTGCTTTCTCACAAACTGCCTTTCTGTCCAGAGCATTCTTTTATTCATTCACGCACGTTATTTCATGCATACTTCCTGAGCACCTACTATGTGCCCTGCATGGTTTCGCTACCGGGGATACGACAGTAAAGACAGTAGAAAGGATTCCTATCCTGAAGGAACTTAGAGCATAAAGGGAAGGGTGAACAAGCAAACGCCTGAAATAAATACAACGTGTGACATGTTCTGAAAAGACCACTCAAGGGGCTGAGACAGAGAAGGTGGGACTGTGCTGAGGTCTAAAGGCTAAGAGGCCAATAGTGGGGGGGGGGGGGGGTGCCTGTGAGAAGCAGGAACAGCATCATGTGCAAAGGTCCTGAGGTAGGAAAGAGTTTCGAGCAGCTGAAGAACTGAGAAAAGATCACAGTGCAGGGAGAGAGAGGCAAGAGGCACATCTTGGGGCCCTCAGGGGCTGTTCCTGTGCCATTTGGTAACCTGGGCCAAGAAATTCCCTTTTTGCTTAAACTCATCTGAACTGGGTGTTCTGTCATTCACATCCACAAGAATCCTGGCTTTCACAACATCCAAACCAAAGCATCACATTCTACCACCTTTGCCAACAACCTGTGCCTCAAACTTGATGGCAACACCAGCACCCATCCAGCAGCCCAGCTGAAGCCCGGCATCCCCCCCCACCTCTCCTCTCCCTCATCCCCCACCCCATCAGTCACCACAAAAAGCTTTCATTTGCGCCTCTAGGCAGCCAAGGCCTGGGGGTCCCTCCCCCAGGGAGGTGGCCTACGCATGCTGGAAGGAGAAGCAGGAAGAGGAAAAACAGATGGCCTCTCGGCTGAGGGGAAAAGAGAACCCCCAATAACACTGGCTGGTTGATTGCATATAATTATGAAGGCAAACGCTCTTTAAAATTAGCTTCCCAAATGCGGATATAATTTCAAGTGTCCCTTGCAGTGTGATTACAGCGTCAGCCCGACAAATGTTTTATCGTCAGCTCAGATCATTCAGGCCCCTGCAGGCAAAAAATAACGAAGCCAACAGAGGCGCTGGAGCCAGACAGACAGCTCCCGCTCCCGGAGAAGCGCTCCCAGCTGCCCAGGGGAAGCACCAGCCCAGGAACCCCAGCACGTTGGGAACCGGCCTCACTCCCTCCACCGCCAGCACAGGGCCCTCCCCAGGAAGGCACGAGGCACACCTTTCTTCTTTCTTCTCTCTTTCTGGATCTTCAGAGTCCTTGATATTCAGACTCAGATCCCAAGAGCAGCCAGTTAATAACAAGGGCAGCTTCACTTACTGGATGCCTCCTACGGCCAAGTGCTGCACTCCGCGCCTCAGTTTTCCCATCTGTAAATGGGCGTGTTGATGGCGTGGAACTCATCACATGAGGAGAGAATGATGCCTAGCACACAGTGCGTGCCCTGTCGATGCCACCGCAATCCCCCTCCCCCTCCTCCCACTGAACCCTCGAAGAACACTGGCTGGCTCTACAAATGTGGACCTGGGGCTCAGCATACAGGAGACACCGACAGAGTGGGTGAAGAGCAGGCATGCAAACACAGCTCTACCTGAGTCCAAGCTCCACACCTGTGTCACGCTGCATCCTTGCTAGGCTCAGGGGACGGTGGAAAAGGTGTCCCTCTGAGCTTCTCAGTGTACATTCGGACGGCGGGTGGCAGCCTGGCCCTCCCCAGCTTTAAGCACACGACCCTCTTCAGGGGTCTGCGTTCTGACACATCACAGGCTCCGGCTGGGTGGCCGGCCTCCATTACTCCCCTCTCTCACCAGAAGGTGCCCCCTAACTCGGGAGCCTGCACCGCACTGGGTCCCCCCATTTCACACACAACAGAACCAAGGCCAAGACTGAGAGGGACTTAAGGTCATGGGAGAGTCAGGAGATCAACTAACTGTCATCAGGCACCCATGACAGCCGACTACTGGGGGATGGGGAGGACCACACACCAGCATCCACAATCCGCACCAGCACCCAAAGACAGAAAGATGAGAACACCGAGGTTTGGAGGAGCCTAACAGGACAGGTTCAGGGTCCCCAACAAGGGAGGGCCGTGATTTTCCATCCGGGCCTCCCTTCTTGCAGGCCAGAGATCCGGCCACCCTAAGTAGCCATGAGCACACAGCCATGAGGGCCTCGACAGGTGTGTGAGAACAGTGAGCGGCAAACAAAGCAGGCCAGACCTGTGACCGGGTAGCAACAAAGCCAGGCTGGGAGCCAGACAGGAGCCATTTTGGGGGGGGGGGGGGCACAGCTAGCACTGGTTCTTACTGAGAGGGACAGCCCCCCAGGGGACATCTGGCAATGTCTGGAGACATTTCTGGTTGTCACAACTCGGGGGGAGGGGGGCGGGCAGGGAATGGCACCCTGAGCATGGAGACCAGGCATGCTGCTGAATATCCTTCAATGCCCCAGGACAGCCCTAACAAGATGGAAGGATCCAGCCCCAAAATGCAAACAGTGCCCAAGCTGAGGAGCCCCGAGCTACATTCGTCTGTGAACAAGCACACGGATCTGCCGAGACCTGCAGTTGGTTCAAAAAACCAGAACTTTCAACTAAATAAATATGTATGTGTGTACGTACATACGCATTTATGTAAACGTGGATATATGCATGCCCGTGTGGTTTGCATGTACTAGAATACCCTGGAAGGATAAAAAAAAACAAGAAGCGATTCTGAGGGGGCAGCTAGGGGTGAAGGGGGCACAGCTAGGACAAGACCCTTTTCACTGTAAGTCCTTTCTTACCTTTTGATTTGAATCATGGGACTGTATTGTCTATTTCAATGCACATGCATTCTGTCAAAAATAACACTTCCTGTGCATGTGCACAGTCTCCCTCAACTCCCCAACCTCCACATTTTGAAAGCCTCTTGAGCACAATAACCCAAGGTCAACCACCCCAAAACACCTTACTAAGAACGAACTAGAGCCTCGAGTCAGATGTGCAAAGAGGCACAGAGAGTTTCCACGCGTCCCCCCAACGTGCCCACCCCACCTACACGCACAAAGCTGGGCCTCTGGCAGCCCCAATCAGGGTACGGCTGATGGCAGAGCCTGTGGGGTGACCCAGCCCAAGCTGGCCACGCTACAGTCCCGGCTGATGCCAACCAGGCCAGCCAAATTTCCATCCCGTTACAACCAGCCTCAGCGGAAGGCAGCGTGCACTCACTGGCCTGAGCCCCACTGGGCCTCAGCACCAGCGGACTCCAGAGGGGCAAGGAGCCAGGAATCCAGAAGGCGGGCTGGAAGGGCGTGCTCACCCTGCCTCAGCTCTACTCCCGGGCGCCAGGCACTAAAGTCACCCAGTCCTCTTGCCAGGGGCACCTGCCTCCCCAGATCCGCCCCCCATCATGTTAACCACGTCCCCCAAAGAAACATACTTCACCAAGGCCTGGCGGACATCCGGCCAGCCTTTCTGGAAGGTGCTTCCTTTGGTCCTCAGGTTGACCCTCCCCCCTCCTCCCCCAGCCTTCGCCCCTGCGCACTCTGCACCCTCTGCCCCACCCTCCTGGAATGACCACTCATAAAAGCAGGACTTTGTTCTTTCCTATGACCCACTACCCATGCACTTATGGACTCAAGGCCCATTTCCTGGCCCAATAAGGAGATAAACGCCTAACTCTGCAGGGGGTAGACACATCCCAGGTTTAAAGAGAAGCTTCACAGGGGACGGGCCTCCAGGTTCCAGAGCCCCGAGGGCAGAACTGGGTACAGTGGGCAGCCTCGCAGAGCCCAACCCTTTTAGGCCTTCTCAGTGACCCCTGTGGTCCTCACACTCCCCTGGCGGGGGGGTTGCGATGGGAACCTGAGTACACTGAACATCCCAAATCCTACGTGGTCTCCTCCCGCCGGCCCCCTCACCTGCACAGCCCACTTCCCCACCGGGCCCCTGTCGGCCTCACCCCTCCTTCCCTCTCCCAGGCCCGCACCCAAGCGGCAGCAGGTTTTCTAAACCAGTGCTCCTTAGAGATGAGTGTACAACAGGCACATGACCTCCTGGGGGCCCTGCTAAAATTCGGATCCTGATCAGCTGGTCTGGGTGCGAGGAGATGCTGCAGTTCTCACGAGCCCACGCTGGACCACACCCCGAGTGGCGAGGTCCTAGTGAGTCCTCACATCTGGCCAGCAGTCCGGCCCCTCCCCGCTGCCTGGTCAACCACAGCAGCCTCCCACCCTGCAGCCCAGAGCCCCAGTCTCGTCATCTCCGGTCTGTCCTCCGAGGAGCTGGCAGAGCCCACAGGGGCCTCGGCCCGCCCTGCCGACTGGCCTGCTAGGGCTCCCACAGCCTCCGAGACAAAGGCCAGGCGCACAATGATGGCTTACAGGACCCTGTGCCACCTGGCCTTGCCCCGGGCTCACCCCTCACGCCGAGGCTCCTGGAGGCTCCTAGGGGCATCTGCGGCCTCAGCTCCACCTACCCCAGGAGGGAGGGGCCGGGGGGGTCCCCCCAGTGGAAGATACTCAACTTCTGGCCTCCCCATCCGTTCAATGCCAGGACGACCACGCCTGACGATGTGGGCATCCCCTCCTGCCTGCTCCCAGCCGGGAACATTCCCGTGGTGGGGAGAGACTGCCAGGGCAGGGGGCTTGGGGCAGACACAGGAAGGTGGCTGCTCTGCGGACCGCTTCAGAATGAGAAGGAAAGGAAACAAGAAGCAGGGCCGCACCTCTGTCAGTCTGCTCTGGAAACTCATCTGTGCCCACAGCTCAGAGGAGGCCGAGAGGGGACCTCCCCCCACCCCCGCACACCACCCCTGCGGCTGCATCAACGAGAGGCTGTCAGCCAGACTCACCCTCCAGGAGCAGGTTTAAAAGCCACCATTTTATCATCAAGTGCTTGCCTCGTGCTCAGTGCTCTGCATGGACCTCCGGTCCCCCGAAAGCAGCTGAGGGAGATGGGCCCTGTCATCATCCCCCGCTGAAGCTTACAGACCTGCAGTGGCCTCCCGGTGGGGCAGCCAGGATCCAAGCCAGGGGGCCACCTCTGGGCTCCAGGCTCCTAACTACTCGGTGTGGGTGTAGTCCACGCCTGCCACTCACAAAGTGGACGAGACCTGCCACGGTCCTAGGCACACTCCTCCCCCTACGCTCTATTTTGCTGCTCTCCAGACGTTCTCAGCCCAGGCTTCCAGGGGCTCCCTCAGCCCCCATCTGTCCCCCAACCCGACATGCCCAGAGTCCCTGCTTGAGGGCCCCTGACCTCACAGCATCACACCTTCACCTGTGCTGGCTCACCACTGGAAGTACTTTGCACCCACACTTGTCGGCCCAGCGAGCTCCTCCTGACCCTCAAAGACCCAGCTGAGGGTCACCGCCTGCACGAAGCCTTCCTCAACCTTCCCAGACAGAGAAAGTGCCCCCCCCCACCTCCGCCGTTCCTTGAGCAAGTCTTCAAGGCGCCCTCCCACCTGAGCTCCCAGGGCGTGGGAATGTCTGCATCCCCAGCACCTAGCGCCGTGTCTTAACACAGACCCACAGCACTGAGTGACACCCCCATCGCAGTGATAATACCATCCACCTACCATTTACCGAGGAGCTCCAGTGGGGTGTTTCTCAAAGTTATAAATAAATAAATGTGGCAGAGAGTGAACTGCAGGGCCTTACGCTTGTTATTCCAACTGACACACCAACCGTTAAGGTTCGGCGCAAGCTTGTCCTACAGACGTAGAAACGGGAGGCACAAAGAAGCTCAAGAACTGGCCCAAAACCACAGAGCTGGACAGTGACAGCAGCAAGGGCCCTCCTTCCGAGGCCGGCCTGGGCAGCCTGGCTGGCAGCTGGAGGGAAGACAGCCCAGGCTGCCCCGTGTGGACAGAGGAGTCCGCCCAGCCCAGAACTGCCTGCTCCAGGGCACAGTCACCCATCTGAGGGCTGAGCACAGCCCCAGGGATGGTGGGAGCACTGCTCTTGCAGGTGCCATTTAACACCCTAATAGGCACAGCCTGTGCACCTGAGCATGGGACTCTGGAAAACCGCCCTATTGTTAGTGAACGCTGCCCAAAGCTTATTTTTTTTTAATTATGTATTTACTTTTCAGACAGAGGGAGAGACAAAGACAGCGAGAGAGAGCAGGGGAGGGGCAATGAGAGAGAGGGGGACAGAGGATCCGAAGCAGGCACCAGACTCTGACTCTGAGCCCAGTGCGAGGCTTGAACTCATGAACCGTGAGATCAGGACCTGAGTCGAAATCGGACGCTCAAACCGACTGAGCCACCCACATGGCCCTCTGCCCAAAGCTTTTAAAAAGGTCATCAAGGTCCACAGACTGTTTTGTGTAGTAATTGGATGCGAGCCTTTGCCCCCCCCCCCCGCCCTTAAGTAAAACTTACACCACACACCATGGCCTGGAAAGCCCTGAACAATCTGGCCCCCACCTGCCTCTCTATTGTTCCCTCCCTCACATCTCCAGCCATGCCCTCCTCCCTGATGCTCCACAAATACACCAAAGCCCTTGCTCAAAAGCACCGCAGGAACTTTGCATTTGCTGTTGCCCCTACCTGAGAGGCTCTGGCCCCAGCCTTTCAGATAACTCCTTTCTAACCAGTCAGGCCACAGCCCCAGGTCTCTCTCCTTTAAAAAGGCCTTCTGTGTCCACCCTGAGGACAGTCACCCATCCTCTTCGCATCCCTGCTGAAATGACCCCCTTTAACTTGCCGGCTGACATTACCTGTCACCACCTCTCCTCCAACTTGTCCCCACAGACTGAAGTTGCAAAGGACTTGTCCACCTCGCTGCCACCGGTCTCTCACATACGTCCACGGTGGCTCACGAGGCCTGGCACGGAGGGATGCCAACAGATGTCTGCGAACAGACACTCGGACGGGGGGGATGCCGGAGGTGCCCCATTGGAAGCACACAGAAGCAGACCAACAAGGAGACACCGGGCCTGGAAGCAGTGCAGAAGTATGATGGCCCCCGCCAGTGCAGGAGGCAGTGGTGGCCGGATTCCTGCTGGTTTCCCTACCGAACACCCCAGGGGCTCGCCCAGTTGGAACAGTCTAGCACTCGGGTGCTCCTCTGTTCTTTCTCTTCTTTCAGCTAAATAAAATGAGGTTCAGCAAGAGGGGCTGCCACACAGGTAACCCCAGGCTACAAACCGGGACCAAAACCCAGCACCGCACACAGGGCAACCATGCCTGCCAAGGTCCCCCCTCATCAGTCACCAATGCGAGCGTCCTCTCCGTAAGCTGACACCAAGTTTCCAGAGGACCAGGCCACAGAGCACCTGGCTGGAGCTGGGCACAGAGTGTGTTTCCAGAAATGTCTCCTGAACAATAAACAGGCATCCATCCCTCATGAGTCCGCTCAGGAACGAGCACCCTGGGGTCTCCCAAGGTGGTACGTCTTTTCCACCCCCTCCGTGCCCAGCACAGCACCCTCTGAGCACCTGCCAGGTACCAAAGAAGGAGGGGTCTGTGGGGTGCCCGGCTGGCACACACGGCCAGATCCCACACCCTTGTGTACAGAAATGACCTCAATTCTTGACCCCGTTCAGGGTCTGTGCCCTTTGCAATGACTTTATGCTCTGCTCAAGAGGTGCTGTTCACTGTGCAAGCTAAGCACTGTGGCATCGTATTAGTGTCACCGTCCAAATGTCACAGATTACAAAACCGAGGTTCACAGAACTAAGTGCTTTGACAAAGGTCACAAAGCTAGTAAACTGCAGAACAGGCAGGTAGCGGACCAAGTTGTATTTGCCCACATCTCCCCAAATGTCTTCTTTGAGATGCTAATACGTCAAATGCAAAACACTAAGTTAAACAAAGATAAAATGTGTTTTCAATCTCACGGGATACATTGCTCCCCAAACTTATGTGACCACAGAAATTCTTTAGCGAGTTATCTTGTAAGAAATCCTGTTGTGAAGAATGCTTGTATATTGTCTTTCCCAAAAATCTAAACCACAAGTGTCAAACAAGAAAAGTCTCTCTCGGATCCCTAGAACCTTGACTTCAGAGAATCTGTGGCATTATTTATATGTTGGTACCACTACAAGTGTTTTTCTAGGAATTAGGTGTTTTTTTTTTTTTTTAAGTTTATTTTTTGAGAGAGAGAGAGAGAGAGAGAGAGAGAGAGATGGAGCGCACAAGCAGGGGAGAGGCAGAGAAAGAGGGAGACAGAGAACCCGAAGCAGGCTCCAGGCTCCGAGCTGTGAGCACAGAGCCCGACGCGGGTCTTGATCTCACGAACTGCAAGATCATGATCTAAGCCAAAGTCGGACGCTTGACTGACAGAGCCACCCAGGAGCCCCTCTAGGAGTAGGTTCCATAGCTCTCATCTGAATCTCAAAGGTATCGATAACCCCCAAGAAAGGCTAAGAAGTTCTGTTCTACAGAAACAGGTGATTTATGTGAAAGACTATATTTCCTCCAATAAGTTCCATTTATTGCTTTAAAAAAAAAAAACAAAAAAAGAGGTGAAATTCATTTTGACTCCTTGAATCTAGGCTGGCCCTGTGCCTTGTTTTGGCCAACAGACGTGGTCGAGCCATCAGGCCTCCAGAAGCCTCTGACATGCCCAGTGTGTCTTGAATCCTTGCCTCCTGGGTAAGAACACACTGAGGCCACATGCGGGAGGATGAACACACGTGGCCAGTCATTCCCTGCCCAGGGCAACCCTGACCTACAGCTGATGCAAATCCACCAGGGAGTCTGGTCTGAACTGTCACCCCACTGAATGGTGAGTCAAACCAATGGTTACCGCTTCAAGCCGCAACACTCAGATGGTCTGTTACTCTACGTTAACTAATCAAACTCTTCCTTACACAAAATGGATCAGAAAGGGAAGGAAGACATTTATATTCACGCAGAGATGTCCGAGGCAGCATTATCTACACCAGCAAGAAAAGCAGAAATAATCTAAATATTCAGTAATAAGATTACAGCTTACTGTATCAGAGTACAGATGTCCAATAAAAAGAACTATTCCACAGTGATTCAAGGATTATGCTCTGGGGTTCCTAGGTGGCTCATTCGGTCGGGTCATGATCCCAAGGTCATGGACCAAGCCCTTATCAGGCTCCCCGCTGGGCTCCGCACTAAGCGTGGAGCCTGCTTGAGATTTTCTCTCTCTTTCCTTCTGCCCATCCCCCCACCCTCTCTAAATAAAAAAAAAAATTTTAAAGGATCATGTTCTGTTGTACTTTATTTTCAGGTGTGGTAACAGCACTACGTTTATGTTTTAAAGGCCATGCTGAAATATTTACGTACGAAATTATATGCCTGCAATTTGCTTCAAAATCACATGGGGCAGATAAAAAACAAGATTAGCCATAAGTCAATAACGGTTAACACATATTATTGAGGTGGGGGGGGAGCTGTGTTCATTTTTTATTCTTTCTTTTGCATATGTTGGAAATTTTCATATTAAAGGTTCATAAAAACTACATTTTAGGACGATCATTCTGAAAACTGTGTAGAAACACGGAATTTGTTTACACCACAATGCTATGTACAGAAAGCAAAAACAAAATGCCACGGTACGTGCAGAAAACAAAAGTCAAAATGCTGTGCACATAATGATTTCAACCCTGTGACTCTTACACACAAAACAGAAAGAGGGAAAGAGGGAAAGACGTGGAGGGGGTGGCGAGAGGGATGATTTGTCTCTTCAAATTCTGCTCTCATAATGTTAAACTGTCTTCACAGAGGACAAAAAAAAAAATTCAGGAAAAAGGATGACACATTCTTTCACTTCCTTCAGCTGGGGCTCAGCATGAAGGAGGCGCTAGCTGGTGGGGGGGCCCTCCGGCAGGGTGTGGGGCTGGGAAGCCACAGGCAGGCTGTGGAGGGGACCCTCAGGCCCCCTCAAGGGCCAGTGTCTCCCACCCCGGCTGGCCGGAAGGCAGGGAAGAGTGAGGGGTGGTGGGGGGCTATCGACCAAGATCTGTCCTTCCCAAGTTTAAGGGATCACGCCAGCAGCCCCTTCCTTTGGCCAGTTTTAAGATCAGAAATGACACTCAGCTCTCTAAGATTTATCTTCAGACAGAACAAAAGGGGGGGGGATGACAATCAGATCCCCCGCTATGTGCTAGAACCCACCTCCAGCAATTCAGCCATCATCTCTCTGATCACCCAATCTGCCCCGCACTTGGGTGTTGATGTACCCATTTTACAGAGGAGGAAAGGGAGCCCCCTCACCTGCCCAAAGTCAGCCATGCCCTGGGCGCTGGGGCTGGGTTCAGAAGTCACCGGCCAGCACACCTGTTCAGCCTCCTTCCCCAGGCAGCACCTGCACTGGGGCCACGTGCAGGAGGGGGAGGAGGCAGAGGGACCAAACCAGGCTGAGGCCCCTCCCACACTTAGACAGATAGCAGCTGGTGCTGTATAAATAACCCCCACCAGGAGAGATGCTATGGACTAAATATTTGAGTCCTCTCAAAATTCATATGAAAGCCCTAACCTCTAATGTGATGGTATCTGGAGGTGGGGCCTTCGGGAGGAGATCCGGGTTAGATGAGCTCAGAAGGGCAGAGTCCCATAATGGGGTTAGTACCCTTATATGAAAGGCACTATAAGTGCCCCACCTCCGTGTGAGGTCACGGGAAAAAGGCAGCTGTCTAGAAACTAGGAAGAAAGCTCTCCCCAAGGACTGGACTTTCAACCTCCGGAACCATGAGGAATACACGCCTGTTGTTCAAGCTACCCAGTCTGTGGTATTTGTCATAATAGCCCGAGCTTATTTTAAGGAAGAAGGTAAAGCGTAAGCCCTGGGGGCAAGCCTAGAACCCCACACAGAGGCTGACAAGGGGCCCTGCGTAGTGTAGATACAGTGTAGGTCCAGAGTCGTCTCTATGCTATACTAAATGAATAAAAAGTTAAAGGTGGGAGAGCACAGGTAATGGGCCACCACTGGTGTGGAAACGAAAGTGGAAGGCTGTGTGTGGGTGTGCACACACGCTGGCTTGTGAGACTCAGCACACGTCCAAGAGGAGGCAAGATTGTGGAATGAGGGTTGCCTCCAGGGATGAGGGTCAAATGTGAGGAAGAATACTTTTTTATTCTGTGCCCTTGGCAGAATTTCACTTTGAAATGTTGTTGTTGTTGTTGTTTTTCTAAATATTTACCATTTGGTCCTTCACAGAAATTCGCCATTCCCCGCTCGAGGCTCAGTGTTCTTTTTTCTTTTAAGTTTATTTATTGATTTTGAGAAAGAGAGAGAGAGCCCGAGCGTGAGTACATGGGAGAGGGGCAGAGACAGGGAGACAGAGAATCCCAAGTAGGCTCTCAGCGCAGAGCCCAAAACAGGGCTCAACCTTATGAACCGTGAGATCATGACCTGAGCCAAATCAGGAGTCGGACGCTTAACCGACTAAGCCACCCAGGCAGCCCTGAAATGTTACTTTTTAAGAAAAGGTATTTTGTTTTGTTTTTTTAGGGGCACCTGGATGGCTCAGTTGGTTGAGTGTCCAACTCTTGATTTCAGCTCAGGTCTTGATCCCAGGGTCACGGGATCAAGCCCTGCATCAGGCTCTGCATTGAGCATGAAACCTGCTTGAGATTCTCTCTCTCTCTCTCTCTCTCTCTCTCTCTCTCTCTCTCTCTCTCCCTCTGCCACTCTCTTCCTTCCTCTCTTTCTCTCAAATTAAAAAAAAAAAAAAAAAAGAAGAAGAAGAAAAAGAAGAAAGGGTTTTTTTTGTTTTTTTCTTTTTAGTATTCACAAGTCACGTATGAATGTACTCAAGAGAAACTCTGGAATTTCATGCAGACAAGTCAGCGAACTCCCTGAACTTGGTTTCAAGAGCTCTATTTTTATCAGTCAACAAACTGAAATGACCCCTCCTCGCAGCCTCACGTAACAGATACGAAATACTTCCCTCAGTTCTCCCTGTCTGGCGTGACAGCTCAGGTCCAAACAGCAGTCTCACCAGCTACACCGAAAGCAGTGGGTCACAAATTCATTTCCCAGGACTCTGAGAGAGGGTCCTCAAATAAGAACTCCTATGAGGGCCCCACGACTAAACAGCAGGACCTCAGCTCCCTGACCCGGGCTCCTGCCACCTTGTACAGCACCAAGAAGGTCCTCTGGGGCTCACAAAGATCAGGCCAGCTTTGCCTGCTGTCTGTAGCGGGCACAGCAAAAGGGAGAGCCCAGGATCGCCCTCACTTCCACTCCTGTCCCGCAAGTACCACCTCTATCTATCTGCCTCAGAAGGTCATGCCACTAAGAAGAGCCACCGGCCTGTGAAAATTCTGGAACACCCAGGTGGAGGTACCTGCCACGCAGGACAAGGGCTCTGGGCCCTCAATGCTCCTCACTTCCTCACCAGTTCCAGAAAGGAACCACAAGGGACCTCAAGCGCTAACCGGGCCCCACCACACTGAGCCTTCTCCCAGCCTCAGCCTAGCCCCTTCACCCGGGGCCTGCAGGACTGGGCCCCTGAGAAGTGTGCAAGCCTGGATGTGGACACTCACCATTCACTTCCTCCCCCTTCCAGGTGTAACCACTCCCAGTGTGTCCTCCCCGCAGCTCCCACCGGGCCTCTTCAGGGTGGAAGGGACAGGACAGGACAGCTACGTGCCCTGCACCCACACTCCCCACCTCAGGGTGGACTGAGCCCCCCTCCAGCTCCACAGTTCCCCAATCGGACAGTTTGTAGCTGCGATATTCTCCAGGCTCCTGGTCTGGGAAAGAAAGACACTTTCTAAACGTTCCTTGGGCACGGGACAAGGCCATCAGCAATCGTTTACATAACATGGGGCTGGTTTACCCCAAAACACTGTCCAACAACAAGGTTCCACACAGCACAGTGGGGCAGGGAGGACATCATCAGCCTTCACACTGGAATCCTGGCAGCCTTGGCCTTTCCCCAAGGTCCCATCAAACTCCATCCCTAGAGGCAGAATTACATAAGCTCTTTCTCCAGGATGCCCAGCGTCTGCCAGACCCCTGGGCCCCGGGCCCTCGGAATCTACCTGTGTCCAGCTGGCTGTGGGTTTATCTGAGGACAAAGATGGAGCCAGGGGCCCGGCCTCTGGCTCTGACTTGTGGGGTTTCTCTTCACTCCCCTCTCCGGAGCACCACCCTAGCCCAGGAGACCACGTGTGTGGCCCCTCAGGCTGGCAGAAAGCAGCCCCCACCCTCACCCCAGCCGGCCAGAGAACCCAGAACCAGGAAGCACCCCTGCCACCCTGACTGCCCAACAGCCATCACAGTCTACTCAGCAAGCAGTCCCCAACTTCCTGTGTGGGGTCCGCCCTGCCCACACCCAGACCATGTGGCCGGGAAAGAGGCACTCCCTGGCCCCAGCAGCTGGCTCAGGGACAGGCATGTGGCTCAGGCTGATCCATCAGGGCCACTCAGAATGAATCCTGGGTCCCTTGGGACCTGCACCCAGGCTGGAGGGAGGCCCTGGGGCCAACCTACCCAGGCCTGAATCCCAGCTCTGCCACCTGCTAGCTGTGTGATCTGGGCAAGTTATCCAACCTCTCTGTACCTCCATTTCTCCTATTAGAAGACAGGGGTACAAGCCCACACCCTCACAGGCTTTAGTGCAGATCACACGAGAGGACACGAGGGACTCGGCACACTGCCTGGTTCAGGATAAAGGTCAGAGTGAGGACTCACCTGGAACCATCCAGACTGGGAACAAAGCCAACATGAGAGGCCAGGTCCTGAGACATCGTTTGAGCACCTGATTCCACCTATGCCTGAAGCCAGAACTCTCCATGGAGAGAACACTTACAGAGAGCCCCATCATTACTGAACCTAGTTGGCACTGAGGTTTCCGCAGGAACCCATCATCTCTGTGACTTGTAGGAATCAATCATACAGTTGACTTTCTGCTCAGGTCATTAACTTCATTCTGACATCGTCGACACTGATTGAGAGAGGAAGAGGACTAGATGACACAGCTGCCACGGTGTCCTCAGCAATGGGGACAGATTTGCGGGCACATGGCCAGGTCCACAGGTTTCGCTCTTAGGGGAGCCCCCGTCCGCTGACGGTGCAGAAGCACCCACAGAACTGCCCGCGTCCCACACGGCTGCCCACTCCCCTACCCTTCCCAGGGAAGCTTCCGGAATCCAAAGAGCTGGCCCTTCAGCACTCCCAGCAAGGCTGGAGGAAAGATGGGAAAGACTGCAGGGGTGAGTGGTGGCAGAGGGACCCCAACCTTCTGGGCCCCGGGACCGAAACAATTCATCCTGACCAGGGTTGGGGTCTGCCAACAACAGCCCGGAACAGAACAGACCCTGCCTCACCCTCACACACGGTTCCCTGAAGGCCAAAGTGGGGGCATGTGTGGGCTCCGGAGCAGAGGCCCAGCCTGGCCCGCCACACAGCTGTGGGCACCAAGCTGCAAGGCCTGCGCCCCGAGCTGTAAATCCTCATCTGCAAAGACCCCTTGTAGCTCAAAGGTTCTGGAAAATTACTCCTCCAAGATCGCAAACCTCTGTACTTCAACAGAGGACGTTTTCTCTGCTGTCACCTGTAGACACGGAGGGTCTGATGACAGGTGAGGGAAGTGAGGGACAGCCCCCCTTTTCCTTCAAGGATGGTCTCTGGCCCCTTCAAGAAAGGAGGAGGTCTGCACGCTGAGCACCTCCTGCGCACGGGCACAAAGCCGACTCTTAACAAGGAAGAAATCAAGGCCCAGCAAGGGGATGCAACGCACCCAGGGCCACCCATCCAGTAAGAGGCCAAACCAGGGTTCAAACCCCACCACCAAGCAGATCACAACTGTCCCCAGGACATCACTCGGAATCCATGGCCAGCCTCCCCAGCTGAGCAGAGATCAACAGAGTCAGCACCTAAATTTCCTGACTCTGGGCAAGGAGGACATCCAAATGGAACTGAGAGGGACATGGAAAAAAGCCAATAACCTATGGGCGCTGAGGATGAGGCGCTGGAAAAGAGCACAAACAAAAGGAAAGCCATCCTGTCATCCTCTGGATCCACCTACCAAAAACAACACACCTCCATCATGGTCAAGGGGACAGCTTTGGATTCATGCAGACCGCTGTTCAACTCCTACCCCCAGGAGACAGCAGCCATGAGAGCCGGGAAGGTCGCTTACCCTCCTGGAGCCTCAATTTCAAACTATGGACTGAAAGACTCAGAGCACAGTGACAGGCCCAGAGCGCTGTTACTTTGGGGCTGAACTGTTCTTATTTTGCTGAAAATAATGCCACAGGGACATTCTGCTGTCTCTGGCAGAGGCTGGCTGCGCTTCTGGAGGAGGACCCCACAGCGCCCCTCCACACCAGAGGCAGGCACATCGGCGACCCCAGGGGACGGAGGAAGCACCCTCCTCACTGCAGGGACACTTCCCAATTTACAGACAAAGGCCTCCATGAGGCCCAAAGGCTCAAGCCTGGACCTTCCTCCCCAGAGCAGTGAGGAACCAGGGACCCAAAGCGCCCTGAGCAAAGTCCACAGCTTGGCTGCGCCCAAGTCAAGGTGAGGGCCAAGAGGTCTGGAGGCTGATTCCTCAGGAAGCAGAACTCCTTCCCAACAGGACCCCAAAGCCCTGCCCATACCTGCTCACAAAGAGGCAGGAACAGGCCTCTGAGGGAATGGTCAGAGTTCCTTTTCTTTTCAAGAATCCTGCAATGAATTTTAAGATAAAGATTTAAGGGGCGCCTGGGTGGCTCAGTCGGTTAAGCGTCCGACTTCAGCTCAGGTCATGATCTCACGGTCCATGAGTCTGAGCCCCGCGTCGGGCTCTGTGCTGACAGCTCAGAGCCTGAAGTCTGCTTAAGATTCAGTGTCCCCCTCTCCCTCTGCCCCTCCCCTGCTCATACGCTGTCTCTCTCTGTCTCAAAAATAAATAAAAACATTTAAAAAAATTTTTTTTTAATTTTAAGAATAAAATATTGGGGCACCTGGGTGGCTCAGTCGGTTGGGCCTCCGACTTCGGCTCAGGTCATGATCTCAAGGTTCATGAGAGTTTGAGCCCTGTATCAGGCTCTACACCAGCACAGAGCTTGCTTCACATCCTCTGTCCCCCTCTCTCTCTGCCCCTCCACCCCACCCTCTCAAAAATAAATAAACACTGGGGCACCTGGGTGGCTCAGTCGGTTAAGCGTCCGACTTCAGCTCAGGTCATGATCTCACAGTCCGTGAGTTCGAGCCCTGTCTGAGGACAGCTCAGAGCCTGGAGCCTGCTTCGGATTCTGTGTCTCCCTCTCTCTCTCTGCCCCTCCCCTGCTCACTCTCTGTCTCTCAGTCTCTGAAAAATGAATAAACCTTAAACAACCAAACAAACAAACAGAAAAAGAATCCAATATTAAAGAAAATAAACTTTAGTGTCAGCAAGGCCACGTTCAATTCCAAGCTGCCCCTCCCACCAGCTCTACAACTCTGGGGCTACATTTCCTTGCTGGGCCTTCATTTCCCCATCTGTAAGATGGGTGGGTGCAAAGAGGAAATTCCAGACAGAAACCAAGAGAGGGGCGCCTGGCTTGCTCCTTGCTCAGTCAGTAGAGCAGATGACTCCTGATCTTGGGGTTGTGAGTTCAAGCCCACACTGGGCACAGAGATTACTTTTAATAAATAAATAAATAAATAAATAAATAAATAAATAAATAAATAAAATTAAAAATTTGTTAAATTAAAAGTAAAGAGCCTAGAGAGAAACCAACAATCCCACAGCACTGAATGTTCCTCATAAAGATGCCCAGGATCCTACAAGGGCAGGAGCCAGCCCTTCCAGGATGGGCACCTGGGGTCTCACAAACACCGTCCCACACACACCAACATGTCCCTTCTCTCCCCAGACCCCTGGGAGAACAGAACTCCACACAACCCGCACCTCCCTGTAGCACCCGCCCCTCGTCAGGGCCCAGTGCAGCAAACATTCCCTAGAAGGGCTGGGGCTGCCCCTGGGGGCAGAGGGTGCTCACTGCTATATGGGTCCCTAGAACCCAAGACTGGCCAGCATGTAGCAGGCACTCAATAATTGAACCTTCGCTAGGACAAGCACCCCAGGGTGGGGGCCCAGATGTTTCCTCACCTCCACACCCCAGCCCTCCAATGTTGGATGGAAATACGGTGTGAGGCAGAAATGAAAGCGAAACTCTCAGCACCCACCCACCACCCCCAGGCCCTCCCAGGAAGCAGTGAGCTGGGAGGCCAGAGGCACGTCCTGGCCACTGACACTGGAGGACCCCCCACACCAGGAAAAGGATCAGGAAGGGAGGCAGGGAGGCCACCTGTCTGCCCTGGGCCGAGGGCTCCCACCAGAGATATGTCAGAGGCCCCAGGCCCCAGCTTGGACAGGTAGGAAGGTTGGGGAGGTGGCCTCCTGGGGCACAGGGGGAATGCTATCGTTTATTAAGCATCTGCCATCCTCGTCAGCCCTAGAGGTGGCTGAATTATGCCCACTTTACAGGCAGAGGATCAGAGGCTCAGGGGAGGCAGAGTGGCTTGTCTAGTCATCTACAAACGGATGGGCGAGACTTGTGTTCCGAGTTCACTGCCGTCCCCACCACCCGCCACCCCTCTGGGCCCCGTAACTGTACACAGAGAGTGCTCAGAAAAGAACGCCTTGCTTTTCTTCTGAAGTGGTTATCAAGCCAATGGTACTCGGATGTTACGTTCAAGGTGGAGGCGAAGGCCACCGAACAGGGTAGAAACGGCGTGGTTTCAGGGGTCAGCTAGCCCCTGGGGCAAATCCCAGCCCTGCCACTCTCATCTGGCACGTGGACACACGCCAGCCACCTTGGAGGGCAGACTTCCGACCTGCAACAGTGCCCGACCCGTGGTGGGTTCTCGCGGGGCTCTGATGTGAGCCACCGATCTGGGGATGGGGCGGAATATCACCACAGTCCTGCTGAAGCCTGGAGGGCCGCGTGGGCGAGCCCCAAGTCCCGGCTTCATGGCTCGGGCTCCAAGACCCAAGCACACAGACCTCTGATGGGAAGCCAATGGGGGTGCAGAGCAAACCGCGAAGGGAAATACCACGGGCTGTGCCACTGCCTCTGCTCCGGGCCCTGGACCGCTGACCGGTGTGACATCTGGCCAGGCCAGTCCCTCGGGATCCACCTTTAAATAATTCCAGCACAGACTGGCAGCTAGAGGTCAGAAATGTTTAAAAGAGGAGAGAAGACTGTCCGAAGGGCAGCAACCAGCAAGCAGAGCTGGGCGGGTGTGCTCCGAGGAACACAAGTGCCCCATGGGGACCCCCAAGACGGACCGGCCGGGGAACCTTTACATCCAGATGCCCTCCTGGAGAGGACCTGTCCCCGAGAGACCACTTCTCGCCTGTTTAACTCGACACAAACGTGGCTAACAGTTTGGGGGTGAGGCCTAGTAACGTACTCTGGGTTTCCCCGAAGAATCACCAGGGCACTGATGTTAAGAGAAAGCCGCCAGGCCCCTTCTCCGGAGAGGGAAGACTGAAGGATGTGCATGTTTCAGCAGGGCCTCCAGGTGCCACTTCTGAGGGGCAGGTTCGCCAACACTGGCCTGGAGGAAGGTAAACTAAAGAGAGCAAGCTTCGGTGACCTCCATCCGCCACCCCTAGACTCCGCCTTGAGGCCAAACCTGAGCTTTGGGGAAGGGGAAAGGTCAGCTGGCCTAGGGACTACCAATAAGGGCCAGGGGATCCCCAAGGCTCCCGGCTCACTGCTCCTTCTGAACACAGAGGCCGGACTGGGCCTGACCCTAGGGGAGCATGTGGCCTCCTGTCCCGGCCCCCAGATCACAGCTACGGCCTCAGGTGGAAAGAAGGTCCCTGGGCCACCCACCTGGCCCCCCATCACACCGTCCGGGAACAAGGACACCAAGGACACTCTAGTGCCTCCTTGGGCCACCTGTCTGAAGTGGAAACCAGCCGGCCCTTCCCAAGACAGCTGCCCACAGTCCACACAGAAGCCAGGGCTACAAAAGAGGCGGGCCGGGGGGGCGTGTGGCCTCTAGGCAGCAGACGGAGCCCACCCTGTAGCTCTTCAGCTCCTAGAAGAACGGGGTTCTCGGCCTCTTTGGTCAAACGTCACCTCCTCAGAGAGGCCTCCTGTGACCACACAGCGCTTCGGTGGCCTCAGCCGCCCCTGGCCACGGCTCTCTCCTGTTTGCGGGCTTCCCGGCACGAGCTACACGGTGCAGCACTGAAGTGGTCTGTGTGCTGCCCTCACCTTCATCTCCTTACCAGGTATGCAGGTGCCTGAGGGCGGGGACCGGCACCCAGCACACGGGCTGGCTGGGTGCGTGCTCGAGACTTGCTCTGTGGATAAAAGAACGAAGGAACGGAGCTCAGGGGCTCCTCCCTGGCCTGGGCTCCCCCTTCTCCTCTCACCCCAGGGTTTCCATCTGGGCCCAGAGCACTCCAGAGCCACAAGTGGCTCCTGGCTGAGCCACACGGACGTGCAAAAGGCTTCCGCAACCCACCAGTCAGTTCCCTCATCCACGAAGAGATACCCTCTGGTGCTCCCACCACGGGCGCTATCGGAGGCCCTGGGTCTCTGCCCGAACACAACTGCCGGTCGGTCTCCGCCTTTACGGAAGCACCTTCAAGGACAACACGCAAATCCGGAGACAAAGAACAAACCCACCGGGGGCTGAAGATTCCAAGAGAAAGGGAAATAAAAGGTACCTCTCAGAAGCTACCTTTTGGAGGGACCGCAGCCTGACTGCGTGTCCTGACTCTCCCTGCAGGGGCCGGAGGGCCGGCCTGGAGCACGGAGAGCGGTCGACAGGGTCGGCCTGGGACTTCCTCATGGGAGTGATTCTCCAATCTCCACAGGCAGTGCCAGAGCCACCCCCAGGAGCTGTCACAATCCTCAGCCTGGCACATGACGGGCCTACACAAACCAGCCCGTGAGGCCCAGCTGGGGAGGTGCGGGCCACAGGGCGACTGCTTTCTGAGGGAGGCCTGCAGCAGGCAAGACAAAGCAGCAGGCGGAATTCGAACGGCCCAACGGGAAGGGCCTGGCTGCTCCCCAGGCACCCCGGTCCGTAACTCCGGAGGAAGTACTGTTTAAGAGGCATTGGCGGGCAGTGGGGAGGGCACGGTGGTCTTGGAGCAGGTAAGCCCCCCCAACACACACATCTCACTGTGTGACCTGGAACAAGCTGCCCCACCCCGCCAGGCCTGGGTCTCCCCCTTGGGAACCCAACCAACACTCTCCCCACGCAAGGCCACACAAGCCCAGGCCAGCTTCCCCAGGGCCGGTGGAGGGTGAAAGGCTGAGGTCGGCCCGATTCACGCAGGAAGAGCGAAGGAGTGGGTGCACAGCTCCGGAATGATGCCTGGCTTTCTAAACTGAATCTTACTTTTTAAAAAAGGAGGTACCAGAACATTCCCTCAAAAAGCTAGCTTACCAGCCGAATTCACAATACGAGTGGGAACAGAAACCCTATTTACTTCCAACTGTTCGGGAACTGCACTCATGAGGCACTTCACTAAGCATTTACTGAATGCCCTGAGCCTGTGAAACCATGCGGGAGACATAACCAGTGGAGGCAGGATGGCCTGGTGGTTAGGAATGGAGGTCCCAGGCCGCCGTGCCTGCTGGCGCCTGCCTCATGCAGTCGCCCCCACCCCACCCTGCCTAGACAGCATGAATCAATCTCACTGTCAAAAGAGACATGCAAATCAAAAGTACCACCTCACCCCTGCACATGGCCAAGATCAAAAACGTTTGCCAGGGGCTGCTCTGGGGAGGGTGTGGTTAACAGGCTCTCCCATTTGCTAACGCTTGTGGGCAGTGCTATCTCTCTGTAAGCAGCTTTACGACTGCCCTGGAAAAGTGAGCCACCTGTGCCCTCTGACCCAGCATTCACTCATCTGGCAGGGAGTGCCCAGGCGATGGGGCAGGGCGCTCGCTGCCCCACTGTCTACACCGGCAGAGGCCAACCAGAGGGGGCGAGATCTAGTCCATCATGTTAGGAGCTGGACCACTCGGCCAGTAAATAAAGGAGGGTCACGATATGGATCTACCTCCCAAAGGAGCAGAGATGTGCTATTTCTCTAAGACACGGTGTTCCGTGAAATGAGACGCGGGCAGAATGGTACATATGCAGAGACCAGAACACGCGTGTGCCCGTCTGCACAGAACATCTACAGAGAGAGGCTGCCGACAGCAGCTGTCCCTGAGTGACAGGAACCCGGGAACAAGGGAGCCACTGACTTTTTGTTGTCCTCTGAGTATTCTTCATATTTTTTTTGACGTATGCACGTATTAAGTGTTCACAAAGATAAAGAAAACGATAAGAGTTACCATTAATAGTAACACGATTGTTCATCAAGACTCAGCATCTTCTGGAAGTCCAGCACAATTTTCCAATGCAGGGCCGGAACCCACCTGCCGTGAGATCATGACCTGGGCCCAAGTCAGATGCTTAACCGACTGAACCACCCAGGCACCCTGAATCTCCAAACTTTAATAAAAAATGGAAGTGCCATCTTGCATTAGTGTATGATTTTCTCAGGTTCCTCATCCGTAAATGAGGGGAGGACGGCACCCCTGCCTCCCGGTGGGGGGGAGCCCGTGTTAAAGGAGAACACCCCACCGGATGGGCACCGCCTTGGCTGCTTCTGATGGCCCCACAGAGCCCACACCCAGCAGGGTGATCGGGCAGCACCCATCATGGGCTTCAGAGTCCCTCGCAAATGGCCCAGGCCAAGAATGCTAGACCCCCAAGTGCCAAAGATCTTGGAACAGAGAGGCATCCCTGGGCGGAAGCCCACTCCCCTACTCCCCAAGGACAGCTCTAAAAACAAGCAGCGGGCACCATCTACAGTTTGCAGGCACTTCACATGCCCGGAGTCCTGACTCCTTTCACGTACACAACCACCCTGCGCTATGTAGTGCTAACACCCTCGCTTGGCAGGTGGGGAAACTGAGGCACAGAGGGCCCAGGGTCACATGGATGGTCTGTTGTGGAGCAGGCTGGGGACCAACACTGTCCAGATGGACATCTTCTGCCACCGGTAAGTCCAGTTCTCTCCCTTGGAGGCGGGAAGGAAGCGTTTCTTTGCAAGGCTGAGTTATGGACAGTCTCGGGGCACTGGTGCAAAGGAAACCTGGTCAGTACCTCCTCCCACCCCCACACCCCCAAAATGGTGCACATCCAGACATTGAGACAAAGAGAGCAACACCTACCCACAGACCAGCATCACTTAATCCTGGAAAAGATGCTCCTTCTTCCCCCTAAGAATCTCCTGAAAGAACTCCAGCCCAGAATTCTCAGCCATCCCAGCAGAAAGGGACCTTCGAGATGCCCCCTCTTCAAGGAAGGAATGTAGGACGAGGAGGGGAGGGGAAGGCCTGATGGCACCCTCATGCCCTCCCTGGCACGCTTCCCTAGCCCAGGTTGCTGTCAACACCACACTCCCAGTTCCACAAGGACAGGGGCTCTGCCCTGCTGCTCCCCAACCTGCTGCCCCCCCCCCCAGAAGGTGCTCAGTCAACCTGAGCCTCAGTGGACCCCAGTCCCCATTCCCTCTGAGGGAACTGAATAAAGGTTCCCTGGTGGGACGGTCTGCGATGATAATGTGGCCTGAGATTGCTCCATAAACACGTTTCCTGTGGGCCCAGTGGGCCGTGCTGGCCTCTAAGGTTCTCAAGGAAGAGAACCTCACAGACATTCTTCTGCTTTTGGAGCCTCCAGGAAGCCCCGGCCTAACCTGGGCACAGAAGAGACTTAACACGGAAGCCATGTCCCCCGGTGAAGGGGCCTCAGGACCGGGCACAGGAAAGCTGAACGGGCTGTGGGAGCCTCTTCCTTCTACTCCCCAGGCCTCGGTGTCCCCATGCCTCCGTCCCGGGCTGCTGGGAGCATGAAGTGACATGAGGTACCAGGAAGGACTGCATTAGAAAGGCAGCTGACAGAACAGTAAAGACAGACAGCGGGCCGCCCACATCTTACACCAAAATGCTTTGTGACATCCTGTGACTTTTCACTACCTCCCCCAGTACAGGTTCAAGCACAGGACAGAAAAGGGTAGGAGGGTGAGGAAATGGAGGAGAGACACAGAAAACAAAGGGAACAGAGAGGTGGGGGCCAGCCAGCACTTCCAAACGAGACATCAGAGAAGTTCAAAAATCAAAAATCAAAAACCCCCCAACATTCCCAACTACCAGCTTCATTTCTTGGCTTCCCCTTGGGAGTCCCTTCTGGGCATCTTGAAAAGGGTACAAGGAAAACATTTATAAAAAAAAATTTTTTTAAAGGGGCACCTTGGTGGCTCAGTCGGTTAAGCGTCCAACTTCAGCTCAGGTCATGATCTCACGGTTCATGGGTCTGAGCCCCGCATCGGGCTCTGTGCTGACAGCTCAGAGCCTGGAGCCTGCTTCGGATTCTGTGTCTCCCTCTCTCTCTGCCCCTCCCCACCCTCAAAAATGAATAAACATTAAAAAAGAAGAAGAAAACGAAAGAAAAGGGCACAGGAGAGGATGTGAAGGAACTGTGAGGCTGTTCCACTATGAGCAGAAGGGCAAGGAGGATGGCAGAGGAAAAGAGAACACAAACCAGAGCCTCATCCATGTCCCCGTCCCTGAGGGGAGAAGAAACCGAGGACAGTGACAGGAACAAACAGTACCACTAAAAACAAGCGGAGTCAAAGGCCCATCTGTTGACTAGTCAGTCAGAGGGCTGTCCTATCGAGGTGCCCCAAGGGTGTGAAGGGTGGGCCCTTATGCCCACCTGCCGTATCCAGGCCCAGGTACCAGCCCCCTACGGCCACCATCCACATGCGATGCCCCCCCTGGCGGAACAAGGCAAGGAAGCATCTCCGGGATAACAGGGCAGCAGCTGGACCCTTGTGAAGGGAAGAGGGGCTCCGCCTTACTGTTGGGAGGTGCCCAAGTAGAAAGGGCTTTCTGTGGGGGTCTCCAGGTCATGAAGTTGGGCTCATTCTAGAAGTGAAACAAAAAAGAACAAAAGTACGGAACCTACCCCTTCTCATGCCTGCTTCCCCATCTGTAAAACAAATGGGCTGGAGGAGATGATCCCCAACATCCCTTCCGGCTCGAAGGTTTTTACAAGGCCTGACATCCAACTAAACAACTCATCTGGTCCATTCAGGTCATGCTCTCTGGCGCTGACACTGCCCTAAACATTCGGAGCAGAGCTTCAGATCATTTTCAAACATTCCTGGACTTTCTCATCAGAGAAAGTCACAGGCAATTCATCATCCATCAAAGCAGGAGCATTGCACCTCCAGACTGTGAATGTCAAAAACGTGACATGTCCATCCACATCACCTCTCGGGTCACTGAAATCGAAGCAGCTTTCCCTACCAAGAGCACAGCAACCTCCAAGGGCTCTGGCCACCGGGTCAAGAATGGGAGCTTTCTGCATCAAGTATAGAAACGTGGCCACAAGGGGGCGCTGCCCTGAAAGTAATAAAGAAGAGAAAAAAAAGAAAAACTCTTTCTTGGTGTTTTCTTTTCCCTCTTTAGCTTAAAAGACACTATATCTAGAGCTTCCCTAATGAAAACACAAGTGGGCTTCCTGAGGTTCTAGAATGACCCAGACGCTCTCTGTCTTCTCTTTGAAGCCAATATTCCGGCCAGAAGTAGGCATCCAGACTTTGAAGGCAACAACCTTTTCAGAGAAATTAACCCTCCATGCTGGACTTCCCTCAGAATGGTTAACATCTCAGGGCTTGCCCTGAACACCCCTCCAGCCCTGCTTAAAGGCAGGGGGTGTCTGTGGGAAGGGAAGGCAATCTGCAAGTCCAGCAGCAGGACCCAGCCCCGAGTCTGGGCTGGAACTGTTTTTGCGAGAGCCTCCTAATTAACGAGCAAAACATACCAGCCAGATGACAAGCCTCATGCTTTAGCTGCAGACACAGGATGACACAAATACAGACAGACCTTGGGGAAAAAAGGGTGCAAGGTATTAACTGGGATCTACCAAGTCTGAGATGACTCTGGAGTCCAAGAGCAGAAAGGGGCTTGCAAAACATGTCAAAGGGGCTTCACATTTCTCCTGTGTCTAGGGCACTTTTTCCCTGTATGTATCTGTGGCGCAAACTTCAAGTGTCCTTTTTTAACGTTCCAAAAGTCCTCGGACCCATTTTCAAAGTTCTGGCTGCAAGCTCCTCCTGATTTCCTGATTTCCTTGTGAATTCCCGGGCTGCTTGGCATGCCCTACCGACCATGAAAAGCTTGCTTTCTCCTTAAGAGACCAGCCTGAGAAATGGCAGCCAACTCCATCCCCAGGCCAAAAAATGCAGAGCCAGGAGCTGTTTTACACAAGGTGCGCCCCTCTGGCTGCAGGGACAAGAGTGCCTGCAGGGCTTGCCAAGGCAAAGGAGCAACAAGCCTTGGGACAGGCATCAGGGGCACAGAAGTGCACAAGCCAGGCCAGCATGTGAAGGCCAGCTCAGACTCACCACTTGTTCTGAGCACCAGGAGATAAGGAAGCCCAATTGTTCAATTCTGCAACATGTTTGGGGACCCAACAGGGACAAAAATGTAAGTGGAACACATTTCCCAGAATCAAATCTACCAAGTGGGGACACTGCATAACAAAAGGATTCCATCAAGACTTTGCAAAAGGCTTGGGGAACCAGATTCTCTTAGGCTTTCGATAAGAACAGGATTTCACTAACAGCTTCCCAGAGGCAAAGCCACAGTTGTAGAACAAGGTGAGGTATACCTGACCCAAGAGTGGATGCTTCCATAATAGACTAGGAATGTAATCTTATTAAAACACCATGAATCTCCACCACTGAGCACCAGCTTGGGGGTGGGGGTGGGCGGGGGTGGGGAAGCCTGTCGGAGGGAGGAAGGCCATTCTACACCACATGCATTTACCCCACCTCCTCTGCACCAGACACTCCCTAGCTGTGGGACCCGGGGCAGGGTACCCTACCTCTCTGCAGATAGCTCCCCCTTCTCAGACACATGGCCCAGAATCACCACCCCGGTCAATTCTCAAAGCTGGTGCGACGCTCTAATGAGACAGCAAATCATCACATACATGCCAAGTATTGCTACTCGCTGCACAGAGGCTTAACCCAGTGACACGCAATGGCAGCTTCAAGGGCTGCACACGCGGGGCACACAGTAGGTGGTCTGCAAACATATAAACAGTGCTGCCCTTCTCCACCAAGGGAAGGGAAGGAAGGAGGAAAAACACTCCAGTCCAAAAGTAACCTCCAGCCACAGGCAGACAGCGTGGATCCCCCGATTTCCCAGGTCCCTCTGCCACCTTTAGCAGCGTTCCCAACGCGCTCTAGGCAGCTGGGGGCTTCCCCACCGAGGGTCACGGTGCACCTGGAAGCCCCGGTCCGCGCCACACCGCCCATCCTGGCCGCCGCTCCCCTCGAGCACCGCCGGCGGCCACCACAACCACCTGATCGCTGGGACTCGATGTCCCCGAGCACCGCTCCTTCCCGAACGCTCCGGCCTCCCAAAACAGCGGCTGAGGCTGAACCGGGCTCGGGCCGGGGGTCCCCGGGCGGCGGGGCCCCGTCCCTCCTTACCTGCACAGCTCGGCGAAGGCCTGGAAATTCAGCTTCTTGATTTTCTTCTCGCTCAGCCAGTAGCCAACTCTCTTCCCTTTCAGAAAGGTCTGCATCTTCCTCCTCGGGCGGGGAGCTCGGGTCCGGAGGAAATCGCCCACAGGCCGAGTGTGGCGGCCCGGCGCGCGCCGCGAGCGTGCGGGCACCTCCTCCGGCGGCGGGGACGCGGAACGGGACTCGGGGCGCGCAGTCCTGCCGGGAGGGGCGGGCCGGGGCGGGCGCCCGGGCGGAGGGAGCGGCGCTCAGCGCGGCGTGCCACTGGCTGCCGCTGCCGCCACCGCCCACGCCCCCGCCGCCCGCGGGGCTCGCCGGCGCGCCAGATCGCCAGCGCCGGGCCGGGTCGGGGGCCGGGGCCCGGAGCCCGGGGGCCGCGCCGCACGCGCCCCCCCCACGCCCCCCACGGCGGCCCTGGCGGCGCAGGCCCGGCCCCCGCGCCCCTCGAGGCCCCTCCTCCCCCCCTCCCGCCCGCGCCGGCGGCCCCGGACTCCGAGCCCGGGGCGGTGCGATCGGCCGCTGCGAGCCGGGCGCGTGCCCTTCCCGGCGCGCTCGGACCCCGCGGGGCGCACGCGGCCGCCCGGGCCCCCCGCGCCGCCCCGCCCCGCCCCGGCCCACCGTCCTCACCCGCCGCCGCCGCCGCCGCCGCCTCCCGGTCCTCGTCTTCGCCCCCGCGCGCAGCCCGCGCCCCCGCCGAACCCGGCCGCCGCCGCCGCCGCCGCGCTGACCCGGCCGGGCGGCCCGCTGGACCCCGCCGCGGCGGAGGAAGCGCCGCAGCGACGGCCGCTAGGGGGCAGCACCGCCCGCCGCCTCTTAAAGGCGCCGCGCCCTCCCGGCTGGCCGTTTGGGGTTGTTTGCGTCGGGGCTCAGGCTTATGAGCTTCGGGTCGGAGGGCGCGGGACTGGGTTTGGGGCGGCCATTGCCAAGTGGGTTTTGCTTTCTAAAGGAGCGAGAGGAGTCGTGCTGTGGGCATTTGCGGCCTGTCCGTTGCGAGTTTCTTAAATCAAAAGCATCTCTGTACCCCCAGCAGTATTCAGCGCCCCCCCCCAACACGCTGGGTAATTCACTGGAACAGCAGCGGGTGGGGGGCGGGGGGGGGGGGATACGGACATTTAATGAGATCATCTCTCTTCCCTTGAGGAGACAGACCCAGGCCCAGGACGGGGCCCTCTGGGGTGGTGACCTGAGCACCCAGGGCCTTCTCACACGTAGGGTGTTGACTGCCTCTCTGGTCCCTTCCCACTGAGTGGGGACAAGGCAGGAACTAGAAACATCTAAAATGGGGGTGGAACACTCCCAGGAGCCCCTTTCCCTTTGGAGCGCAAGCCAGCAGCAGCCTCCAGGTCCTTGATTCACTGAACCCCGCTCTGCCCTGCTCCAGCCCTGTGGGACAGTAGGGGAGCATCCAGCCTTCAAAGAGCCCCGGGTCTAGGAGGAGAAAAACGGCAGGAAAAATGAGTGAGGGGTGGGGCTCAAAGTTTCAGGGGAGAATTTAAGCTGGCCTCGGAAAATAAGGACGATTTTGGTAGGCCCTAGAAGGGAGAATAGCTACAATTGAGGCAGGGAGAAAGAACCAAGTTGTTAGGGCTGACAGACTCTCCTTGACCAAACTTGGGCTCATTCTTTAAGGCCCAGCCCTAGGGGTCTGCCTTCTTCCCCTAATTACAACCTCCCCAGCCTTCTTCTGGCTGGCCTTCCAAGTTGCAACTAGGAGAGGCCGGCCCACTCCGGGACTTCAGGAGTGATCACACATCGCTAACTGCACCTCTCTGCTTGCACTCCACCACTCACCTCACCTTGTGCTCGCTGTGTGACCTCGCGGTCCGCTCAGCCCGTCTGAGCCTCGGGTCCTCCATCTTTACCTCAAGAGATAAGCGGTGAGAGCACTTCAGACTGCAAAAGAGCAGTGGCTGTGGGGTCTAAAAGGCATGATGTTGTGGGGCGTGAGGGGATGGAAAGAAGATGAGAGTAGAGATGTCTCTCACGAAATGGGAAGAACGGTCTTTGGCTTCTGAAAGAACCAGACTTGGGAGCCCCACTTCAGCACCTGGGCAAGTCAGTCTAGTCCTCGGAGCGTCAAAGATTGCAGCACGGATTAGAACAAGGTCATGGATTGGTCCTCAGCAGGCCTTCAAAAATGCTGCTCGTTACTGACTTATCCCAGGATCCAAGAACCTAAGGATTCTTCACTTGAAGCCCAGTTGAGAGCCCCCCGACCCCCACCCCCAGGGCTTCAGGAACTCCTGCAGCTGCCAGAAATCATGTACATAATGTTCAGAGCTTTTTACAAACTCTGTGACTCTGTGATTTGCCCCAGAAGTTAAGAATCACTAATGACTCCAGGGACACGCGGGTGGCTCGGTTGGTTGGGCGTCCGACTTCAGCTCAGGTCATGATCTCACTGTTCGTGGATTCGAGCCCCTCATCAGGCTCTGTGCTGATAGCTCAGAGCCTGGAGCCTGCTTCAGATTTTGTGTCTCCCTCTCTCTCTGCCCTTTCCCCCACTCACACTCTGTCTCTGTCTCTGTCTCTGTCTCTCTCTCTCTCTGCCTCAAAAATGAATACACATTTAAAAAATGTAAAAAAAATCATTATAGTTACTCCAAGTTTAGCATATGTGCTGCCCAAGCAAGCCCTAGCGTCACTAATTACTCCAATGTGCTTTCTTTTTAAGTTTACTTATTTATTTTGAGAGAGAGAGGGTGCACGTGAGCGGGGGAGGGGCAGAGAGAGAGGGAGAGAGAGAATCCCAAGCAGGCTCCGCACTGTCAGCACAGAGTCCAGCTCGGGACTCAAACTCACAAATCATGAGATCGAGAGTTGAAATCAAGAGTCGGACGTTTAACCGACTGAGCCACCCAGGTGCCCCTCCAGCTTACTTTCTTATCAGGAAGAAATGGGCCCAGAGAAGGAAGGGGATTTGCCCAAGGCCACCGAGCAAGTAAGTGGGAAAGCCAGGACCAGCAACCCCAGGCCACCATCCTTCTGGAGGTAGGAGGGATGAGAGAGAGAAGGGACAGGTTCTGAGAAGCAGACGGCCGCCCGGGGTATAGCGGGATCCTCCATACGCACCGCTGGGACCAGGGCCCCACCTACATTTCCCTGGAGCCCTGGGCAGGTGCTGGCCTCAAGCCTCCTCTCCACAGAGAATGGGAACTTCTATGGGTTTTATCTCTGTTTTAAGATCCTGGTCATCCCACAGGGGGCTCTGGGGGTAAAACCATGCTGCAGAGCTGTCCCACTTGGACTAAAGGAGTGAACCATTTTGCCGGCCTCATTCCAGCCCAATCCATCGGTCTTTGGGCACGAGCTGACCCCTGGGGAGAGGCAAAACCTCGGGCCAAGTATTGCTCGGTTCGCGACTTCCTCCACTTCTTTGAGTGCCACAAAGCCTGTCAACCCTTCCCTACTTGTCTGTCCCCTTGTAGTCCCAGCTGGTCTGTTCTCCACTCCAGCCAGAACAGTATTCAGAATACAAATCCACTGTACTTGGAATAAAAGCCAAAACTCCTTGCTTCCCAGCCTCATCTCCTCACCTTGCCCCCACCAACCTGGCCTCCGTGATCCCTGCTGTCCCTAGGGCCCTTAGCCATTCAGTTCATTGTTCTGGTACGTTCTTCCCTCTTTTTACTTATTAACTCATCCACCGGCTCCCAGCCCAGGGGTCCCTTCCTGTCATCTCAACCAGTCTAGTTCAATGACCCGGATGGTAATCAGACTTGGACCCTTACTGGGGCTGAGTATTTTACTAATGTTTGTCCCACCACTAACTGTGAGCCCTCGAGGGCAGGAACTGTGTTTTCCTCTTCCCACCACAATATCCAGCGGATAGCACAATAGTAGACAGTGGCTGAGAGTCTGGGTTCTGTCTGGATGCACCGGAAGCCAAACTGCTCCATAAAAGTGACTGAATAAATGAATGTCAGGTTAGTCCCCCCCCAGGCAGTCCCTGACCTCACCTGAGGTAAGAGAGGCAAAACTAGGAAAACTCCAGAACAGGAACCTGGAGACATCTACATTCCCTCTGGGAAGCAGATGGACCATTAAGGGATTAAAGGAGCTATTGTGTGTCCATGGCCTGGGGCCATCTGGGAAAGGATTATTCCAGAGTTGGAAGTGGACCCATAGTAGAGGGAGGGCCTTGGGGCGGAAGAGCAGTGCCAAGGGGTAGAAGTTGTTCACCTGGGAAGCTCTCCTAACCCCAATCTTTCTCCCCGGGGGAAACTAGGGCTTTGGAAAGTAAGACAATGAAGTAATTGAGAATTCCGACCTTGGATGCGGCTGATGGACATTGAACAATCTACTTAACCTCTCTGAGCCTTGCTCACCTCGTCTGAGACCCTTCAAATGGTATCTATTACAAGGAGACTGGTTAAGAAAGTCGCGGCAGGGCGCCTGGGTGGCTCAGTCGGTTGAGGGTCAGACTTCAGCTCAGGTCACTATCTCACTGTCACTGACTTCGAGCCCCGAGTTGGACTCACTACTGTCAGTGCAGAGCCAGCTTCACTTAGGATCCTGTCTCCCTTTCTCCACCCCTCCCCCACTAGCACACGCTCACCGTGCTCACGCGTGCATGCACACGGGGATCTCTCTCAAAAGTAAATAAACATTTTTTTAAAAAGTTAGTCGCGGTATACCCATTCTGCAATGGTTTGGCACAAGGGATTAAATGTGCTCGTTCAAGACGCAGCCAGCCTGGCCTGACCATTTATTATCTGTGTGACTGTGGGCAAATTAATAAATCTGTCTGAGCCTCAGTTTTGTAATCTATTAAATGGGAACAACCAAAATTAGGTTACTTTGAAAATAAAATAAAAATAAATGGGAGTAATGATCAAACCTAGTTCATAGGATCGTCGAGAAGTTTAAATGGGTGTAGGTATGTAAAGGACTATAAATCTGTAAAGGAGGTAAATTCATGAAGGACTGTATCAGACATGTCTTATAAGTGTTAGCCACTGCTGTGCTGCTATACTACATCATCCATAGTGTGGGCCTCTGCAGCGATTAAAAGAATCAAATAGAATTATATCGGTTCATTCAGTCATTCGCTAAATATTGTCTAAGCACCTACTATGTGCCAGGCCATAGGGGTATACTCTAGGCACAATATATTCTATATTCTAGGCATTAGGGATACCACAGTGACAAAAACCGAATCTGGGCCCTCATGGAACTTATATTCTCCTGGAGTGGGCAAAGAATATACAAAATAAGTAAATAAATTGTGTAGTATGTTACCCATGTGATACATACTACACACAACAAGCCACACTAAGGGAGACAGGAAATAGCGGACTGTGATCTTAATTGTGTGATCAGAGTAAATCCCACTGGAAGGTGACATTTGAGCAAACATGTGACGAAGGTGAGCAAGCAAGTCGTAAAGATAGAACAGCAAATGCCCTAAAACAGGCTCAGGCCTGAGTGTTGACAAGGAAGCCAGTCTGGCAGGAGCAAAATGAACAGAAGAGGGAGGAAGAGGAAGAGCCAGAGAGAGAACGGCCAGATCACGCAGGGCTCACAGGCCACCGTGAAGGCCTTTTCCGCCCAGCAAGACGGGATTCCTTGAAGGAGCACAGGACCGCCTCTGGTTTTACTGGGATCCCACTGTGTGCAGGAGAGACCCAGTGAGGCAGCAAGGATGGGGGAAAGAGATGGTTAAGATTCATTTGCAATAATCTAGCCCGGGAGCGATGGTGGCTCAGACCCAGGCCATAGCAGTGTAGGCGGTGAGACGCGGTCACATTACAGATGGAACTTGAAGGAAGGGGCGGTGGGATTTGCTGGGAAATGGGAAATGGGGTTGAGCGCAAGAGAGAAATTATGGAAGTCTGAGGTCTGGGGCCTGGCAGCTGGAAAAACAGAGCTGCCAACAGTTGAAATGGGGGAAGACAGAAGTAGGTGAGGGTTTGGGGATTACATCAGTTCGGTTTTGAATGGTTAGGTTTGAGATATCTGTCTGAGGGATATCAAGTAGGCCATTTCGATAAGGAATCTGGAGTTCGGGGGCATGACTCAAGCAAGAGATATAAAATCAGGAGTTGTCAGCACCCAGATGGTACTGAAAGCTGTGAACTTGGGTGAGATCACCAAGGGTGTGAGTGTAGGTGGAGAAAAGTTCAAGGATGGGCCTCAGGGGCATGACCATGTACAGAGGTCAGGGAGGAGCAGAAGAACCGGAAAAAGAGCTGAAGAGACAGGAGGAAACCCAGGAGAGTTCTAGCCCTGGGAGCCACATGAGGGAAGTACTCCAGGAGGAAGGAGCAATCAGCTAGTGGAACGATGGAGAGATAGACAGGTGACCTTGGACCTGACAGTGGGAGATCACTGGTGTCCTTCCTGAGACTGAGTATTGAAGAGTCTCTCAAATACGTTAAGTAAAAAAACAAAAACAAAAACAAACACACACAAAAAACCCCACAAATGTAATTCAGTACACACGATAGGCTGCCACCAAGCAAAAAAGTCGAGGGCCACATATCCACATATATGTTGTGTGTTTCTGAAAAGATACACAAGAAACATTAACAGTGGTTGCCTTTGGGGAGAGGAAGCGGGGGGGGGGGGGAGGGGGGGAGGAGAACGGGCCCCCCCGCTGTGAGAGGGGGCTCATATTTCATTGCATATTTGTTTGGCAATTAAAGTAGTTTTTATCAAACATGGATTACTTTTTCAATTAAAAATAGTTACAAAAGGGAAAAACATATGATTATAATGAATGAAGTCAGAAAGTAGAGAAACACTGGCACACAGCAATTTCCAATAAACGTACATTTTCTGTTGAAACGCACTCAACAGAGTGAGTGGCACCTTGAGTGGCTCGGTGGGTTGAGTGTCTGACTTCGGCTCAGGTTATGATCTCGAGGCTCGTGAGTTCGAGCCCAGCATCGGGCTCACTGCTGTCAGTGTGGGGCCTGCTTTGGATCCTCTGTCCCCCTCTCTGCCCCTCCCCTGCCCTCTCTCTCTCTCAAAAATAAATAAAAATTAAAATTAAAAAAGTAAAGAAAGGCACTCCTGTGGGTTGGCTTGAACTTCCAGCAGGAAATGGATCAGAATTGTTTTCTGGTATGCACCTTTCTAAAATAACATTTTCTGGGGTGCCTAGGTGACTCAGGCCACTGACTTCGGCTCAGGTCATGATCTCACAGTTCGTGAGCTTGAGCCCTGTACTGGGCTCTGTGCTGATGGTGCTGAGCCTGCTTGGGATTCTCTCTCCCTTCCTGTCTCTGCCCCTTCTGTGCTCTCTGTCTCTCTTTCTCTCAAAATAAATAAACAAATAAACTTAAAAACAATATATAAACATATTCTAATTGAACCAAATTAGCAATATCATACTTTAAAACATGGAAAATAATTCTTTACTGTCATCTAAAACTTGATCCATATTTAAATACCCCTAATTGCCTCTAAAATCTGCCTTTATGCCTGGTTTGGCCAAACCGGATTCAGACTGAGACCTCAAATTGCCCTTGGTTGGGATGTCTCCTGATCTCTTCTGATCTTGACCAGTTCACCTTGTGAAAGAGACTAGGTTGGTTGTCCTGCAGAAGGACCAACCTTCTGGATTTGTCTGCATCATCGTGGTGCATTTAGCCGGCCAATCTATCCCTACACTTCCTGGAAACTGGAAGTTAGACCTAAAGACTTGATTAGAATCAAATTGAAAGCTTTTGGCTGAGGGGCACCTGAGTGGCTCAGTCAGTTAAGCATTTGACTCTTGCCCTCGGCTCAGATCATGATCTCACAGTTGGTGAGCTCGAGCTCCAGGTTGAGCTCCCACATCAGACCCTGCATTGGGCTCTGTGCTGGCAGCGAGGAGCCTGCTTGGGATTCTGTCTCTCCCTCTCTCTGCTCCTCCCCTGCTCTCTTGAGCATGTGCTCTCTCTCTCTCTCTCTCAATCTGTCTCTCAAAATAAATAAATAAACTTTAAAAAGATAAAAAGCTTTAGAGGCACCTGGGTGGCTCAGTCAGTTAAGCATCCGACTCTTTGGTTCAGCTCGGGTCACAGTCTCATGGCTCATGAGTTCAAGCCCCACATCAGGCTCCATGCCGTCAATGAGGAGCCTGCTTGGGATTCTCTCTCTCTCCCTCTCTCTCTGCCTCTCCCCTGATCACTTGCTCTCTCAAAATAAATAAATAAACTTTATTTTATTTTATTTTTTTTAATAAATAAACTTTAAAAAAAAAAGCTTTTGGCTGAAAAAAAATTATAGATGGTATTTGTACATTAGAAAATACATAAAGTCTGGGGCACCTGGGTGGTTCAATAGTCGGTTAAGACTCTGACTTTGGCTAAAGCAATGATGTCGCAGTTTGTGGGCTTGAGCCCCACTCCAGGCTCTGTGCTGACAGCACAGAGCCTGGAGCCCACTTCCAGTTCTGTCTCCCTCTCTGTCCTTCTTCTGCTCATGCTCTGTCTCTCTCTCTCAAAAATAAACATTTAAAAAAATAATACATTAGGTCTGCTTGTGCTAGGATTTTTACACATGTATCCACCCACGTTACCATAGCCCAAATCGAGATAGACACTGTTCCTAACTCAGAGGCTGGTTTCCCCTCCTGCCCCTTCCCAGATGATGGCCTGCTTCTATATTTCATATAAATGGAATTTTATAGCATAAACTCCTTCACTCAGTATTGTCTGCGAGATGCATACGTATTGTTGTGTGTATCAAGAGTTTTCCCCATTATTGTCTTATTTCATTGAGTGAACGTGTCACAGTTTTGTCATCCTTTCCCTTGCTGATACACCTCCTATGGTTTGAACGCCAAAAAGAAATTGGTAATTTTGCCCGAGCCCATGATTTCCTCAAGAGTTGCACAACTGACCAAACTCTCAAGTCAGCAGTCATCCCCAGAAAAAGTGAGGTAAGAGAGACTTGGTGTGACCTTGCAGGTGCAGTGGGAGGGAGCTGATTCAATTCAAGAGATGTTCATGTAGACGATACACAGCTAATGAGCCCCTGAGCCTGGTGGGCAAAGAACCCTTCGATACTTGGAGTAAGGACGTCACAGAGAAGGCAGTGTGTCTCCCACTGTAGCCAATGAGGGCCTCCGGGGTGAAACGCCCAGGTGAAGGTCACACCTCGATGGCAGAGTGGGGCCTGGACCCCATGCTGGGCTTTTCCTCCCTCTTTCCTGTTACTGTGGGAAGTGGCAAAGAGGAGTTGAGGGCAGGAACCTTCTTCTCAAGACCTCCAGAGGAAAGAAGGAAGGAAATACAGAAACGAGACAGTGCAATCCAATTTCGAAATGCTGCTAGCTGGGGCAACGCGCCCTTGATCCGGGCCAATACACCACGGCACAGGGAGGAAGGCCGCAGCCTCCAGCTCTCCTGCAAGCTGAGCAAAGCCAGGCTCCAAGGACTGCAGGCGCAGAGAGCTTCCTCGAGCAATGCTAGTTCTCTGCCCGCGCCATTCTATTCAAACCCTGAGCCAAAGTGTTCAAAAGCAGTGATCAGGCCCATGCGTGGGGATTTGTCTCCATGAAAGCCCCCTTCTATGATATCTGTTCTCCTTCCAAGGCCTGGGAAATGTCCCTCTCAAAACCATCAGTTTCCTCCACGCCAAACATTTAGTGACATTCTTTTAATCCTCTGTGGCACTTAGAAAACATAGCTATTGACTAACTATATTAAGAAATGCCATCCACAGCCCACCCCCGTCAGCCCCTTGAGCCCCAGTGACGTCCACTCTCTGGGGTCATGGGGAAAGAGGCCCCTGGTGGCCTCTTGAGTCCTAAATTGCTTTTCCTGGCACAGTCCAGCCCTCTGGGCTGTGCCAGACAGAGAACTGCAGAGGGACCTTGCTTTACCAGAAACCTAAATTAAAAAAGGAAAAACAAAACAAAACAAGTTCACAGCACATGGACCTCAATGGCCGGTGCTTTACCAGCCGCACCTGCCCCACTTGGGTCTGAAACGTGATTCCATCTACAGCACGGTCTCTCAAACACCACTTTCAAGCACACGTCGATTGCAGAAAGGGAAGCATAACCCACACACGGTACAAGAGCTGTGTTCTTCTTCAGCTTCAAAGAGCACAAAAATCCCTTGGAATCTTGGTAAGGTACAGGTTTTGACTCACTGGGCCCGGGGGTGGGAGCCGGGACCCTGCATTTCTAGCAAGAGATGCTGCTACCGGTCCATGGGTGACTTTTACCAGCAACATACTAACAACTATAATAAAACACCAATTCACTGGTTCCCTGACTGCACATTAGAATCACCGAAGAGTTTTATTTTATTATTTTTTAATCCGATGACTTTTTTTTTAGGTTTATTTATTTATTTGAGACAGAGAGAGAGAGAGAGAATGAACAGAGGAGGAGCAGAGAAAGAGGGGGACAGAGGGTCTGAAGCAAGCTCCATGCTGACAGCCCAAGGCAGGGCTCGAACTCACGAACTGAACTGTGAGATCATGACCTGATCTGATGTCCACTGCTTAACTGACTGAGCCACCCACACGCTCCTGAAGATCTTTTAAAAACAAATATCTCTGTCGGCGCCCCGCCCAGACCAATGGATCAGAATTCTTCTGTGGAGGGAGATTCAAAATAAAAAAATAAATGAGAGCAGCATTCTGCACGTACCAGCAATGATGAAGTGCAACGAAGGCAACAATTCTTAAAATCGTCTGCTCCTAAGATCAATATTAAGAAATGCAAGAAACGAAACAGTCTTCCCCAAGATACTTGGAGGCACATGGGATAGAGAACTATTGCACTATACCAGTCCAGGGGGGAAATGAGTCATAAAATCACCACCACGGGGCGCCTGGGTGGCTCAGTCAGTTCAGTGTCCGACTTCGGCTCAGGTCATGATCTCACAGCTTGTGAGTTCGAGCCCCTCGTCGGCTCTGTGCTGACAGCTCGGAGCCTGGAGCCTGCTTCTGCTTCTGTGTCTCCCTCTCTCTCTGCCCCTAACTCACTGGCATTCTGTCTCTGTCTCTCTCAAAAATAAATAAACATTAAAAAATTTTTTTTAAATTACCACCATCATCATCATCATCATCATCTATAATCAGGTACCCAATATTCTTTACAGTTAAAAAAAAAAAAAAGGGATGCCTGGGTGGCTCAGTCAGTTAAGCGTCTGACTTCAGCTCAGGTCATGATCCCACAGTTCGTGAGTTCGAGCCCCGTGTCGGGCTCTGTGCTGACAGCTCAGAGCCTGGAGCCCGGTTGGATGCTGTGTCTCCCTCTCTCTCTCTCTCTGCCCCTCCCTCACTCATGCTCTGTTTCTTTCTCTCTCAAAAAAAAGTAAACATTTTTTTAAAAAAGTACAGGGGCATCTGGGTGGCTCAGTCAGTTAAACCTGTGACTCTTGGTTTCGGCTCAAGTCACGATTGTGTCCCCACATCCAGCTCCACGCAGAGCAAGGAGACTGCCTGAGATTCTCTCCAAAAAAAGAAATAAGTACAGTTATCATGAAGTACACTGAATAAGTATAGAATTGTTAAATCCCTATCTTGTACACCTGAAACTGATACAGTAAACACTATTAAACACTATATGTAAACTATACTGAAATTAAAATAAAAAGCTTATTAGGGGAGCCTGGCTGGCTCAGTAGGTTAAGCATCCAACTCTTGGTTTCCATTCAGGTCATGATCTCACGATTCATGGGTTCGAGCCTCGCATTGGGCTCTGCACTGAGTGCGTGGAGCCTGCTTGGGATTCTTTGTCTCCCTCTCTCTCTGCCCCTCCCTGGCTCACGTTCTCTCTCTCGCTCATAAATAAATAAGCATTAAAAAAAAAAAAACTGAATGAAAAACCTTTAAATAATAAAATGCTGAAAGAAAAAAAAAAGGAAAAAAAAAAATAGCTCCCAGGCACACATGCAGATATTTATAAGGTTCTGACCGTGTACATGCAGCCTTCAGTCCTCATGAGGACACTTTGCAGGGGCCACAGCTAATTCCTCCCGTTTGACACGGGACACATGCAGATATTTATAAGGTTCTGACCGTGTACATGCAGCCTTCAGTCCTCATGAGGACACTTTGCAGGGGCCACAGCTAATTCCTCCCGTTTGACACCCAAGGACACTGAGGGACTAAGAGGCTAAAGGAGTGAGAATAAGTGGCTGGTGAATGTGGAGCTGGCCCCTGAGTCCACACTATAAACTGGGACCAGCAAACTAGAGCCTGGCCAAACCTTACCTGCATCTGGTTTTTATACGGCCCATCAGCTGGGCCATTTAAGAATGGTTCTTCCATTCTTAAATGGTGGAGGGAAAAAATCCAAAGAAGAATTTATGACATGTGAAAATTATTCAAAATTCGGATTTCCGTGTCCACAAATCAAGTTTTATTGGCACACAGCCGCCCGTTCTCCGTCTTGTCCGTGGCCGAGGCTTCTGCTGTAATTACAGAGCTGAATAATCGCCACGGGGACCGGACGGCCTGCAGCGCTTCAAATGTTTACTTCTGGGCCTTTCCAGAAAAGGTTAGCTGACCCCTGCTCTGAATGGTCACGCAGTTTGTAAATTCTCCACTTTTCTTTTTTATACACTTTAACTGACTACTGTTTCCACACACACACACCCCCCACGCTATGCTAAATGGGAACATGTATAAAGTTGCTTTTACAGAGTCATTTAACGGTAAATCAGCTGATTGCTTGTCCAAGATTTCTGGTGGATCACTTCAAGCGGCGAATGAACGTGAATGCACTAATGTGCGAGGCCACAAAAACAGAGCAACAGGAAGATTCACCTTTCTCGTGTATGTCTATCTGGCAACAGTCCTCTGGAGGCTAGGCTAGGCCGGGCCTGAAGCAAGCACCTGACTAAGAAAAGGAAAATGACAAACTAAAAAGAGAGAGGTACCCTCCACAAACTCTGTGCGTTCGTAGGATATATGAAGCATCCACTTAGCAAAAATACACTCCCTGGGGAGTCAGTGGAAAGAGGCACAGCCTTGGTTGGCCTCCAGAAGCTCATGATCTAATGGGAAAATTAGGTAAGTATGTAGGGAGCTTTACGGGAACACAAGGACAGGGTATCCTGGAAGGCATCCTGGAAGAGGCGGGTCGAGCAGGCTAAGTAGCAGGTGCTACATAAACACATTTTGCTGTAATTAGCACCCTCTAGGGCCGCCTTGTGTGTTTTTCAACTCCATTTTTCAACTGCTCTGTTGTAGGCCCGTGCCTCTTACCGAGGAGGTGTTGATTAAATGTTATTTTGAATTTAATGGAGGACGGGAGGCAAGGTGAGAGAATTATAGTGTAGGCCTCTGTGGCATAACCATGGGTAGATTCTGGATTCTGCACGTTTACCTTCTACCTACGAGAGGACTCTTCCGTTTTGTTTTGTTTGTTGATGATCAAATTAATACACACTCATTAAAGGATTTCCGGAAAAAAGAGACCGTGGAAGCAAAAACTATCTAACGATCCCAGTTAGCGTGGACTTCCTTCCCTTCCAGTGTCTTCTCTGTAAATTGGTAACGAGTTTTATTTTAATTGTTTTTCCTGTGTTCTCCCCACTCATTAAGCATCCTCTACGTTGGAACAGCCTCAAAAATCATTAGTTTTAATGACCTACTATTCTGCCTAGTGATTAGGCCACCACCTCACTTAACTAGTCCCCTGATATTGAACACCAGAGTTATTCTCGTCTTACTGTGAGGAGTAAGCAATTCGCTTAAGCACAGCACTGCCCTGGACATATTAGCAATGATCATAGATCGTGCTGGCTGTCTTCATCCCCAAAGCTCACTTGTGATGTTGTCCTTGGAAATGACTCCTCGGAGGGGAGTAACGGGGTCAAACTGCTTCAATGGCAAAAAGTCAACGGAATTTCCCAAAGGCTAGCACGGACTTGAGCTTCCTGCAAAGGCTTTTTAGTTGGTGATTCCCACTCTCAGAGAGGCCATATCCGCGTCTGCGTCCGCTATTTCTAGTGCAAATGGCGCCGAGTTTTCATATGCAAATGTGCTGTAGCCTCGAATTACCAGCGTTACCAGGGACGTCCTTCTTTGACAGGTGCTCGCTCACTTGCTTTAAAGACACTGGTTTTAGCCCCTGATTGCTTACCATATTTATTTACATGTAGCCCCCAAAGTTGAGACATTGGATAAATAAAAATACAGGAAGCCCGGTTAAATTTGAATCTCTAATACACAGTGAATAATTTTTTAGTATAAGTATATCCCAAATGGGTTGTGGGATATACTTACACTGTTTTAAAATTCGGTTTTCATAGGATATTCCAATTTAACTGGGCCGCCAGTATTTTATCTGACAACCTTACCCCTGAAAAGCCCCATCCAATCTTTGAAGCCACCTCAGTGTGAATGTGACCTTTGTGGGCCACCTGGGGTTAGTCCCTCTTCTTCTGGGAGTGGGACTATCCATGTTGATTGGCTTCCAAGGATATAATCCCTGATGTCATATTCGGGAAGCTGGGCCAGGCCTAGAAGAGCTAGTTTGCTTGTTTTGTTGGGTAAAGATTTTGCCCGCTTACATTAGTGGGTAAAGATTTGTTTTCTTTTGGGAGAGCCAGAAATATCCAGCTAGGCCTGGGCCCAAATGAGCTGGTGGAATAAGTCAGAAGTGGCTTTTTTCATGTCATCCCTGAGGAAAGCCCCTCAAGGATTTTCAAGGCCGTGCGGGTGGGGAGAGAAAAACAGCACTCAGCCTTGAGATGCAGACCATTGGGGGCCCACGCAGGGAGGCCAGTCTGAAAGAGATGTCAGGGACCATCTCCCCAGCGCTGTGGTGTGGAAGGACCCCAAAGACCTGTTAGAACCTCTCCTCACCCAGAGTGCTCCTCTCCCCCCAGGGCAGCCCACTTGGCATCCACACCCGGACTTCCAGAAAGCACTTCTGTCTTTTAGCGCCTCACCTCCAGCTGCCTCAGGTGGACTCAGGAGATCTTATCTACTAACCTTAGACCGAGGATACTCTGCGGAGCCTCCTCTCTGACTTCTGCCGTGTGAACCTTGACCTCTCTGCTGGACCCTGACCATGGGTCAGGAGCACTGGATACTACTGGGATTTGTGGAAAGCCAGTACAGCAACTCTGCCCTCTGGGCTGCCCTACAGAGAGAAGAAGACAGTCACCCCACCCTTACCCCGCCTCCCCTCCGGTCTTCGGTCCCCAGGCCAGAATGGCCCTATTTCCTCTAGCTGGTGCTGCCTTCTGAGCCACTTCCGAGGCCCCCCTGAGCCCCCCTGGCTGCCTCCAGGCAGAGTTGAATTCTCTTGAAGTAGAGAGCAATGTGCCTATGTCTGCGGCCTCTGGTCAGTAGCTTTTATGACTGGCTCGACCCCTTCACTTCCTGGATAAGGAGGCTGAGGCTCAGTGGCCTGCCCAATGTCACATGGCAAGTTGGTGGTAAAACAACACCTTGAACCCAGGACTCTGGTTCCTAAGCCAGACTTCTTTTTACTCTGTGCCGCTCGGAGTATTTCAAGAGGGGCGTGTAGCTTCGTGGCTCCACATGTGGACGGTTGAGTGCCTGGTGTTCAAAAACCTAGGTTTTGGGTTGGGTACGTGACATTGAGAATGTTTCCCAGCCTCTCTACTGGGTCTCAGTTTCCCACTTGTAAAATGGAGATAACGCTAGCACCTCCCTCAAGGGATTTCCCAGAAGATCAAAGAGATGATCCTTATGCTGTACTTGACCAGTGCTGGTCACATGATCAGCGTTTAGTGACTACCGCGAACTATTGTTATTCTAAGATCTGCTTAAAATGTGATTTGAGCAAAGAAAGGGATGGGGGTGGTCACTCTGTTACAAATCTCAGCGTTGGGGGTGCCTGGGTAGCTCAGTTGGTTACGCATCCAACTCTTGATCTCAGCTCAGGTCTTGATCTCAGGGTGTGAGTTCAAGCCCCACATTGGGTTCCGTGCTGGGTGTGAAGCCTACTTAAAAAAAAAAAAAAAATCTCGAAGTTGTACAAAGTTGGGGGTTGGACGTAAGCCAACTTTGACCTACTTTGACTTTCAAATCTTGTATCCTCTTTGAGACGATTGTGACCGCACTGTAAGGCAGAGTTCTAGGGATTGAAATTAGGGTGACCCTGGACACCACTCCTTTACCCACTACTTCAGAGTGCCCACATGAGCAAGGCGCTTTCTAGGCCTCGGGTATGCATTAGCGACAGAAACAAAGCCCTGCCGCCACTCTCCACCCCTCCCAGCTCACATTCTAGTATTGGCAACAGGCACTACACATATTAAAAAATGTAGTCTCCAAGATCAGGGAATGGTGGCTGCTAAGAAAAATAAAACGAAGGCCCAGCTATGGTTCTTTCTGGACGATAGCGACACCTAGCGGATATTCTGGAAATGCCCGGGGTTGTCACATTGTGGGGAACACACTAGTTTAGCTGACCTGTGTCGTGGACACCAGACATTCTAGGACACACAAGACAGATGAAAGGATGAAGTGCTGAGGACCAACCCCCTTCATGCAATTCTGGAATGTTCCAACAGACATCCATGTGGATGAAAAATCTGCTTATAATATACTTATAATACAAGCCTGGAACCTAACTTGGTTTTATAAAATATTTATTTATTTTTATTTTTACATTTATTTATTTTTGAGAGACAGAGAGAGACAGAGTGTGAGTGGGGGAGGGGCAGAGAGAGACACACACACACACACACACACACAGAATCAGAAGCAGCCTCCAGGCTCTAAGCTGTCAGCACAGAACCCGACGCGGGGCTCGAACCAACAAACCGTGAGCTCATGACCTGGGCTGACCTGAAGTCAGATGCTTAACCAACTGAGCCACCCAAGCACCCCCTAACTTGGTTTTATAATTGAGCGCAAAGTATTTTGTGCACAAACTGCACATTCACTGCATCTCCAGGCATTCAAGAACTACATATACAGAGGGAAAGTTATACTTTGTTTTGTTCGGGACTCCACTAAGAGTTGGTCACTGTTTTAGGAAATCCCATCCGTGTGGAATTTGAGTCAACATATCACATCAGTCAGTTAAGCCTTCGGCTCAGGTCATGAGTTCATGGTTCATGAGTTCAAGCCCTTCATTAGGTTCTCTGCTGTCAGCATAGACCCTGCTTCAAATCCTCTCTTCAAATTCTCTCTTCCCCACCCCTTCCCCTGCTCATGCTCACTCACTCTCTCTCTCTCAAAAATAAACATTAAAGAATATATATATCATATCTTTGTCACTGTCACACTTATAATACCTCCAGGTATAAAAACAGGTTGCTGTAAGAACATTCATATATTAAGATACATATCAAATTATTAAATATTAACTTTCTTTCATCAGTTTTTTAAATTACAATGTGCCCTATTGATTTTTTAAAGTATGTGCTTAGGTAGATTTCATTATCTGTCAATATATTTCATGCTGTGAAATTTATAAAAGGAGCATTTGGGCAAACGTGCAAATGAGCAGAGGTCCTGCAGAGGAAGAAAGGACCCACGAGCTTATCTGGGGAACAGCGTTCCAGGCAGAAGGAACAGTGAGTGTGAAAACACCTGAGTCAAAAGAGAGAGGAACATCCATGGAAAGGGCCTTGTCAACCATGGCAGAGACCAGGGAATCTGGCCCTGCCCGTTGGTCAGCACCGAGGATTCAGGATTGAGGTGGCAGGACAGGCATGTCCCCAGGATGGCGCAAGGGAGAGATATAATCTGATTCCCATCCCCCCCCTTTTTTTCAATGTTTATTCATTTTGAGAGAGGGAGAGAGAGAGTCTCGGGCAGGCTCTGTGCTATCATTGCAGAGCCTGACACGGGGCTTGATCCAACGAACCGTGAAGTCATGACCTGAGTTGAAATTAAGAGTCAGACGCTTAAACAACTGAGCCATCCACGAGTCCCCCTCCCCCGCTGTTTTTTTAAAGCTCACTGTGGTGGCCAATGGAGAGAAGGTAGGAAATTACTGCCGTGGTCCAGCCATGACGGATGGGGGAGCAAGAGGTGGTCAGATTTGTGATGCATTTTGACAGTAAAACCCACAGGATTTGTTGATGAAAGTGTGATGTAAAACACACACACACACACACACACACACACACACACACAGTAGTCCAGGGCTTTCTCCTCAGAGAAAGAATGACAGAGGGAGGCAGCTGGTTAACCCACGGGGGATATTCAGGTTTCCAGTTAGGAGATTAAACTGGAAAAGGTTTTACATTTTGGAAACACAGCAGATCTCTAAAAATAGAAAGGATGAAGCTTATTTGTTTTAAACTTGTTAGTGTATTTTTAAGTTAGGAGGTAGGGATGGGGACATGGGGGTTGTTTTATTATGATGATTTATAACTTACATATGTATGATACCTTTTCCCCCTGTGTTAAATATCACATAATAGCACTTTTTTTTTATTTTTTTTAACGTTTTTTTATTTATTTTTGAGACAGAGAGAGACAGAGCATGAACGGGGGAGGGTCAGAGAGAGGGAGACACAGAATCGGAAGCAGCCTCCAGGCTCTGAGCCATCAGCCCAGAGCCCGACGCGGCGCTCGAACTCACGGAACGCGAGATCGTGACCTGAGCCGAAGTCGGACGCTTAACCGACTGAGCCACCCAGGCTCCCCAATAGCACTTTTTAAAAAAAGCTTGGATGGGGCTCCTGGGTGGCTCAGTCGGTTAAGCGTCCGACTTCGGCTCAGGTCACGATCTCGCGTTCCGTGAGTTCGAGCGCCGCGTCGGGCTCTGGGCTGATGGCTCAGAGCCTGGAGCCTGTTTCAGATTCTGTGTCTCCCTCTCTCTGACCCTCCCCCGTTCATGCTCTGTCTCTCTCTGTCTCAAAAATAAAGCTTGGCACTGAAAGCTTCAGTGAGCCCAGGACCAAGCCAGAACTAGCCAGATCACAGGCAGCTTCAGGCCAACAGAAGAAGTGACGTGAGGAGTCAAGGGCCAAAGCAGGACAGTAGAACTGCTAGGCCAGGGTTCAAGTTCTGGCCTTGATGTTTGTTATGTGGCCTTGGATAGGTTCAGTCACTTCTCTAAGACTCAGTATTCTCATCTGTGAAATGGGGACCAAAACAGTGCCACCCCCTAATATTGCTGTGAAGACAAAAAGAGATAATATATGCAGGGGTGCCTCAGTGGCCCAGTCGTTTGAGCGTCCGACTCTTGATTTCAGCTCAGGTCATTATCCCAGGGTCATGGGATCGAGCCCCATGTCAGGGTCGGTGCTGGGCATGCAGCTTGATTGAAATTCTCTCCCTCTTTCTCTCTCTCTCTCTCCCTCTGCCTCTCTTTCCAGCCCGCACACACACTCTCTCTTTAAGAAATAAAATAAATCAGGGGACGCCTGGGTGGCTCACTCAGTTAAGTATCCAACTTCGGCTCAGGTCATGATCTCTCAGTTTGTGAGTTCAAGCCCCAGGTTGGTCTCTGTGCTGACAGCTCAGAGCCTGAAATCTGCTTTGGATTCTGTGTCTCCCTCTCTCTCTGCCCCTTCCCTGCTCATGCTCTGTCTCTCAAAAATAATAAATAAACGTTAAAATAAAATAAGCCTTAAAACAATTAAATTAAAATAAAAGAGATAATATATGCAAAGCCTCCAGCACAACACCTGGCATAGATACTTCTTCTGTTCTTGTACTTGTACTTGAGGACAGGCTCAGAGGATGAGAACGGGGTTAGCTGGACTCTCTCTCAAAGAACAGCTCCCTGAGCGTTGGGCTCCCTAGTAAGGAAAGGAACCCCAACCCGGGGCTAGTGGTGGAGAAGCATCCAGGTTTTGTGCCTCTGGGGTCCTCCTGCAAAAGCGTCCTTTTAATTAGCACCTTTTTGTCTTCAAACAGAAGGCAAATCCAATCCCAGCTTCCTGTAGCACAGGGATGAGGAGGAAGTGACTTCTCCAGAAGGTCAGTTTTTTCTGTACCTATAAGCAAGCTAAATGGGTGGCCAAATTGTAACAAGGAAGCAGTTTGATGAGCAGGGGGAAAGGAAAGGGATTGTTATTAAAATATGCATCTGGTCACTTCCCCTTTTCCTTAGACTGAGGACATGACAGGGCCAGGCCAGAGGAAGGACCTGAGCGGTCAAGGGGCTGGTTCGCACATGGGACTGAGCAAACACGGAAATAGAGTGAAGATGATGGGACCCTACTTCTAACTGTCAGAGAAGAGAGGAACTTCCTAGGGAAAAGGGGAAGACTAGAGTAAACCTGTGTATGAGTTAGAATTGGAGATATTGGCGTTAACTCACGGTTTTTAAATATACACAGAGATACAGAAGTTGATATTAGATGTATGCGTTGTCTACACACACACACACACACACACACACACACTTCCCAGTTCTGTCTGCTGGACAGCCTAGTGGCAGTGACAGCTCAGTAACAATTAGCATACCCAGAATCTGCTTTCTGATTACCGTTCCCCACTAGCACAACTCAAACTCATCACCGAAATGGCTAATTCCAAGGCTGAGGCATGGAAACTACAAGATGAGCCTGGAACACCTTGGGCCAAATGTAAGGAAATATTCAAAAAACAAAATGGTGCATATATACCAAAATAACACAAGAGCCAACAGAACGAGCTCCCGATAGTCAAAGCCGAAACAACAGAAATATCTGTCTGGCTCTTTTTTGGGTGCTGTGAGCTCCTTAGTGGTTCACTGAGTGTCTTAGTCTGCTCGGCTGCTATACATAATACCATAGACTGGATGGCAACTGAAATTTGTTTCTTAGAGTTCTGGAGGTTGGGAAGTCCAAGATCAAGGTGCTGGCAGATTCCATTTCTGGTGAGAGCCCACCTGCCATCTTTCCCTGTATCCTCACTTGGTAGAAAGGACAAGGGAGCTCTCTGGGGTCTCAATTAGGGCACTAATCCCATTCAGGGGGGCTCTGCCCTCATGACCTAATCACCTCTCAAACTCCCCACCTCCAAATGCCATCATACTGGAGTTTGGATCTAACATATGAGATAGATTGATTGATTGATTGATTGATTTATGGTTATTTATTTTTTAGAGAGAGAGAAAGAGAGACAGAGTGCAAGCAGGGGAGGGGCAGAGAAAGAAGGAGACACAGAATCCAAAGCAGGCTCCAGGCTCTGAGCTTTCAGTACGGAGCCCGACACAGAGCTTGAACTCACGAGCCATGAGATCATGACCTGAGCCAAAGTCAGACGCTCAGCCGACTGAGCCACCCAGGCGCCCCTAATATATGAATTTTAGAAGAACACAAACATTTAGTCTATAGCATTGAGTTTTAGGCAGAATATAGGATAGGTTTGGTTGCTGTAACAAAACCCAAAGGTTGAGAATAGAAGTGTTCTAATTAAACAAATAGAAGTTTAATTCTCTTGCACTTGGCAGTCGGAGTTTTTAAGCTAGTGTGGTGTTTCTCCTTTGCTAAGTCATTAGGGACACGGGGCTCCCTCTGTCTAGTTTTTCCTCAATACTCATCTTCTACCTCATGGGCTAGTATGGCTGCTCCACCTCTGCCAGCACATCTCTGTTCCAGCCAGAAGGATGAGAGAAAAGAAGGAAGAGGTAAGTATGTGCCTTCCCTTTTAGGACTTGACCTAGAAGTTGTATATATCACTTCCAATCACATCTCACCTCCAGGCCACAGTCACCAACCAAGTCATGTCAATCTGTAAGGGAGGCCGGTGGGGTTGGGGGGTGGGGACAGAAATGCAGTGTTTAGCTGAGCAGCTATGCCCCCAGGTAAAAAATTATTTTGTCATGGTAAGAAAGGAATGACAGAAATTGAGGGACAGTCAGCAGCCTCTGCCTCTCCTACAAATAAATTTCTTGTGTTGCTTTAGTTTAACAGAGTTGCTTTTGGGGGGTAGGACTAACAAGACAGGAACACAGGAAAAGGAGAAATTGGCTTTTATTGACCATCTCCTGTATCCCAGGCACTTCATATACATCGTCTCTTTTAATCTTAACAGTGACTCAATAAAGAGAAAACGGAGGTTCAGAGACAAAGTGACTTGCTCATGGTCACAAGCCTTAGTGACAGAGTCAGAATCCGGGACCCCAAAGTTCAGGTTCTTCCCACGGTGCTCCTCCTCCTTTGCCCAAGGCACCGCCCGCACCCTGAATATACTGGCCATAGCGATCCCTGCCCCTCATTCTCTGTGTGTGTCACGGCCTGTCTTTGGTTGGCATTTTCTCCCTTTAGCAACGGTGGTGCCATCCTCAATGACGCACCTTTGTGCTTAGACAGCAGGCTGTGTCTGAAGCTGCACCCCAATTTCAAGGTTAGAACTTGGGTGTCAGGACACACCTGTCATCCCTCAGTCACCTATGTAGTCATTAATAAGACGATAGTCAGTGCTTCCACAGGGAAACTCCCAGTGTAGCAAAAGACTCGAAAATAACCAAATGTGGGGGCACCTCGGTGGCTCAGTCGGTTAAGTGACCAACTCTTGACTTTGGCTCGGGTTATGATCTCATGGTTTGTGAGTTTGAGCCCCACATGGGGCTCCGCACTGGCAGCAAGGAGCCTGCTTGGGATTTTCTCTCCCTCTCTCTCTGCCCCTACCCTGCTTGTGTGCTCTCTCTCTCAAAATAAATAAATAAACATTAAAAAAAAAAAAAACCTAAAATGTAGAAGCACTGAAGGTGATGAGATTGTGGTTGGTGGCGAGGGCACACAGGATGTGGGAATCAAGACAGTCTTCAGAGGAAAGAGGATATTTGTCCACAAATCTCCTGAAACTATATGCAAATGGATGTGTGCATGTCCGTGTGTCTCCTCTGGGGTGAAGGTCCGAGATCTTTATCAGATTCCCCAGGTGATTGACAACCGGTGGGGCAGAGACTCTGGGCTACAGGCTGAGAAGGCAGAGGAAGCCTGGGTGGTGGGGATGGGGTGGGGATGGGGCGGGCAGGGAAGGAGCTGGCAGGAAAAAGCCTGGAGAGAGGTAGGGAGGGCAAGGGCCACCGACTGAGGGCCAGCCTGCCATGTTAAGGAGCATGGACTTCACTCAAAGGCAATAGGCATTTATTGCCTAGGTGGGGTGTCTGTTTTACCCATGTCCTATATCATGCAACTGAGTTCTGGATTGTCTCCTAGGCACTGAGTACATACAGAACTAGCTTCTCACAAACACCAGGGGAGGCTTCTCATAGGAGATGCACTGGGTCCTGAAGTCTGAGCAGGAGTTTGCCCAGATGTTTTAGTCGGAAAAACTCTTTGGGCTGTAAGTTACAGAAGCCCCTTGGAACTGTCTTAAACCCAGTGGCATGCTCGCAAATGTTTAATAACCAGCTTTTAGCGAGGGATCCGTAGTATTTGCCATTTTCTGCGGTGTAAACACTGCCGCGGTGACCTATTTTAAGCTGCCATTGTGATGCCATCGAAGAAATATGTACAGTAAACTTCCAGTATGAGCCAGCTGCAGCATCGCTCAAGCCCCATTTATAATAAAAATACAAGCCTATGTCGCGGGGACCAAGTTGGAGTTGTAGCTGGGTCTCTGATCGGACTGGGAGCAGGACGTGGCGTGCTTTTGCAACATGGGCTATCCTTCCTCTTGCTCTTCTCTCCTTCCTTTGTGGCAGACTGGCTTTCTCTGCCCCCGAATCCATGCAGCAAAGAATCGCTATCGCCAACAGTTTCCAGGTTTTCAGGACCCTCTCGACAGAAAGCAGCCAGACAAGCTTGGCCTCCCAGTCCCAGTTTCAAATTCCCTGGGGAAGGAGTCCATTGGTCGAGCTTAGGTCAGGTGCTCAGCTCCGGTCCAATCAGCTGTGAGGATGGCCTTACACCAAGATGGCGACCAGGCCCCTGACGCTGTTGCCTCTGGGTATCAGGGAAGGAGAAGTAACCAGAGTAAAAGGAAGCCAACTCTGAGCAACCGACTCCTGAGATGTCTTGGCCCGCAGAAACTGGGGGAAATTCATCACATAATAGTTCATGCTCCCTAGTCTATTGAACTGCCCATCCAGATAGCCACTAATTCACTTACTCGTCCATGGTTTCAACATTAATTTGGCATTTATTTACTATATACTCTATATTAGGCCATACATGGAGCTAAAAATAAGGGGAAGAACGGATAAAATTTAATCACTGCCCTCAAAAAAAAAAAAAAGTTTGCAGTACGGAAGTGAGGCAGAGCACCCATAACAAAGTGGGACAAAAGCTTGGCAAGAAGTATGTGTAAAGGGTGGATCCCCTGAG